>NC_136426.1:157791278-158401278 GCF_052849685.1 Lactuca virosa | reverse complement strand
AGTATGAGAGCTTATACTCCACTTCAACAGAGAAAAAGGAGTCCAATGATCACCTAAAGACCCATAATGAGTATAAGTCATCAACATTAATTGACCTCTAATCAAGCTAATTAGAGACACTTGTAACTTAGATAAAAGTAAAATATCTCATGACACTCTTATAATGTTATAAGAAAAGCATTAAATGCAACCAAACATTCACTAATTCAAAAATGTAAGTACTTAAATTAAGGGGAAAATAGATCAAAATATTCGTGAGTGAGTTAAAGTAGGTCAGTAACATAGTTGTGTAACTTGTACAATACATATATGTAACGCCCGTGTTTCTAGGCTAAGCATTAGTATAATGGTATAATAGTTAGGGTCAACAATTATAACCTAATTTCAAGTAATAAAGAGGAATTATTTGAATATTATGTAAATTATGTGATTTTATGTGCATTATACTTATTTATAAGATATAATAAGTTAAGAATAAAAATAAGCATAAAAATAAAATAATAGATAGACCAATTATCTATAAAGAAAGTTGTAGTGGTCGGGAAAAGGATTCTGGAGATATAAAGAACGCCGAAATCCGAGTTATAATGAAGAAGTTATGACCTGTCGACGTTTCGCGAAAAAACCAGCATGACACCGGGAATCGTAAAAAGCGAGTTTATGATAAATTACTTTTTAGCCTTAGTGATCTAAATGAAAGTTTTAGAGTACGTCTCCACCTACGCGTGGATATAAAGAACGTCCAAAACGGAGCTCGTATGCAAAAGTTATGATTTTCCGAAGATGTATCTATCTGAGGGCATGACACGTGGCAGAAACCCTAGCCGCCTTAAGTCCACGACGTGAACATTATGTCCACGACGTGAAATTAGTCAAGGACACTAATTGAGACTATAAAAACACGTGCTAAGTCTACGGGAGTGATGTGTTAAGATTCCACGACGTGGACATAAAGGCCACGACGTGGAAATGTCATCCGGACACCTTTCAAAGCTAGAACGCAGATGACAAGCCTGCGAAGTGATTCAGCCATCCGCCACGACATGAACGTATAAGTCCACGACGTGGACATGTTTTGGGCAGCCTATAAATAGCAAGTTCGACCCTTGCTCTTCTTACACCTAAAATTTTTACCTCTCTCTATCGTTTGCTAAAGGCGTTCCTTATCCCGAGCCCAACGATCACGAACCGCTGACCGTATCTAGTTAGATTCTATCAACTCACGCTACTAAAGTGATTGCATAGTTACTTTTATCTTACACATAAATATGATATTTAATATAAATTACATGCTATGTGTGCATATTATTTGTGTTCCTGATATCTATGCTGGATGAACGATTTATACGTGTTTTAAATGATTTAAACTGTATATGTATTTTATATCTACAAATATGATGGGTAAAACATGGGTAGATAAAATAGTTGATGTGTGATGAAATAAAATTATGAGAGGTCTCGATGTTGACGATGATCCAGTCATCTAGCGGAGTATAGATGACGACCACGGACTATTCTAGACGATCTAGTGGAACGTTGGCAGACTCGCAACCTGTAGGTGTTTATTTGAACTACGTGTTCACCAGGTATACTCCATCCCCATCACAGTTTCCTTATTTGACATAAATTGCTGAGGAACCCCCAAAGCAGTGTTGTCCACCCCGATGAAAATCCTTATGCTAGGTCCCTTATAATAGATGCTTTATGGACGTAAAGTGAGGATAACGGGAACAGGTAATCGGGTTGATTGATTTGATGAAATTAATGAATAATGGGTTGAAAACCCTATGTACTCACTAGGCTCCCAAGCCTGACCCACTTAGTTTTCTTGTATACAGGTAGTGGCAAGAGAGCACATGAGTGATGATCTGATGAGAGATAAATGAATTATAGGCCACTAGAATAAATAAATATTATAAGGCCTATGTTGTTTATGTTTATGCTTTTGATTTGTATTAACAATGATATCCCGACGTTTTTAATATAATAGATATCTTCGAAAATGATTTGATAAATTCTTTATCGTGTTTTTGGGAATAAATTCCGCAATATATTTCTTTAAAAATATACTCTGATTTTCAATAAAGCATAAACAAATCGGTCTTTTTCGGCCAGGAAATTGGGGATGTCACAGTTGGTATCAGAGCATTAGTTTAAGCGAACTAGGAATTTGTAGGATTTGTAGACTTAAACTTAGAATGCTAAGCGATGATTGTGAGATGAGTGTCTACTACAGTTTAGACACGAGCACTAGTTTATTTTAGGAAAGATGCCTAAAATGTTTTTATGTGCTAAATGCTTCACGTTATAGCTATACAGATGCATTATATGCTATTATTTGGTTAGATCTATGGTCTGTTGCCGACCAGATCTGGAAACCTTATGTGGTCATGATTCTAAATGTTCGACCACGATATTAGAATTAACATGTAACGTTTCAGAGTGATAAGGAGGATTAGCCTAATTTGGTGTATAGATCAAAATGTCAAGAACCCAAAGTGGAGTCGAAAATGCCAATGGAAATACTAATGGCAATCAGCAGCCTCAACCCCAACTGATTGAGCGTGCACCAGAAGTAGCAGCTGCACCTGATCCAATCACAATGGCTGAAGTACAAGCCATGATTCGGGCTATGATGGCCGAACAGAGGGAAGAGATGAGGCAGATGTTGCACGAAAATAGGAATGAACCTACTGTGCCCATTGTGCAACCTAAGCTGATCGTCGAATAGTCAGAAGAAGGAAATTACAGTCGCACTGTGAGCCAAGTTGAACCCCCAGTGGCAAGAAGGAATGACTCGGATAGGGGAATCGACAAAGATGGACGTATATATAAGAACTTCTTGGGTGCCAAACCACCAAGTCTTTCCGGAAGCCCAAAGCTGAGCTGATCGTCGAATAGTCAGAAGAAGGAAATTACAGTCGCACTGTGAGCCAAGTTGAACCCCCAGTGGCAAGAAGGAATGACCCGGATAGGGGAATCGACAAAGATTGACGTATGTATAAGAACTTCTTGGGTGCCAAACCACCAAGTCTTTCCGGAAGCCCAAAGCCAGTAGAGATTATGGACTGGATGGTATTTGAAAGCTGCAACTGTAGTGACAAGCAGAAAATCGTCTTTGCAGTCAGACAACTGAAGACCGGAGTCTTGAGCTTGTGGAAGTTATTGGCAGATACGATGCCATGAGGAGAAGCCCTGAAAATATCTTTGGAAGTGTTCATGGAGCAGGTGAAAATGCAGTACTGCTTAGAGATAGATCTGATAGATCTGAACAATGAATTTCAGAACTTAAAGAAGGGAGAGATGAGTGTTGATGACTATGCCACCACATTCACTGAAAGAATGAAGTTATTTCCCTACTTGGTTCCTACTGAAATTGCTAAGATAGAGAAGTTCACGAACGGATTGCCATTAGATTTTGGCCCAACAGTTAAAATGGCAAGCACGTTGAAGGCAGCCGTTAGAGCAGCCAAGAATGTTGAGACACAGTTTAGGGAAAGGGGTCTGGAGAGAATTGAGGTTGGTGAGAAAAGAAAGTTTGATGGATCTTCGAGGTCCAACAAGAAAATTAAATTCTCGAAGTCTGATTCGAAGAAACTCGAAGGAGGAGGAAACAAAGCGAATTGGTGCGAGAAGTGCAGAAAGAAGCACTTCGAGAAATGTAGCGAGGAGGTGGCTTGCTACAAGTGTGGAAAGACTGGGAATTATGCCAACGAGTGTCCATCCAACAAAAGGGTGTGCTTTGGATGTAACGAAGAAGGGCACATTTCAAAAGACTCCCCGAAGAAGAAGGAGACAGCAAGGCCCAACATTCCTCCGAAGCCGAAGGCGAGAGATTTCCAAATGACACTGGAAGCAGCAAGGGATGAAGTAGATGTCGCTTCAGGTACCTTTCTCGTAAATGGATTGCCAGCCAATATATTGTTTGATTCAGGAGCAAAGTACTCCTTTATATCGCATAAGTTTGGTGGAAGACTAGCCTTGCCTGTAGATAAACTTGATAATGCTCTAGTTGTAGAAGTTGCCAGTGGAAAGTTCATACCTGTTAGTAATTGCATTAAAAACATCGTCATCGACTTGAACCGGAATAAATTCCACGAGGAGTTATTGCCCATTGAGTTGAATAGTTTCGACATTGTACTAGGAATAGATTGGCTTAGCGCAAACGATGTCGAGATACTATGCAAAAAGAAGATGGTGAGAGTAAACCCAGCTGGAAGAGAGTCATTTATGGTGTATGGGGACAAACGTAAAGTAAATTCTGGAATCATTTCCTTTATGAAAGCCAGAAAATGTTTGTCCAAAGGATGCACATCATACTTGACATTTGTGATTGATGCAAAGAAATAGAAGAAGGAGATAAAAAGAATACCAGTGGTGTATGACTATCCGGAAGTCTTTCCCTAAGATCTTCCTGGATTGCCCCTGATAGAAAAGTGGATTTTCGAATAGACTCGTTGTCAGGATCAACACCAATAGCGAAAGCACCATACCGATTAGCACCGACAGAGATGAAGGAGCTCATGATGTAACATCAGGAGTTGTTGGACAACGGTTTCATTAGACCTAGTTCATCACCCTGGAGATCTCCGGTGTTATTCGTGAAGAAGAAGGATGGAATCATGAGGATGTGAATAGACTATATAGAGCTAAACAAGGCAACGGTAAAGAACAAGTACCCATTACGAAGGATTGATGACTTGTTCGATCAGCTGCAAGGTTCAAGCTATTTCTCAAAGATAGATCTTAGGTCAGGATATCATCAGCTGAAGGTGAGAGAGCATGATATTGAGAAAACCGCATTCAGAACAAGATATGGACACTGTGAGTTCTTGGTTATGTCATTTAGACTAACCAATGCTCCAACAACATTCATGGATTTGATGAACAGGGTTTGTAAGCTATTCCTCGATAAATCCATGATCGTGTTCATAGATGACATTCAAATATACTCAAAAAGCCAGCAAGAGAATGGCAAACATTTGTGAGAACTATTCAAAGTTTTGAAGAAGGAGAAGTTGTACAAAAAGTTCTCCACTGTGATTTTTGGATTCGAGAAGTCCAATTCTTGGGTCATGTGGTTAACCAAGAAGGAATAATGGTTGACCCAACAAAGATCGAAGCTGTGATGAAGTGGGAATGACCAAAAAGTCCCACGGAAATTCGAAGTTTTCTGGGATTAGCTGGATATTACCGAAGGTTTATCCAAGGCTTTTCTTCGATAGCCGCTCCATTGATAACTTTGACCCACAAAGGAGCTACATATACATGGAATGAGAAACACGAAGAAGCATTTGAAAAGCTAAAGAAGAAGTTGTGTGAAGCACCAATTCTTTCTTTACTTGACGGAGTTGAAGACTTTGCAGTCTATAGCGATGCATCTGGAGTTGGGTTAGGTTGTGTTTAGACCCAAAGAAATAATGTGATAGCATATGCATCAAGACAATTGAAGGAGCACAAAAAGAACTACCCCACTCATGATCTGGAGTTGATAGCGGTAGTATTCACATTAAAGATATGGAGGCATTATATTTACGGTACGAAGTGCAAACTTTTCACTAATCATAAGAGTCTCTAGTATCTCTTTAATTAGAAGGAGTTGAATATGAGACAACAACGATGTCTAGAGTTACTCAAAGATTTTGACCGTGAGATACTTTACCACCCTGTTAAAGCGAATGTTGTATATGATGCTCTAAGTCGAAAAGTAAACTTTTAAAGTAAAAGGCCAAGAGCGTTAAGAATAGAAATTGTCTCAACAATTGTGGAAAACATCAAGAAAGCTCAGGAAGAAGCTTTGGAGAAAAATGACCGAAAAGAAGAACGTTTAGGCAAGACATTGGTATTCGGTACAAATAGTCAAGGATTGAAGGTATTCCAAGATAGAATTTGGGTACCTAAGATGGGAGGAATAAGGGATCTTCTGATGGAAGAAGCTCACAAGACCATGTAATCGATTCATCCCGGTAGCAGTAAGATGTATAGGGATCTGAAACCTTACTATTAGTGGCCGAAAATGAAGCTCTATGTTACAAAGTATGTTACCGATTGTGTAACATGTGCGAGAGTTAAAGCACAACATCTGAAACCGTATGAGAGTTTAGAACCTTTACCTGTACCCATGGGTAAATGGGAAGACATCACCATGGATTTTGTGACTAAACTGCCCAGAACGAAGAACGGTCACGACATGATTTGGGTAGTCGTGGATCTTTTCACAAAGAGTGCATATTAATGAAAGATGGTTTATTGATAAACTTGAAAATTCTTACATGAAGGAAGTAGTAAGACTTCACAGTGTTACTTTAACGATTGTATCAGATCATGACAGTCGTTTCACATCAAGGTTTTGGAGGAGTCTACAAGAGGAAATGGGTACGAAGTTGTGTTTAAGTACAGCCTACCATCCGCAGACTAATGGTCAGAGCGAAAGAACGATTAAAACACTGGAAGATATGCTGAGAGCATGTACCCTAGAATTCCAAGGTAACTGGGATGAGAATTTACCCCTGGTAGAGTTTTCCTACAATAATAGTTACCATTCGAGAATCAAGATGGCCCCTTATAAAGCTTTATATGGACAGAAGTTTCGTACATCATCTTGTTGGCTTGAGGCTGGAGTAAAAGCAGTTTATGGGCACCGAGCTAGTCCATCAGTCTGCTTAAAAGTTAAAGGTGATTAGAGAAAGGATGTTAGCAACTCAGGATCGCCAAAAGAGCTACGCTGACAAAAAGCGACGACCGATAACATTCGAAGTTGGAGATTCGGTTTTGCTCAAAGTCTCACCATGTAAGGGACTTATACGATTTGGAAAGAGAGGAAAGTTGAGTCCAAAGTTTATTGGACCATTTAAGGTTCTTCAGAGGATTGGAAACCAAGCTTACAATATGGAATTTCCGGAAGAACTAGATGGTATTCATAACATTTTCCATGTGTGTTATTTGAGGAATTTCACGGGAGAAGTTCCCGATATAATTCCAATTTCAGACTTAAGGATGGATGAAAATAAGAGGCTAATCGAAGAGCCTGAAGCAATTGTTGACCGTAAGACTAAGAAGTTGCAACGCAAGATGGTCGACTTAGTGCTTGTGCGATGGAAACATATGAATGGGCCGAACCTCTCCTGGAAAATAGAGAGTGACATGATGATTCGCTATCCACATCTGTTTGCTGATGCATGATTCCGGGACGGAATCATCCTAAGGAGGAGACAGTTGTAACGCCCGTGTTTCTAGGCTAAGCATTAGTATAATGGTATAATAGTTAGGGTTAACAATTATAACCTACTTTGAAGTAATAAAGAGGAATTATTTGAATATTATGTGAATTATATGATTTTATTTGCATTATACTTATTTATAAGATATAATAAGTTAAGAATAAAAATAAGCGTAAAAAATAAAATAATAGATAGACACAATATCTATGAATAATGTTTTAGTAGTCGGGACAAGGATTCTGGAGATATAAAGAACGCTGAAATCCGAGTTATAACCAAAAAGTTATGACCTGTCGAAGTTTCGCGACAAAACCGACACGACGCCGAGAATCGTAAAAAGTGAGTTTACGATAAGGTACTTTTTAGCCTTAGTGATCTAAACGAAAGTTGTAGATTACGTCTCCACCTACGAGTGGATATAAATAACGTCAAAAACAGAGCTCGTATGCAAAAGTTATGATCTTCCAAAGATGTAACTGTCTGAGGGCATGACACGTGACAGAAACCCTAGCCGCCTTAAGTCAATGACGTGAACATTAAGTCCACGACGTGAAATTAATGAAGGAAACTAATAGAGACTAGAAAAACATGTGCTAAGTCTACGGGAGTGATGTGTTAAGATTCCACGACGTGGACATAAAGGCCACGACGTGTAAATGTCATCCGGACACCTTTCAAAGCTAGAACGCAGATGGCAAGCCTACGAAGTGATTCATCCATCTGCCACGACGTGAACATATAAGTCCACGATGTGGACATGTTATGGGAAGCCTATAAATAGAAAGTTTGACCCTTGCTCTTCGTACACCTAAAATTCTTACCTCTCTCTCTCTCTCTCGTTTGTTGAAGGCGTTATTATCCCGAGCCCGACGATCACGAACCGCTGACCGTATCTAGTTAGATTCTATCAACTCACGCTACTAAAGTAAGTGCATAGTTACTTTCATATTACACATAAATATGAAGTATTTAATATAAATTACGTGCTATGTGTGCATATTATTTGTGTTCCTGATATCTATGTTGGATGAACAATTTATACATGTTTTAAATGATTTAAACTGTATATGTATTTTATATCTACAAATATATTGGGTAAAACATGGGTAGATACAATAGTTGATATGTGATAAAATAAAATGATGGTAGGCCTCGATGTTGATGATGATCCAGTCATCTAGCGGAGTATAGATGACAACCACTGACTATTCTAGACAGTCTAGTGGAACGCTGGCAGGCTCGAAACCTGTAGGTGTTTATTTGAACTACGTGTTCACCGGGTGTACTCCATCCCCCTCACAGTTGCCTTATTTGACATAAATTGATGAGGAACCCCCAAAGCAGTGTTGTCCACCCCGATGAAATTGCTTAGTCTAGGTCCCTTATAATAGATACTTTAGGGACGTAAAGTGAGGATAACGCAAACCGGTAATCAGGTTGATTGATTTGATAAAATTAATGAATTTAATTATTGTGGGTTGAAAACCCTATGTGCTCACCAGGCTCCCAAGCCTGACCCACTCCGTTTCTCGTATACAGGTAGTGGCAAGAGAGCAAATGAGTGATGATCTGATGAGAGATCAATGGATTATAGGCCACTAGAATAAATAGATATTATAAGGCCTATGTTGTTTATGTTTATGCTTTTGATCTATATTAAGAATGATATCCCGAGGTTTTTAATATAATACATTTCTTCAGAAATGCTTTGATAAATTATTTATCATATTTTTTGGAACAAATTCCGCAATATATTTATTTAAAAATATACTCTGATTTTCAAATAAAGCATAAACAAATCGGTCTTTTCCGGCTGGGAAATTGGGGATGTCACAATATAAAATATTCTTGGACCTCCAAACTAGCCTGAAATCCAATCCAATTCAATTATAATATTTCCAAATGACATATAATGACATATGATGATGAATTAGAGTTTAAAATTTTTGTTTAAACACCTACTTACAATATAATTAACATCATTAATATTATACAAAACTTATTTATAAATACCATTATCATCTTATTTAGAAAATAACCAATAGATTTGGTTTTCACTTATGGCTTGAAATTAGGATGATAATACCTAACTCCAAAGTACGATTAAACCTCAATAACACAATACAATCAACATATAATGGATTAATTGGTAATCCGATCAAAATTCATCTTAAAAACTCCATTAAAGCTCTTAAACCCACCATTGATTAACTTAGAGGTTTCAACACCATATATTACACTTTGCATCAATAAAATTACGTCAAAATCATATCATTGGGTCATCCATTCGTCAAATTCTTATTTGTAACGTTAAAAAAAACACAAAAAATTTAAACTTTTCAAAAACAACCCATTTACTCAAAAAGTGTTTACATAAACAATGTTCCCAAAAACATTATTTAAAAATCAGAGTCTCTCAAGATCCAATAACATAAAACTAAGGATGTGTACGGTCACACTTTCGCCTTGCCATGGTCCTTAGAAGTACCTGAAACAAAACTAAAACTATAAGCCAACGCTTAGTGAGTTACCCCAAAGTGCCACCACATAAACATAATAAACAACGACATGTATACCGAGCCTTCAACATGACTGGACCGCCTCATCAATGCTTTAAGCCTATATGGACCGCTCTCTGGGCCTTCGGCCTGACTGGACCGCCTCGCATGCCTTCATTCTATCCGGACAGCCTTGGGTATCTTGGCCTTCAGTATCAGCTGGTTCGCCTTAACCTAGTAAACCACAACCATAACATATTGATATAAACATTATCATAATAATCATCAACATATGTAGTCGTACAGATCTACCAGTCAAATCAAATAACCAATAAACACATATCTCAGCATAACAACATACAACAAAACAGGATATCTAATACAATGGATTGGCCTTGGTGCCTTTGACCCATAAGTACAGTGAGGGAAACTCACCTCTTAGTCCGGAAACAATCTGAATGAATCTCTGCTCCGACAACCGGCTCTACCCGACTCCTAATAATCAAAACATTTCCCAATCTAAATTAATATCAATTTCCCAAAATTCCCTTGGTTAAAATCGGTCAAAATCAATGAAATCAGTCGAGTCAACCCAGCCGAGTCAACTCATCTAAGTCTAACCATCCCTCATACGCGGGGCGTACTTCGGATGTATGCGGGGCGTACTCACTATTCGAGGAGTTGGGACTCAAACTACGTACGCGCAACGTACCAATTGGTACGCCAACGTACGTACTGATTCTCCACTTAATCTGTTAAGAGCTTATTGCTTAATCTATCACAACCAAATTGTAGATCCAAGTCCCAAATATTATCCTTGACCATAAAGTTTCCAAATTTATGGTATTGCATGGCCAATAAGTGCTAAATGCTAAAACCTCCATCCTCTTAACCCATTAAGACAATCCAATACATGCATGGAAAAGGATTAAGAGCGAAGACCCTATTCTTATACTTCTAAACCCCTCAAAACATCTGAAAGGATAGCTAGAATGGACTAGAGCATGCCATACTCCAAAAAGGTCAAGACTTGGGACAAAATGCTCATGAATCAAGGACTTAGCAAGATCTAATGAAATACAAGTCAATTTTGCAACTTTATACCTCTTGGAGGTTGATAGAGAGGTGAAGATCCTAGATACAAGGCTCATTCAAGCTTCCAAGGTGGTTCTACTTCCTTCTTACTCCTTCAAGATCACCAAACACACACACAAGGGTCAAGAATGCTCAAACAAGTGGCTAGGGTTTGCTAAAATCGATTAGAGGTGTTGGAGGCTGATGAGAGATGAGGTTGGAGGCCAAAATGATGTTTAAATAGGGTCTAAACCCTAAAAATTAGGGTTTGAGGGTCTCTCACGCACGCCCAACGTACTCGGTGTAAGCCCAACGTACTTAGACCCGCACATGTATGTTTCGTATAAACAACGTACGCCTAGCGTACTAAGCCTCAGCCTGGAATTTACAAAAATGCTACAATCAGCCATTTTGATAACTTTCTCATATATAAGGGCTAAATACTATAAGTCTTTATACTTATGGGTTAAATATGAAAATACCTCAACTCTGGGATGTTACAACTCTCCCCTACTTGAACTAGACTTCGTCCTCAAAGTCTGCTGCTGCGAACAACTCCGGGTAATGCTCTTGCATCCCTGACTCGGGTTCTCATGTCCATTCGAAACCATTCTGATGCTGCAACTGAACCTTGACCAAATATACCACCTTGTTGCGCAAGGACTTCGTCTTCCGATCTAAAATCGCGATCGGTCTCTCAATGTAATTCAGGCGATCATCAACCTGAACATCATCCAAAGGAATAACCGTTGAATCATTAGCCACACACTTCCGCTGCAAAACATGGAAGGTGCTATGAATCTGACTGAGCTCATCGGGTAAATCCAACCTATATGCTACTTTGCCGACCCTGACAATCACCCGAAATGGCCCGATATACCGGGGCCCTAATTTGCCCCTCTTCCTGAAGAGTATTACACCCTTCCATGGTGATACCTTCAGCAAAACCATGTGTAATGTCCACAAAATAATGACATAAAATTTTCATTTTTAGATTAATAAATCTTTAATTCATAACATTTCCATAAAACCAAGTTAATTGAGATTTATCAAAACATCATCAAATCAGAATAAATCACAAAATGCGGAAACATGTGGTATGTGCTCTGCAATCATCCCGAGCTCTTCCATTTGAAAACCGAAGTAACTGAAAAAAAACTGAAAACCATAAGGACAAAGCTTAGTGAGCTCCCCAAATTACCACATACCATACATACACAAGTAAACATATAATGGGCCCCACCCGACATCGAGCCCCACTCGGTATACTGATCTGTAAGTCGTCAGGCCCTGCCGAGTATATATATATATATATATATATATATATATATATATATATATATATATATATATAGATATAAACATATAAACATATCAATACATAACACATGCAATAATCACAAAGATATATAGCATACAGAATGGTCATCAGACCCCGCTTGACATCGGGTTGTACCCAGTAAACATAAGAAATCATACAGATAAATAGCATACAATATACTCATCAGGCCCCGCCTGGCATCGAGCCCCGCTCAGTAAACATAAACACATAACACATGCAAGAGTCACACAGACAACTAGCATACTTAGCATAACAAACCATAGGACGACATTGGTGCCTTCGATCCGCTAAACATAGTGAGGAAACTCACCTCGCACTGCCGAATCATTTAGATAATCCCTGGCTGTTGGCTGACATATCCCTGCGCTATCAATCACAAGTTAAACATCCATCAATAATCGGATCCAACCGACACTAAGTGTCCAAACTAGGGTAAAAGACCTTTTGACCCTTTCTATACCTTGTCCCCAAAGCCAAGGTCCAATTCAACAATCCAAAAGGCCCAAGCATGGCCCAAAACATCCCAAGGTCAACCCTGATCAGACTTCTGGTCAAAGTCAAAGTCAACAGTCCATGTTGACCAAACACGCCGTGTTGACTTGCCAACACGCCGTGCATCGTGTGATAACCCGAATGTTCTTGCTTTGTAAAGTCCAACCATTCAAATCAACTGAGTGTCAGACTCATTTCTAATGAGTTCTAGCCTTGTTAAAGGTCATTCTAAGGAGTTTTAACCCTAGTACACTTAAAGAATGAGTGTTAGAATGTACCTGCTAGAGTCACTGTGCAACATTCAAGCCTTAAGACCACCAAAAAGGGGTTCACGGCCATGACACATGAGTTTACGGCCGTAAACTCAAGGCTGGCCATAAACTCCCCCCATAAGTATCCATCCCTTCACTTTTCCTTCATTCTTACACTTTCACCTCAAGAACACTTGATTTCTCTCTCAAGTATCATCGAGATTTTCATTCCCGATCTTCAAAATGTAAGTGATTCTTCCCTCTAATTGTTGATTATCCTTCTTCTCATGAATCACCCTTTGATTTCATCCATGGAAATCATCTTTTGGCTAGATCTTCAACTTTCACCAAGAACACCAAGAACACATACTTGTTCTTGGTGGCCGTAAACTCCTCAAAGGCCCTCAAAAGTGTGAGTTTTCTATCTATCATCTAGTTAGGCATGTTAATCACTAGATCATAGCCTTGAATCAACAATCTAGGCATATTTACCAAGAGTTTACGGCCATGGAATCTCCCTTGGCCATAAACCCTAGTTTGGTCAAGTATTGAGCCCTAAACACTTCTAGACACTAGCTAATCCTTTGGAATACATGAACCTTTGAGAACCCTTTCCTTTAAGACCCAAAAAGACACCATTTGGAGAGGTTACGGCCATACACTTTTGGTGTGGCCGTAAACACCTCAACACCTCCTAAAATGTTGGTTTTGCTCACCCTATTGTAGAGCAATAGTCCCACAAGCTTCCCTACCATTCAAACACCCTCTTATGCACCTTTTACCATGAGTTTACGACCCAAATCTCCATGGCCGTAAACCCATGGCCGTAAACACTAAATGATGGCCTTAAACATCCCTTAGATGAATCACATGTGATTCTAACACTTGGTCCAGGTGTTTCCTAGTCCCTAAAGGTGTTTCCTTGCATGTGGTTGCTTCTAAAACCTATATTTATGCCAATATATGCCATTATATGTCATTTAGGAATCGTTGTGCCTCGAGACTTCATTAGTGGAACTTCTCATCCTTACGCGCATATTCGTTTGAATCACCCACATAAGGTGAGTTCATACCCCTATAATGAATCTTTTAACTGTTTTAAATGCTTTTAAGGGGGGGAATACAAGTTGAACACAATGATAATTGTGTAAATGTTTGTTATAAACATCTTTCAAAAGATTGCTTATGTCTTATATAAGTTATCAAAACATTTCAAAAACTCTTTTAAAGTTATGTTACTTTATAGTTTAACAATACTCCATTTTTAAAGTACAAGCATAACTTAGTAGTAAAATGAGTCTTTTCAATAACAGTTCAAGTAAAATACTAGTAAACTATAAGGGGTATAGTTTAGAGGTTCAGTTCATACTAGATGCTAGAACATTCTATAAAGAGAAACAGGGAGGTATATACAATACACGATAACATAGAGAACATGCTATAAAGAGAAATAGGGAGGAAGATACAATACAACAGAGAGACATACTATACACTATACATGATAACAGAAAGAACATACTAAGATACTATAACAGAATGAACATACTAAGATGCTATAGTATGAGAACAACTACAGGATCTAATTATACCAATGAATCACTAACTCATTGTTCTAAACAAAAGGTGATAGTAAAATTGGGTATACATGATCATATAAGTTAAATGTGAGCCTACTTCACGGCTTAGCAACAGGTTTGCTGAAGTCGCGTTTGGTCCCCAAAATCTCTTGCAGGGAGAGCGTATAGTATGGGTACTATTCATCACATTTTGACCTTAACAAAACAAACTTGTATTAAGGTAAACAGTACGACAGAATGTCAATTCAAAAGATAACTGTGTACTTTTATTTTCCCATTACTTTCATTTTGTGACAGTTCCACTTGAAAGTTAATGCAAACTATTTTCGAGTCAAGATAGTTATAAACTAGGGAAAACTTACATTTTACAAACGACAAACAGAACAGTCGAGTCTAGTACATTCAGTAGAAAGGGGCCTATAATGCTAACTTTATGATTCCTTAGTGTGTACATCAGGGATATATATTAATCGGATCCGACAGGTAGTAGGATGTGTGCTTTCCACTTCATTTCCTGTTCCTTGTTTGGTTGTGGGCTTAGAGCAGATTCACCCAGCCTACTATCTATTCGATCTTAGCTATATATATATTCCGTATACACCATGTAATCATAAGGAGTACCATGTATGGTTCAGGTCATAGTACACTAATTCAGTGCACCTTTTTCTAGTACAAAACATACTTTTCAAATAGAACTTTTGGTATACAAAACTAGAAACTTACCCAGTAAAGGGTTTAATCCATTTTATTAAACCAGTATAACTTAAAGGACCTTAGGTGGTTAATTCTATAATACCTTGGTTTATACATCAGGGTTATATATAATTAATACCCGATAGGTAGTTGGATGTGTGCTTTCCGCCTCATTTCCTGTTCCTTGTTTGGTTGTGGGCTTAGGGCAGATTCACACAATTAACTATCTATTCGATATTAGATTATATATAGCTAGTATAAACTAAGTGATTATAGAAGGAACCACTGTGGTTACCATTTTTACTAAAAGAAATAAGGGTTTTCTTAAAGGATCTTTTCATCAAATAAAAAGGAACTATTACAGTTAACTCCGTGAGTACCAAGTGAATACACCAAGGTTATATACAATGAAGATCTAACAACCAATGGGATGTGTGACTTCCGCCTCATTTCATGTTCCTTGTTTGGTTTTGGGCTTAGGGCAGATACACACAACCGATTGTTTGTTTACTCTAGGTTTTATATAACTTGTATCCATTTAGTACTCATAGAAAGGATTGTAGAGTCATTTTTACTTATCTTTCATTAAAGCAGGAAATATAGGATTTTCTGGAGGAACATGCGAACTTTTCTAAAACAGAACTTACAACTTACTACAACTTTCTTACTACTCATTACATTACTAAAATCTTATGAACTCACCAGCTTAAATGCTGATCTACTCTTTCAAAATAACTTGTATTCTCAGGAGACTAGTAGACAGGTACGCGCTCTGGGAATTCAGAAGATGGAGCAGTATAGCTTCAAGTCTTGTTTTGTTATTTACTTTGTGGTCTATGTTATGTGAACACATATTTTGTAAACACTTTCTTTCTAATGAAATGGTTGTTTATTACTTTGATTACTCTGATGCATGTCTTGTGATACTAAACATGACGTCCTCCACCCCCGAACGTTTCCGCCGTTCCGGTTTTGGGGTGTGACACTTCGCCATTCTCTAAACAGTCGGGAAAATCCCAACCAATACGCCGTGTTGACATGCAAACATGCCGTGTTTGCCTGAATTCCAACAACTTAATACATTAAGCTATTCTCTCCAGTTCCAAGAGCTCCAAAGCTCAAATCTAGACCAAAATGAGACGTAAGGGTAAAGTTTCCATCTTTACCCATAGGGGTTACCAAAAAGGGTCCAAACCCAACCAAAAAGTCCTAATAGTGCAAGGGCTTAACCAATAAGCACTTAATCCTTGAATACATAACCCCAAAACATAGATCTAACTTCCTTGAGCTGGAAACCATGTAAAGTTGCCAACTTTACGTTCATGCATGTCGAAATGAAGCTCTTAAGCTTAAAAGGGACTTAATAATTGACTTAATGCATGAATGACACCAAAAATCTCATAAAGCTTGCACCTTTATGCTCAAAGGGACCAAAACAAACTCAAATCTGGAATAATAAGCCCTTAAAACGACTTCAATCTCTCATCAACCCAAAAAGGGACCAAAAGCATAACAAAGCACAATATGAGGAGATCTAAACATCTATAAGTAAAGGTTCAAACTTGGTACCTTAGAAAACTTGCCCAAAAGGAGATGATTCTGGATCCAAAGCCAATCCACCAAGCAAGACAACTTCAAGATCTCCTCTTACTTCACAAAGGCCAAAAATGAGCACCAAGAACTTCTTACTAGCTCAAGAACACCACTAAGAGACTTATGGATTGATTTTAGGGTTTTAGTGTCAATGGAGGCTGGTAAGAAGACCAACCCTTGGGGCTTAAAGAGATTATATATGATGCAACATCCTAAAAATGAGGGTTTCCTTCCCAGCTTCCAACACGCCGTGTTTAGACACCAGCACGCCATGTTGACCTTAATGAGAACCACACTTTTCCTTAACTAGACACGCTGTGTTGGTTCCTCCGACATGTCGTATCCAGTCCTCAAAATGGAATTCATTCTTTACAATTTCTCCTTAAGATTCCAGGTGTTACACCATGTCGCTGACCTGAAACTCCAACTCAGATCGACGCTTGTCGGCATAACCCTTTTGCCGACTCTGAGTTGTCTGCAACCTCTATCTAATCTGCTGAATGAGCTCTAACGTCTGAAGGACTACCTCAGTCCTCCCTACTACTCTATGACCAATCTCTCCCCAACAGAATGGGGTACGACACTTCTTCCCATAAAGAAACTCGAAAGGAGGCGCACCAATACTGGAGTGATAGCTGTTGTTGTAAGAAAACTCGGCTAAGGGAAGGTAGGAGTCCCAGCTCCCACCAAAATCTATAACACAGACCCTTAGCATGTCCTCAAGTGTCTGAATGGTCCGCTCACTCTGACCGTCAGTCCGCGGATGATATGCAGTGCTAAGATGCAAACTCGTACCCAGTTCCTCGTGGAACTTCTGCCAAAAAACAAGATGTGAACCAAACATCTCGATCAGATACAATGGAGACTGGAATACCATGTCGAGCAACACTCTCGCACACATACAAGTCGGCCAATTTCTCGGCTGAAGAACTCTCTCGAATGGCTAGAAAGTGGGCTCTCTTGGTCAGACGGTCCACAATAACCCATATCGCATCGAATCCATTATCCTTCCGGGGTAGCTTGGTGATGAAATCCATAGTGATATGTTCCCATTTCCACATGGGAACCTCCAATGGCTGCAGCTTCCTATGTGGTCTTTGGTGCTCGACCTTGACCATCCGACAGGTCAAGCACCTTTCAACATACCAGGCTATCTCTCTCTTCATGCACGTCCACTAATAAATGAGCCTCAAATCTCGATACATCTTGGTGTCCCCGGGGTAAATCGAAAACCTATACTTGTGTGCCTCCTCTATCACAGTCTACCTGACCCCACCAAAATCTTGCACTTAACCCATCCATACCGGATCAATAATCCACAGCTGTCAGTGGCAAACCTAGCAACCTCACCCCTGAGTCTCTCCTTCTTCTAATTCTCCTTCTTGACTCCATCGGCCCAAGCTTCCCTAATCAGATCAAGAAGCAGAGAATCAACTGATATTATCATAAACATACTCTCAATAAAAGATCTATCCGTCTTGCAGCTCAAAGCGTCGGCGACCACATTCGCTTTCACGGGGTGATACAAAATCTCACAGTCATAATCCTTGACCACGTCAAGCCACCTACGCTGTCTCATATTCAGATTCGACTTATCCATAAGATATCTCAAACTTTTGTGATCTATGTAAATAGTACATCGGACCCCATACAAATAATGCCACCAAATCTTGAGATCAAACACCACTGCTCCCAACTCCAAATGATGAGTCGGAAAATAGACCTCATGCGGCTTCAGCTGCCAAGAAGCATAAGCAATAACCCTCCCACGCTGCATAATCACCGCTCCCAGAACGGTGATGGATGCATCAAAAAATACCACAAAGTCCTCAACACCCTCAGGGAGGGTCAACACTGATGCCTCACACAACTTCCGCCTTAGTGAATCAAATACAGCCTGCTACTCAGGCCCCCAATGGAAATCCACGCCTTTCCTCGTGAGACGAGTGAGGGGTACTGCAATCTTGGAGAAGTCCAGAATAAATCTCCGATAATATCCTTCTAATCCCAAGAAACTCCTGATCTCTGAAGGAGACTTCGGGACCTCCCACTGCATAACCACCTCGATCTTGGCGGGATCGACCAAAATCTCATCCTGGTTAACGAGGTGCCCCAAGAGCTGGACTACTCGTAACCAAAACTCACACTTCAAGAACTTGGCATACAGTTGTTCTCGCCTCAAAACTCATAGAAGCACTCGGAGGTGCTCCTCATGCTGCTCCCTGGTCTTGGAATATACCAAGATATCATCAATGAAAACGTTAACGGATCGATCGATCATCATCCTGCAAACTCGATTCATCAAATCCATAAAGGCCACATGCACATTGGTGAGCCCAAACGACATCACCATGAACTCATAATGACCATAACGAGTCTGAAACGCGGTCTTCTCCACATCCTCCTCTCTAACCCTCATCTGATGATACCCTGACCTCAAATCGATCTTGGAGAACTAAGATGCACCCTACAATTGATCAAAGAGGTCATTAATCCGTGGAAGGGGATAATGGTTCTTCACCGTCAACTTGTTCAACTCCCGATAATCAATGCACATCCGGTGCGAACCATACTTCTTCTTGACGAAAAATACCAGTGCTCCCCACGGTGAACTGCTCGGTCTGATGAACTGCTTGTCTAACAGCTCCTGAAGCTGACTAGACAACTCCTGCATCTACGATAGTTCCAATCGATACGGTACTTTGGCAATCAGAGCCACACTTGGAACTAAGTCAATCCTGAACTCAATCTGCCTCTCGGGAGGCACAGCGGGTAACTCCTCCGTAAACACATCAACAAACTCCCTAACAACTGGAACATCTGAAACCGATGCCTGCTTCCCAACCAGTGTATCAATTACATAGGCAAGATATCCTATACAACCATGTTGAATATACTGTCGAGCCCTGGACGCCGAATAAAAATCTATGCCTGCTTCCCAACCAGTGTATCAGTTACATAGGCAATATAGCCTATACAACCATGTTGAATATACCGTCGAGCCCTGGACGCCGAATAGAAATCTGACCCAATCCTGGTATCCTCTCCATAGATGACCAATTCTCCCCCACTTGGGGTTCGAATTACCAGTCGTTGACCCTTACAGTCTATCATAGCATCAAACCTGCTCAACCAATCCATCCCTGCTATCACACATACATCCCCCATGGGGATAGGAATCAAATCAATTGGATAAGGCACCCCGAAAATCTCCAATACACAACCCTGATACACTCTGGATGTAGAAACCCCATGCTCGTTGGCGATAGAAACGTACAACGGGCACTCTAACTCCCCAACAAGCATATCAAACCTACTACTGAATGTATGGGATACAAAAGATCAACTCGCACCTGATTCAAAAAGCACAAGAGCAGGAAAAGAGTTCAGTAAGAAGGTACCTAACAAAATGATTAATAGTAAATAAAAGTATACTCTCAATGCTCTCCCAAAAGTGTCTTCGCATCAAGCACTCCTAGTTGAATTTCGGGGACGAAATTCCTTAAATGGGGGAGAATGTAACAATTGCGACTTTTGGCACCGATCGTTATTTACTAAAAGTGATCAACGTCGAATATAATAGACTTAATACGTAAAATATATAAATATATGATAAAAATATAAGTTTCGTATTAAGATAAATAGGAAAAATCAACCGAATCGTCCGTAATTCGTAAAAATTAGTGCGTTGAAACATATATATTTTATTATATATTTAGAAAATATGCGTCTTCCCAGTCCCGAAATTATAAATTTTGTAAAAATCCGAGTTCATATGAAGGAGATACGGATTTTGTAAGATATAAAAATTGACCACGTAGTTAAAAACAATTAACATCAAAACGTAAATAGAGAATGGTTGACTTTTGGGTAAAGTCACGAAAAGGAACGCCAAAATTGGAGTCCGTACGAGAGAGTTATGATTTTTGAAAAATCATTGAAAATAAGGGCTAAAAATAAAATTCAGAATTAGCCAATACAAACTAAAGGAAAGTTGTAGTACCCATTGAGAGCTACGCATTGATATAAAGAACGTCGAAAACGGAGCTGGTATGAAGGATATACGGATTTTTGAAATTTTGCGAAGAGCGCCCGATGCAAAAGGTACGCGCGGTGCACACATGCTTCTAAAAGAAGGTTCAATGCACCAGCAGGAAACGGACACGTGTCAGATAAGCAATGAAGCTACGTCGCAAGGGCGCGACGCACACCTCCCTTGCGCGGCGCGCATTCTCAGTATACATAGAGCCTGCTGCTGCTCATTTGTTTCTCACCTCAAATCTGTTTTCTTTCTCTCGTTCTCTAGTTTGAGAATTCCTTCCAAAATCTTAGAAAAAGTTATTATTTATGTATTCTAGTTGTTAGTAAGTTAGTTCTCGAGTCCGGCCGACAGCGAGGCGATCTTCGAGTCCCGAGTCCCGTTTCTACCCTACTTCAGTGGTTTCACACTTTACAAGTGAGTTCACGACCCCTATTTTACTGTTTTAAATGTATTACCGGGGGGAGGGGGGGATACATGCTTATCAAATGGTTTTATAAAAATGTTTATGTTATAAATCTCAAATCATTTATAAAGGTAGATGCCTTAGGAAAGCGTAGCTATAGATACTATGCCTAGTCGTAAGCTATGATATTGTGCCAAAGAGTTATGATGGCCGATAGTCTAGGAGTAGATAATACAAAGATGTTATAATGGCCAAATCCCTAGGAAACCTTAGTACCTAGGAGTTATGCTAGACAAATTTAGGGATATGCACCGTACTTAGTTGTTACTCTGCCCAAATATCCTGTTAAAACAACCATAATTAGGTATATATATATGATGATTTATATATAGTATATAATTATGAGATCATAAAATATAATTATCAATATATATATATATATATATATATATATATATATATATATATATATATATATATATATATATATATATACACACACACACACATCACACTATCTTCGTATACCTCTTTCGGGTGTATATCATCAAATGATTTATATATATAAAGCATTTGATGATATACACCCGAAAGAGGTATACAAAGATAGTGTGATGTATATATATATATATATATATATATATATATATATATATATATATATATATATATATAAAATTCGGCATTTGCCCAATACATATAATCGTTAATCCTGCAAGAGCTTGAAAGCGTCGATTATAGGGACTCACGGTAATACATTAGATCACCTTAGAGTACAGTCAATTATAGTAGCTCATGGTAATACATTAAAATAGCCTTAGAGCTTAGATTACCATTAGGGACGCCTGGTATGGTAATTAAAATACGTTAGGATCGTTACAAATCCTTAAAACATAGTAAATTAGGGTTAACAAAAGACAACAAATTTAAAAATTTCAAAAACAACCCATTTTAATGTATATATATATATATATATATATATATACACACACACACACATCACACTATCTTCGTATACCTCTTTCGGGTGTATATCATCAAATGATTTATATATATAAAGCATTTGATGATATACACCCGAAAGAGGTATACAAAGATAGTGTGATGTATATATATATATATATATATATATATATATATATATATATATATATATATATATATATATATATATATATATATATATATATAAAATTCGGCATTTGCCCAATACATATAATCGTTAATCCTGCAAGAGCTTGAAAGCGTCGATTATAGGGACTCACGGTAATACATTAGATCACCTTAGAGTACAGTCAATTATAGTAGCTCATGGTAATACATTAAAATAGCCTTAGAGCTTAGATTACCATTAGGGACGCCTGGTATGGTAATTAAAATACGTTAGGATCGTTACAAATCCTTAAAACATAGTAAATTAGGGTTAACAAAAGACAACAAATTTAAAAATTTCAAAAACAACCCATTTACTCAAAAAGTTTTTACATAACCATTGTTCCCAAAAACATTATTTAAAATTAGAGTCTCCCAATATCCAAAAACATAAAACCAAGGATGTGTACGGTCACGCATTCGCCTTGCCACGGTCCTCAGAAGTACCTAAAAGAAAACTAAAACTATAAGTCAACGCTTAGTGAATTCCCCCAAAGTATCACTACATAAACATAACAAACAACAACATGCGTAAAGAGGCTTCAACATGACTGGACTGCCTCATCAGGCCTTCAGCCTATCTGGACCACTCTCTGGGCCTTCGGCTAGACTGGACCGCCTCGCAAACCTTAAGTCTATCCAAACCGCCCTGGGTGTCTTGGCCTTCAGTGCAGCTGGTCCTCCTTAACCCAGTAAACCACAACCATAACATATCGATATAAACATTATCATAATATTCAACAACACAGTTAGTCCTACAGATCTACCAGTCTAATCACATAACCAGTAAACACATATCTCATCATAACAACATAGATCAAAACATGATATCTAATCCAATGGGCCGACCTAGGTGCCTTTGACCCATAAGTACAGTGAGGAAAACTGACCTATTAGTCCGAAAACAATCTGAATGAATCTCTGCTCTGACAACCGGCTCTACCCGACTTCTAATAATCAAAACATTTACCAATCTAAATTAATATCAATTTCCCAAAATACCCTTGGCCAAATTCGGTCAAAATCAATGAATTCAGTCGAGTCAACCCAACCGAGTCAACACATCCAAGTCAACCCAGCCCTCGTATGTGGGGCGTACTTCGGATGTACGTGGGGCGTACTCACTATTCGAGGAGTCAGTACTCAAACTGCATACGCGCAGTGTACCAATTGGTACGCCGAGCGTACGTACTGATTCTCCACTTAACGGATTAAGAGCTTATTGCTTAAGCTATCACGACCAAATTGTATATCCACGTCCTAAATATCATCCTTGACCATAATGTTTCCAACTTTATGGTCTTGCATGGCCAATAAGTGCTAAATGCTAAAAACTCCATCCTCTTAAATCATTAAGACAATCAAACACATGCATGGAAAAGGATTAAGAACCAAGACCCTATTTTTATGCTTTTAAACCCCTCAAAACATCTAAAAGGACAGCTAGAATGGACTAGAGCATTCCATACTCCAAAAAGGTCAAGACTTGGGACAAAATGCTCATTAATCAAGCACTTAGCAAGATCTGATGAAATACAAGTGAAGTTTGCAACTTTATACCTCTTGGAGGTTGTTAGAGAGGTGAAGATCCTAGGTACAAGGCTCCTTCAATCTTCTAAGGTGGTTTTACTTCCTTTTTACTACTTCAAGATCACCAAACACACACACACACATAAGGGTCAATAATGCTTAAACAAGTGGCTAGGGTTTGCTAAAATCGATTGGAGGTGTTGGAGGCTGATGAGAGATGAGGTTGGAGGCCATAATGATGTTTAAATAGGGTCTAAACCCTAAAAATTAGGGTTTGAGGATCTCTCACGCACGACAAACATACTCGGTGTATGCCCAACGTACTTAGACCCGCGTATGTATGCTTCACGTACACAACGTACGCCCATCGTACTAAGCCTCAGCCTGGAATTTACAAAAATGCCACAATGGGCCATTTTGCTAACTTTCTCATACACAAGGGCTAAATACTACAAGTCTTTATAGTTAGGGGTTAAATTTGAAAATACCTTAATGTCGGGATGTTACACCATTTCATAAGGTTTGTGGATGAATTCATGAAGCCAGAGTTACAAAACCACCATTAAAGCTTCATGCTCATATATTTAACCATGAAACTGAACTTACACCACTATATTTATAATATAAACATATAAATCTTCTAGAATAAAATTACTCTAGAAATTTATTTAGTAATTTCGTTTTGATGAGATCTCACATGTTTTGGAATTTAAATGACAAAGAAATGGATGAATCTACTGTAACACCCGACTTTTTAATGCAAGGTACACCAAAAAAATTTCAGTTTTTATTTTATAATAATCTAGGCGTAAAATTGTATTAATAATCCATTACAAGAAGTTATCAAAAGGACTGCATCAAAGAAATTACAATACAATGATCCAAGTCTGGTGTCACTATTTCTCTATTCTTTAAATGAGTTTACTTGAAAGGCATACAATAACAAAAGGGTAAGCTACAAAGAGCTTAGTGAGTAACCCTAACAACAATACACATATATAATCACACCATTGATTATATGAATAACTCATCACAAATCAATCTCCAAATACCTTTCACACAACTCAGTATATCGTCATATAGTGTATAAACATATAGATACACCGATCAACAAATGTATAGCTACTCAAGATACATTTATCGATTAATAATTCCAACTTCAAAATTATAATTGTACAACCACCAATCACGGGTTACGGCTGCTCATGCAACCATTAAACTAAAAATAGAATTACATTTTCTCAAGCTTCCATTAAACTCAATAATAAAGACAATGGATTTACAGTTTCACTAACTACCATTATAACGAACCAAATTTCTCTTTCGTCATCAAGGTAGTGTTTCGTTAAGTTATTTTGTTAAACTAACATTTTCTTTGGTTTAAAATTAAGTTATAGGGGCCAAAGTGTATTAAAATGATTCTTGAATATGTACATAGGTTAAGGAGTCATTTGGGCAGACGTTGAGGGCCTAGATTGTAACTTATGGAGTATTTAAACCCTAAAATTCAGGAATCTAACCATATTTATAGCCAAAAATTATCTTAAAAGAGGGTTCATAGTGAGGTTTCCATTCTTCGAGCATTAGTGTGGATCAAAGGAAGTGGTGGAGTATTTTTGGGTGTTTCGAGGGAAGAATTATTATGTGGTGATCGAATCTTTTGTCCTCATTCTTGATACTATAAATCCTCCACTTATTCTATAAGTTAGTGATTAACCTCTACTATCCTTCCTGTTATTAATCATTAGAATTGGTGGTGGTTAGGATTGTGTACTTAGTAAGTTATTTTGTGATGATTATTGGGTGTTTCATTTGCTACCACCATGTTCTTAATCCGTCCAGATATCATAAGGATGTTCCTCCTGAGTGAGAATCACCCCCATAGAGAGATGGATTATGAGTGGAACGGACTAGTAAGGTTTTCCATGTTGATCAAAAATACAACATTGACTTAACGCGACATGCTCATCTATAGGCACGACACGCCTGAGGAACAAAATTGTGCATTTTTTTATTTTGTCATTTTCCAATCGAATTACCATATTCTGGTATAGGGTGTCTGATATAGTTGTTGGGTTATTGATTTTCCTCTGTTCATGCCTATTACACTTGGACTAGAGGTGAGTCAATCCATTTTACAACTTTAGTACAATGTCGAGAACTATGATTCTTGACAACGAGTCAATTGGTCTGAATTATTCTAGATTGTGTATGATACATCATGCTTCTTTATGTGCTGAAAATTCAAAATGTGGTTTTGGTATGAACTTTAGGGTGTTATGCATGCTAGATGGTATTTACAATGCTATGTTATGATATGTGTTGTGATGTTTAACCCACGCTGGATTCTAGACTAAATGATATATATGGTATATGATGATGTTATACATGATATTTTTTGGAATATTAGATTCTCTATGACGTTAGGACAGTTGCATCCTAGTGATGGAATATGGCTTAATAATGTTGATGAAGTATTATGCATATTTAGTGATGAATAATTCTTATGAAATCGTATGGCCCTTTTGTATGTAACTAATGTTAATAATTAACTAATAGATGGGGAACATAGGTAACGAGACAAGATTAGTAGCGTTATATAGGCGGGTACCCTATCCTGATTATCCAACAATCTAAGTGTTTGAAGATACCTTAGTATTAATGAAGACTCTACGAGGAGATCCAGTCGAATAATGTAGGATCTACGTGGAAATCCAGTCAATAATGATGTCTTTACGAGTAAACCTAATAAAATGCTTTTCTAGACAATCACTTCGGCACATGGTTCACCAAGGATGCATGAAATGTAGTGATGTTGGCTCTATGGGGAAAGGAATGCAAACATCATGTAGGATGCGGGAGGTGTGTGACGATTGTATTTGACACCGTTTGTACAAGTCCTTAACGACATCATATAATATTTGTATTTTGTAATGTAAGAGTAGAAAACACAGTGAACCGGGCTACCATTACTCGGGTGAGAGTCACGCCTCACTTTGAGCATCAGCCTAGCTGGTTAGGCTAATAGTGAACTAGGTTATTCCCATTGGGTTAGTGGTGTAGAGACCCAAGTATAAGATGAATTATTATAATTGGTAACTACAATGAGGAAAGACGATATGAAATAACAATATGGGGTTTGGCAGTGTCCCAAGTATACGATGATCTATTATATCTCAAACACATCAACTCATGAATCTTAGTTAAACTCTTTTTACTCATTGGAAATTTCCATCAGAGTACTCATTATGAGGCTCACCAAACTCGTTACATGTAGTCACAAGAAACTCGTAATGTAACCTCAATGCTCTCGTTACTCGATACCATAAGGAGCTCGTTATATAGTATACCTTTACTCTTTAGATAACATCACAATGAACTTGTTATGTGGTGTATCTTACTCGATAACTGTAGACTACTATACATAAATCTCGACTCTCTGCTCTAAATCAAATATAAAAATTATATTCCACTCACTACACAATACAACTACAAATTGATATATCAAATTTACTCAAAGGGTATTGCCACCAAGTACTCATTATGTGGCTCACCATACTCATTGAATAGAGTCACAACTCGTTATATGAGTCACCATACTCACTATCTCTCTCTCCCTCTCTCTCTCTCTATCTCTCTCTCTCTCTCTATTTCTCTCTCTCTCTCTCTCTCTCTCTCTCTCTCACTCTCTCTCTCTCTCTCTCTCTCTCTCTCTCTCTCTCCATACCATATCATGGTAAACAGTTATACATAACTATCAATATCAATTATGTATATATGTACACACTTATATACAAGTGATTTAATATCTTGTATAATAAGATTTAGCTATAAAGTTCTATTATGCCAACTCATTAACTCATATAGCAATATTGTACTATATATATCTACTATTCTCGTTAATAAGTTTATATAGCAATACTCTCTCTCTCTCTCTCTCTCTATATATATATATATATATATATATATATATATATATATATATATATATATATATATATATATATATCAACTACGATCACTCGTTTACTCATATAGAAATAATTGGTTATAATCTCTCAACTACACCAAAAAAGTAACCCATATAATATCAAATAACAACATTTTAGATATTATATTTTACTCTATACTTAGACATCTAAAACAATATATCTAGTTATGAGTCATTTAGAAAATGGAAAGGTACTTAACTTGATATATGGCATGAGTTTACTTCCAAACTTTAAGTTTCTGTTTTCTTTCCCACTTTCTCTACTTCAAAAACTATCAAATTAAATTTGATTTTTGAATATCATTGTTCAAGATATCATTCATTCATATGTAAACTGAACATTTTCTCCAAACAAATAATACTTAATTATGTAACCAAACTCATTAAGCTTCATGAATTACTCATCCTTGTGTCTTCACTCATTAAGATGTAAGCTTATTCTTATTTTAAATCTCATTTCATTGATTGAAACCCATAATTCAATTCATAAGTTTCTTATTCATAATCAATTTCACAACCAACTTTACACACCAAAATCAGTTATACTCCACGTATAACTCATCTATATGACTTGATTAATTAAGATACAAGATCAATTTCACCAATCTACAAATTCATCAATTTAGGTTTCATGTTCATCACAACCTAAACTGAATAATCATTCCACAATTCAACTTGTAACTCTTGAAAATAGATGCTTTAAACATACTATAACACTACCAACACGTTTTCCCTTTCATTTCAAGCATATAGGGTTTCATTACATCACCTAATCCTAGAATTTGAGTTTAATTGAGCCACATGAATAAAATGGTACCTTTGATTTCAAGAAGTAGAATTGAATTTATAGCCCCTATTGATGCCTCAAGCATATAGTTTGAACCTCCAAGTGAAAAATTGTACTCCTTTGGTTCTCCACAGAACACACCTAAAAAATAAGGTTAAAATGAAGTTGTTCAGTTTTTTTTTATCTCGTACAACTCTGTTGGAAATGAAGCACCGCATTCTGGTCTTGGACGTGTCACACTCCGCATCATAGTTTTAAGTACAACAACTTAATATCACATACATTGTGTTCCTCTTAACCTATGTGTCGTGTCCTCAAAGTACATTACCTTCCAAACACTTAGAGTATTTTTGACAATTTACCAACATCATTCTCGTTGGCAATACGTTACGTAACATCTCACATGTCCTATAAACGAGTTATATCTCTCATAATAATACTTTTCATTAAAACATGTGTTACATCTACTATCTTGTTAGCTTTAATTGATGGATTAGTAGTTGAAACATCAATGAGAATTCAATTACATATCCAATTTCACCTTTAACTTCTAACATCTCTAATGAGGAGAATTGATGGATCGGGAGGGGGGGGGGGGGGGGGGGGGGGGATAAGCTCATTGTTTGATCCTTTGGTAAAATAGGTCCCTCAACTTCTTAAAGTTTTACTTTGATCTTAAACTAATATCAAAAAATATTTTACTTTAGAAATTCTAACTTAAGCCATAAAATGTTAATATCTTAACATTATGTCCAAATCCAGATGTAGTAACTTAAATCAAAGTTATACCTAAATTTCCATAGTGGAAAATTTAGTCTCTTAACATTTTAATTTTTATTTAAATGTAAGAATTTTTTTATTAATAACACTTATAGTCTCACGTATTCTAATTGGACCCTAAATGTTAAATTTATGTACAATTTAAATCCATATCCTAATTAAATAAAAATTCTTAACCATTATATCTTAAACGCCAATATCAAAGTTTTAAATTTCAACTTTTACCTAACAAACACTTAGATTTTAGCTAATATTAATTTAGCTTAAATAAAATTTGGATTTTTAATTAAAATATTTTTATGTAACTTAATCTAATTAATAATTTGTTTTTATAAAAATTCACTTAATGGTTAATCCGTCTAAGTCTCCAACTTCATGTGTTACATAACTCGAATCATGAACAGGGTAGTAGCATCATTCTCGAAACTTGTTTGAAGGTATTAAACAAATAATTTGGTAACATGAAACCATCACATATGAATATCCAAAGTCTCAATGTATCTGAACCACACATGTCGACAACCCGTGACAAAGTGGATGTACACGATCAAGATAAAAACTCAATTCAAATAAAAGAAATTTATACCTAATTTCAAACTCTTTTAAAAACATTTCATGAATGCATATAGTATCTCATATAAGTTATATACATTACAGATTAAATCATAAGGTTCAAAGTATCATTCTATGTTAGAGGACACATGCTCATACGCGTGATATTCCATACCTACATGATCTCAACAAGCCACATAAGTAGCACTACTAATTCTAGATATTGTAATTAAGGTTTACAAGAATAGTTAACACTTTAGACCCTTAAATACTTAATATATGATCAAATGGAAGTAATTGAAGTAGCCAACTAAATGCGATTTTAGGCATGAAAAAATATGGTTCATCCTTTTTTCCTAATATGCTCTTATGAGTCAAATTGGAAGAATTAGAAGTAGAGGAACCAAATTAAGCAAGTGCTAAAACTTACTATGTATTGAATCATTCTTTCCCTCTTTCCTCTCATTTCGAATGTAGCTAGAAGGTGGAAGAAGTGGGATGGAGATTTAGAAAAGCTTAGATGTAGACTGAAAAGTTTGCGGTTGAGAAATTGAAGTTTGGAGCTCAAATCCACCATATGAAGCTCTAAAAGGTAATGATTCCTCCCAATCTCACCATCTAGCAACCTAAGGTTTAATCTTTTCAAATCATAAATACAATAGAAGTCTAGTATTATATTGAGTTTAGTTAGACTGTATTACTATATCACCAATATATTGGAGTTCACCTATTTCCATGACCAAATTTGTGCTTAGGAAGCTTTGATAGGTGCTTTGAGCACTAGATTTGGTGATTTTCTCCTTGATTTATATAACGAGGGATTTTAAAATTGAATTAGTGTTACTTTATGATTTAACTGTATAGGTTTTTATCCTAATTTCAAATCACGGTTAATGATTCAATCTATTAAGTCAATTTTGATGATTATGAAGTTTTTATAGAAACTTATGACCAAAACAATGGTGGATTATCCCTTTGATTATGAATCTAAGGTTCTCCTATTATTTGGATATTGATCTATGTGTTTCATGTCCAAATCACTAGTGAAAATATATCATATTATGACATAATTGTATATTAAGCTAGTTTAAGATTCTCAAGTTGTACATGAACCTTAAATGAAATTTTAGCTTCTTTTTTATTTAAATTGGTTTCTAATATAATAAAATTTCATTATTTTATCATTATGCAATTTTAAATCATCAATTAAAATATAATTTATGGTGTTGAATAATCAAATGAACTTTAGATCATTACTGGAAGCTATTATGAACTTTAGTGGAAGATAATTAAAGTTTTGGAGTCCAACGCATCAAGGTACAACACCATCTTTGGCTAAAACCTACATTTTAGGTGACATGTACAGTTACATAGTTGGCTACTTCAATAGGCACAAATTGCTGACCCATGTAATTGTCTGCCCTTTTCTTAAAAGTGTTGTAACTTCTGCTCTAGTGATTTGTTTGACCTCAAACACCATTTTTCAATACTAATATAACAACTTAAAGGAAATAATGAGTTTGATTAATGGATAATCACTTAGTTAATCACGAGATTAAACTTTGAATATAGGTGACCACTCGCAACCTATCCCATCATATAGGTGAAGTGAGCTTTGTGCTACAACTTATGGTGAGTTATACCGATAATACATGTCCCTAAACCTACTTTAATAATTTTTATTATTAGATTTAATATGATATAAACAATATTGTAAAACTTGCTAAGAGTTTCTAGGTTGGTCCACTAGCGAGTAGCCAGTAATTGGTTGCCAATGTTTCTTACGTGTCATGCTCGCCCCTACCAGAACACCAATGTACACGAATGGGAAGGAATTGACTAGAAACCCTAGATAAATCACCAAATTTTTTGTTTCACTATCATCAACACATATCCTACCAACTTTAGATTTATAGAAGTTGACCTTAAGTCCCGATGAGACTTAGAAGCATCTAAGAATCCTGGCAATGTTTTTGATATTTTCATGAGTCCTGTCACCTATGAATATAAGATTTTCAGCATATAGTAGATGTGATATAAAAGGACCATTATTTGGAAGATTGATTCCAGTCTAAGTTATTGGACTGGAAAGCTATGTCTTTATCATTTGGTGGTAGGGTGACACTGATCAAAGCGGTTCTTGTAATTTTGCCGACATATTATTTCTCATTATTCAAAGTGCCTTCATGTGTCATTGAGGAATTACAGAAGATTAGAATAAGATTCTTATGATGTAGGAAGCGATGAAACAACAAGAAGAAAGACTACTTAGAAGATTTCAAGAAATGTTGGAAAAAACAAGCAACGAGACTCATGGAAGAAGCAAGAAGAACACAACAAAGATATTTGGACCTCATTCGGGAAGGTATTAAGTGTGGAATTTAGATAAGCATTTCCTCAAGAATTGGAGATAACTTTTAATTGAACAGATGTAAGGAAAGAAATGAAGGACTGAGGAATGGAAAGAAAAAGGTGATAACGACAAAAGGCGAGCAATAGGTTGAATCGATGATGTTGGGTGGTGATTCAGGTAATTCCTTGAATTCCTCTCTGTAAGTATTATGTTAAATCTTTTGTTCATGTTTCCCTTTGGTCGGAAAATGGAAAATTCCCTTGAGATAGAAATATTGACCTTCTAGTCAACCTTGCACATCTAGTTCTTTTACTGGCTTGTCTAGGGAGTGGTATACCACATGAACGCCCTCAATTATGGCAACATCTGGTAAATTAGAGTAGAAACCAGCCCAACTTGCGGAATGGGAAACTTGATGATGAAGTCAAGACTTTGTGTGTATAGTGTGTATGAAATGTTATGACGTGCGTAATATTTCTAACGCATGGTATGCACTACGACTTGATGGAATCAAACAACTTACTGTGAATCAATATTTTCAAGGAAATTTTGAAGGGGTGGAATACCACCCATGGAATCGAGAGCTCCAAACAAATAAGGTTATATTCATGGGAGTAATCTGCGTGTGCTTAAGAAGACTGTGACTCGGATAAAGATCGATTCTATATGATCGGGGTAATAAGAGACCATCATGAACCGGTATCCGTATCCAGGATTAATGATCTCTTCATTTTCGGTTGAAGCAGTTCTTGGTGACTAACCTTGGTAGCAAAGTAAGAAACTACATCGAATTATGAGTTGAAAAGTCGTTCCTGCATCAGTAGATCCACATGCGTTATGCCTCATGGAATTTGATTATGTTGATCGGGATCAGATATTTTTGATATTTTCAACTGGAAAAATATAGCTTTTGCTTCCGATGCTGATTTTGAGGACAAAATTCTTGTAAACGGTGAATAATTGTAACATCATATTTTAGGGCTAGAAGTTTTGAGCATTTTGGTAAAAGTAAAAGTTTCTTTATTTTAAAATTAGATAAATTGAAATGAAATGAATAAATATATGAAAGGAAATGGTTTTGATTAATAACCAAAATAAACCTTATTGCTAAATCATAAGTAAATATTGATAGAGTTTGGGCGACAAATGAAACCTTTTAAAGTTTAGGGAAGCACCCCATGCTTTTGTCGTAGATAAGACCATATCAGCGTTTTTGTGTTGTATTTTCCCATTTGTACTCCTTTTCTTCTCCTCTCGGTTTCAATCCTTTCCCACCATTTTGGATAGATTTTTCCTAATTAATCCATGGTGTTCTGATGATTGGAAATTTTAGATGAATCCTTGCTCAAATCCTTTCAAGAATCTTGCATCTAAGGTAGCATTCTTCTTCATCTTACCCAAATTTCGAGTTAGGGTTTTGTAAGATTTGATAACTGAATTTTTTGCTTCATTCGTGGTGTTTATATGCGTTTAATATTGTAGTTCTATTGCTTAATCCATCTCCAAGCTCCAACCAACAAATGGTTGTGACATTTGTGAGATTGGAGTTGTTTTGATGAGCTTTCTGAACCATCAATTGTGGAATCCAAATTCATGCTTAAATTTGATTGTTTATGTGAACTTGTTGATGGAGTTGAACTCCTTGATCCATCTACAAACTCCAAATAACAAATAGTTGGAAGATTTTGGATTGGATGTGATTTGGTGGGTTCCCAAAATCCTAGATCTTCAAATCCGAAAATGGTATAACAAGTAATGATATGGGTTTGAATTTGTGATTATATTTCTTATCTTCTTTCAAATCCATGACCCATGTCTTGATTCATGACTAATGGTAATATTTCTAGTGTTTAATTTAAGTTTAGCTTTCATGTGATGATTTGGGTATTTTCAAGCCCTAAGTGTTTTAGATCAAGTTTCATGGCTTCAAACAATGAGATGAGTTTGATGTTATGCTTAGATTATGTTTTCCATTCCAATCTATGATCCATGTGAAAATCCTTGTCCTATGGGGAGGTTATGTATTTTGGGTGTACCTTTTGCATCAATAGTGAATTAAGAATATTTTGATCATTAATGATCTCTAATCTTTGTCTCTACAGAAAGTACATTGCTATAATTTGATCTTCATGTTTAGTTTTTGGTATTGAATTTTATAAAGATTTGGAAAATAACATTTATCAATTTTAATGGATGATTAAGGTCCTAACACCTTATTTATCTACTCATCTTGTGTTTCAAATCTTGTTATTGGTATTGTCCCTGTTTGTTAATTCCATAAATCACATGTAGTGACTTTTATGTGAATTGATCATATTGTGCTCATTAAGAGTCTAGTTGAAGCTTGGTTAATAATTTGATGCTAGAGGTTTATTTAAAGGAAATCAACCATTGAGGATCCTTATTAATTTCATTTGGAGTGTTAAAACTTGTGACAACCGTCAAATTCAAGTCAAAGTCGAAGTCAACGAGTCAAAGTCCTCAAGTCAAACCGATCATACTTAATTAGTAATTGTATGCTAAAAGTTATTCTATGTATAAAAATATGCATTTGTATGTCAAGAATTCAAGTGTCTCAAAGAATCTATGTGTTTAGCAATGTAAAAACCCTAAAAAGGGAGTTAAACGCATCAAAACACGACTACGGACCCTTTCGGGGACTTAAAACAATCATAAACGAAGCATAACGGGGTTCACGAACCTTGCATTACGAGATTATACGATAATTATGGCTAAGGTTAAATCTCTCCCAAATCTCTCCAAGAATGTGAAATCTCTCCCAAATCTCTCCAAGTATGTGAAATCTCTCCCAAATCTCTCCAAGTATGTGAAATCTCTCCCAAATCTCTCCAAGTATGTGAAATCTCTCCCAAATCTCTCTCAAAATCTCTCTCAACTTTTTATAGTCATCCCGACCCTTAACTTAGTCAAAAACCGCGCAAAACGAGAAGTTTATTTGAAAAACGGCCATTTAGGGCCGAACCCTCTTAGAGCCGAACCTCTTAGAGGCGAAACCCTAAGAAGCCTCCTGGACTGAAACTTGCAAGGACCGAAGCTTCTGGAGAACCGAACTCGCATAGACCGAACCCGAACTACCCTTCGCTTCTAGCCTACTTCGCCTTCGGTCCCTCTTCCGTGTTCGCCTGCGAGACTGCTCGGATCGAGCCCCCCTCTCGGTTCTAATGCATCAAGCGAACCTACCTTCAGTTCTAAGCTCCTAAGACCGAACCTCCGGCCTTGACTTCGTAGATTCGCAACTTTTACCCGGTTTTCGACCCCGACTTCGTTTTAAGCCCGTTTTTCATGATTTTAACGTGGGATTTTCGCCCAAACTCATATTTTGACATATAAGACTCTATATATTCATATTTTAATCACATCCCAGAGAGTTATTAATTATAAATCAATATTTTACATTAAAGAAAAGGGCTTAGGATATTTTATGTTACAAGTGGGTCAAGTGTGCCCACTTGCCTCCATGTGTCACTTCCTCATTAACCCAACCCTATCCACATCACACAAACCAAGGCAAACATCCTATCATCTTTGCAACTTGCTCCAACCACATCTATATAAAGAAACCCTTGGAAGAGCTCTTGATTTACTTTGATCATTTCCACACTTTTACACTTTTCTTACCCCACAAGGAAGCTTATTTTCTCTCTACTTCCAGCCACTTTTTGGAAGTGTTCTTGAGCTATTACTTCACTTTTTGGTAAGTATTTCATCTACACTCAAGTGTTATTCCATGTTTTCATAACATCCATGAATCATCTACACACATTTTAACACCAAAATCGTTCTTAGGATCATCCAAACTTTCACGTGTTCATCAAGTGTTCTTGACTTGATACTCCTCGTTTTCGACCTTCCATTCTTCAAGAAATCACTCAAGGTGAGTTCATACCCCTACATTTTCATGTTTTATTCAAGTTTTAGGGGCGGAATACAAGTTAAAACACCAAAAACTTAACTAAACTCAAACAACAGCTTTCATTAGAAAAGTTGAGTCTTATTCACGGACTGTTTTGACTAGCTTAAACTTAATATCTTTCAAAACTGTGTAATGTGCAAATAGTTCAGGTTCATACCTTTAAAATGACTACTTGCACATCTCCATACGATTTTTCTACGATTTATGGTGATTTTTACAAAACTGCCTACCATTTCAGAAACGAATTCGGACCAGTCTCTGAATATGAACATTTTAACACAAGTTAAAGACTTCTAAAAATCATAATAAAAATTATAAATAAACTAGACACATTTTATGAACTCTCAGAATTTACGGATTTAGTTTTCAACTTCGTATGATTTTTCTATGATTTTTCTAAAACAGTGCAGAAAGGTTAAAAAACTAGTTAACAGCTTATAACTTTCATAACACTTTGTATTATGTTGAGCAAAGTGTATAACAATAAGTTCTAAATATTGAATGTATTTTCTTGTTAGTTTATCATCATTAACTGAAATTTAGTCATTCATGATAAGGATTTTTCATTCATTTCGAACACATATAATAAACTATAATAAGCATAGTTATGGATTTCTTTTACCTACATGAGAAAGGTTTTACTCTCAAAACAAATGGGTTTTTCATATACTACATAATAGTAATAGTTATGGACTCATAGCACTAATGTATTTTCATAAAAAGGGGTTCTTTTACATTACAAACGTTTTGGATAAACTATAATAGCTATAGTTTAAGTATCATTTACATTTCAAACTCATTTACCAAAGGTTTTCAGTTCAGTTCACGTAAATCTGTTAATGAATAAATTTGTGAGACATTCGCTTCGTGTTACCTTCATAGTAACAAAGTCAAAAGTCCTGTAAATTGTAACCAGAGTCTCTTGTAGGGAGAGCGTGATAGTTGTGTATAGATATATATTGGGTCTGACAAGCCCGCACCTAAGCTGCATGCAACAGCTAGACCGGCAGGTCTGATGTGACAAGTGTTATTTCGATTCCGACGCCTGAAGAACGTCGTATTACAAGGCCGTCTGAGTCTTAGCATGGTTATAATAACTCACATGTGGTATTAACAAATCATAAGATTTACGGGTTTTACTTTTAAATTAGCGAGTTATGTCGATTTAACTCACAGGAATTACTTTAAGTATGGATATTACTGTATACTTTCGGTCTTAGGATTTAAGACAACACATAACACATAAAGTTTACTGGATTTTTCTCAAATCAAAAAGGGTTTTATGCCGATTTAAAATCACTTTTATATCTTTAAGTATGGAAAAATACTTGTTTATTTTCGGTCCTGGGATTTAGGACTACATAACTTTTATAAGGAAAATATAGGATTTTCTTTGGAACATATTTCTATTAAAACTACATATAGCTGGAATTATTAGACTTCAGCTATAATTGCTAAGTGTATATGATAGAGTTATATAAGAATTTAGTCACAATCGACTTAAAATTGGTGGCCTCGCCTCATCTCATGTTCCTTGTTTGGTTGTGGACCTAGGGCAGACCCATTATATTCAACGGTTTATTTAACTTAAATTTTATATAACTTATATACGTTGGGCGATTATAGAAGGAATCTATGGGTCCTTCTAGGGTTCATTATCGCATAACATAGAAGCATTCATTTCACACTTAATAAAGAAAATATTGGGTTTTCTAGAAACATACTTTGTCGTTTTTACAAGGAAAACGGTTTCTTTCTCAAACAAAACTCTTATGAACTCACCAACTTAATTGTTGACGCTTTTTCAAACTACTTGTATTCTCAGGAATTCAGTGAAACAGGAAATCAACCGCTTTTGAGGATGGGACGTTAAATCGTCAAACATTTCATTTTTGTCATCATAAGTGTAATTGATTGGAATCATGTAAACACATACTATTGTATAACTTTTTCAATTATATTTATGATGGTTGTATTTACTTTGGGCACTATTATACTCGTTGTTGTGATACTATACATGAAGTGCTCCACCCCTGGACGTTTCCGCCATCCTTGGTTTGGGGGTGTGACAAAACTTCCCTTTGAAGTCTTAAGATTCACTAAATTAATTTTGGAGTTTTATTGAAAGTTCGATGGCTAAATGAGAAACAACAATTAGAATTTTGCATCTGTTCCAGTTCCCATGAGGTGGTTAATGTTCTACCTTGTTTTCAGTTTGAGTTGTGCTTGTGCTTTGGGTTTGGTTCATCCCTTTTGTTTCCTTTTTCTTCTTGAATCCACATTATGACATCTTGGGATATTATGAGCTTAGAATGTTAAGTTGACACATAGAAGAGTATTTTAGTCATTTTACACCTTGTATTGATATTAGGTGATTAATTGGGAAGTTTAGAGTTTGAAGTGATATAGATCAAGAAAAGAAGGAACTTGGTGTTGCAAGCTTAGAACTTAAGGTGAGTACGCTTACCTTGGAACACTTGTTTCCAAAATGTGTATTATACTTGTGTTTTCCCTTTTGAGTTATGATTATATATATATATATATATATATATATATATATATATATATATATATATTATTTGAAAATATATGTCTCATTTTTTTGTTATGATAGTTTATTATTCGGGGACGTCCTTTTGAATTAATGACATGTCTTGAGAGATTGATTTATTTGTAGGGGTTAAAGTTACTCTTTAGTATTATGGGTACAAATGCCATTTTTCTTATATTGCATGTTACTGGGAGCATGCATCCTATATTATTGTTTTTCATGTTCTGAAACTATTTAACACGTACTTGATTGCTATTTCCCCGTTTGGGGATTATTTGTGCATTCATGAAATGTAATTTTTGGAAATTATTTGATAGTTAAAGCAAAGGGATTTAATTTTGGGAAATTGTTTTGAGCATCCATATGTGCATATCATGCTAGGATAAGTGTGACTTTGTGGTCACGGGTACCCAAATGGACATTTGTTGTTTCTTGCTATTTGTTTATGAGTTGATTTCTAGATAACCCTCACGTGCACGAGTAGAGGCTCACTACCCCTCGTGTGGCATATGTTGGATGTCCCCTAATGCATGGTTTGTTATGGGTGTAAGGGTGGCTCGACAATTTCATCCATCGTGCATTTTTCATACCCGGTCATTATCACCTTGTTACCCGAGGTGAGTATAAAAGTTGACTGTCTGTCATGAGTACTGCACATTCGACGTTTGTTGTGAGTTGGACCTTGATATTGACAATGGGCTAGGAGTAGTTTCATGAATTACCTCATACTTATTTTGATTGATCTTTTTTTACCCCTTTGTTATTGTGATACGTATTGTCTCTTTTTGGAAACTTATATGTTTTATGGAAACCTTTTGGGAATGTAAGACCTTTCTTTTGGATGTACTGGAAACATTGAATTCGAAAATGTGGATTTCAAACCTGTTTTAGATCACTTGAGCATTTAATAGATTGACTATAGTATTTTGATCCGATTATTGAGAGGTGCTACTCTGGGTACACCCACTTGGTATTATTTATTTAAAAGTGAAGTTTATTTTGGAATTGTCATAAATGAAAATGTACTTTGTCTTATGTCTCATTTTACCCCAAGCTAACATTTGATGTTGATTTATTGTTTTTAGAAGGTACGGATTTGTATATTGGTGTATGAACCACAATGTTCATTCATATACCGTCCATAATGTCTAACCCTGCAGTCGTACTCACTAGGCTCCCCATAGCCTAACCCACTTGTTCATAAATTATTGCAGATTAGTAGATATTGTCAAAAGCTTAGGAGACGTATGAGCTTTGGATATTTAGAAGACTTTTGGTTTCTAATATTCTCTCAAACCTTTGATTTGGTATCTGTTGTAACACTCCCTCATGATATGTTGTATTAAACCACTAAGTGTTTTTTTTTTGGAAATTTTAATTGGGACTATTATCCGCGTTGAACTTTGTAAAACATAATGAATTAAACTTTGGAAAACGTCTTTCCACAAACTAAGACTTTGAAATCATTTTGAAAATTTTATTAAAGGCCAATTCTAATAGGCTCGTGCAAGGGGTGTTACAAGTTCCATGTGGTGCTCTATCATATATGGGATCTATAAATTAGAAAGAAAACCATGGAAGGATTTCTCGAAAAAAAAAACTTATTTGGTGTATGACAGAATATCTCCAAAGTCTTTGATGATCTTGAATATTGATGTTGATGATATCTTCCAACAACATGTCATCTTTGGGAACAAAACATTAATGTGGAAAGACAGGTGGATCGGTCACAACACGCTCCAGGAACAATTCCCAAATTTATATGCTCTAGAAGCTTTGAAATCATGTTACATTACAAAAAAGAAGGAGGGTGGAGTTTTCAAATGGGTGTGGCGAACTTTTCCTAATTCTGATTCGGCCAGATAATAATTTTTCACCTTGAATTCGATGTTATGTGTTTACAAGTTTTTGCAGGGACATGATAATTCTGGTGTAAGCTAAAATCAGATGGAGGGTTCATAGTGGAGGCTTTGCACAAACTTGTTGACTCAAAAATCATGCACACAGGTGGTGAACCAACTGTATGGCCCAAAATTGTCTTGATAAAGGTGTCCAACGTTGTTTTTCCTTTTTGCCTCCGACTACTTTCATACTAATCGTGTGGTCTTTTGAATATTATTCGTTGTTTCCAAAAAAAAGTGAGTAGCTAGTACTCTGTCTAGGTGGGGAGTACTCAAATTGGGTAAATTATAAGGAAATTAATTTTAGGAAAATTATATATAACAAATATCATAATCTCGTTAAAATTATATACTATAATATATGAATATCAATAACACTTATAACTGTTTAGTAAAAAAAAAGTCAAATTTCTTGAGTTTGACCGCTTTGACCAAGTTTTTCCGTTTTGACCGAGTTCGACCCGAGTTTGGCCTATTCTGAAATTTTGACCGATTTTTAGAAAAACTCCTCGACATATTCCTGATTATGAGTACTTGGGCGAGTGGGCTGAGTTTTACAACATTGGATATAAATGAATACTATAGGTATTTTATGAATTTCATGAAATCTATTTTGAAGGGACTTATTTCTTTTGGGAAAAAACTCTTGGTTTGGAATTAAACCCATTTTAAGCATCCTACTTGTGCTTTCACATATGAAGGGTTTGAGACAAGTGATCACTCACACCTTGGATATCCAAAAAGATAAATTAATTCTTAAATTGGAAGGTTAGCGAGTATACTTTTCAGATAAGCCTCACATTCAAAAGGGATTTACAATCCCATGTATGGTTCTTAAGGTGGCTCCCTTGAACATAGTTTGGCTGAGATGGAGTGTGTAATTAGTAATTACATATAAGCATAAAAGGGAGAAAGTTATGTGTAACGTCTAGTTCCTAGTATGTATTAAAAATCATAATTTATTCACTTTTGTAGAGAAACTCGACGAGTAGAGATGATTTGGGAAGCGTGTTAAGAAACCTACTCGACGAGTTGGGAGGCCTCAACTCGAAGAGTAGGTTGGCAGATATGAAACCCTAATTTTCGGGGTTTGGACCCTATTTAAACGTCTTAAACCTTTCATGTTGGCCTCATTTACAGCCTCAAAGTCCCTAACCCTAAATCTCGAAAACCCTAAAGCCATTTGAGTGATTGTGAGATATTTTTGAGTGTTTTGGTGTATACTTGAAGCTATTGGAAGAAGGAAGAGCTTAGAGACACAAGGAGGAGCATATAGATCCAGAATCATTGCCTCATCCACGACATTTTGCTGGTATAAATCTTGAACCTTGCCTTGTGGTCATTAGATCTCCATTTTGGAGTTCCTTGCTTGTTTTTGGTTCAAATGACATGGTTCTTTGGATTTGGACGTCCCAAGTGGAGAACACTTCAGATCTAGGGTGTTAAGGGGTTTTCATGGCATAAAGGTGCCAACTTTATGGCCATGGAAGTCCCATGCAACCTTTAGACCATCATTTTGGTCTTTTGAAGCTTCTAATCACCATGCATGTGGAGAAAGATGGGACTTTACGTGATCTTCTTGTCCCTAGAGTCCAGATCTACGACCTTATGTTTTATCTTGCAGTTTTGGTGGCGTTTAGATTAAGACATTGGCCTTTTTGGGTTAGGTTTGAGCTTAATCCATTTAGGAAAGATATTAATGGGTAAAGTTGGAAACTTTACCCTTCTACAGGTATTTCCAGTCTAGATCTGGAGTTTAGGGTGTAGATCTGAAGAATAAGGGCTTAATGCATTAAGAAGGGTTAACAGACTGAAGAACTCGACGAGTTCATAAAGGAACTTGACGAGTTGGGTCGAAGGATCCCGACTCTGTTTAACAGGAAGAACTCGGCGAGTTGGAGGACAACTTGACGAGTTGGATCGTGATTTCACAATTCTGTGATTCATGGGAACTCGGCGAGTTGAAGAGTAAACTCGACGAGTTGAGTCAACTCTGAGCGTTGACTTTGATTTTGAATTTGACCTAGACTTTGACTTTGACCATGGTTGACCCTAAAGAGTTGTGAGTATGAAACGACAACTAAGGGATTGTTTTGGTTCAGGGATTGAGTAGAGCCTATTTCGGGGCAAAGACGTTTCAGCTATCATCCGACATATGAGGTGAGTTTTCCTCCCATAGGAACGGGTCAAAGGCACCAATGTCGGCCTGTATATGTATGTTATTATGTTCCGGACTAAGGTCCGATGCCTGGCAGTGCCCGATGAATGTTTATATGCTTTCCGGACTACAGTTCGATGTCGGGCAATGCCCGAGGAATGTTCGTATGCTTGATGTCTTCGTGATTCTTGCATATGTCTGTGTTTATATGTTTTCCGGACTACAGTTCGATGCCGGGCGGTGCCCGATGAATGTTTATATGCTTTCCGGATCTCGATCTGATGCCGGGCGATGCCCGAGGAATGTTTACATGCTTATGATTATGTGTTTATTATATGTGTATTATTGATATGTTTATATGCTTACCGGACTACGGTTCGATTCCGGGCAGGACCCGATGCCGGACGGGGCCCGATGCTGGACATTGTCCAATGCCGGGCGTGGCCCGATGCCAGACATTGTTAGATGTCGGGCGGGGCCCGAAAAAGGGGCAATAGCTTACGATATGTTTATATGTGATTATGTGTATGGTATGTGGTAGTTTGCGGAGACGCACTAAGCTTCGTGCTTACAGTTTTCAGTTTTGGTTTCAGGTACTTCCAGTAGCAAAGGGAAGAGCTCGGGATGACTGCATTGCACACACCATGATGTTTTAGCCTGGGATGTTTACTCTGATATATTTGACAAATGTTTTGATTTGGAAACTCTGATGATAATGTTTTGAGATACCTTGACTTATGTTTTGATAAATACTGTTTATTTAATAATTTAAAACGAAATTTTTGGTCATGGTTTTTGGGATGTTTCATTATGTAATAAGACAAGTCTGTATGGATAAAGTTGTGTGGTGTGCTGTGTGCTAACCTTACATAGGCCCAAAATGTAGCCATCTTGGTGAGTTGGACTTTGAGATTGACTTAGGGGATGAGAGTAGTTGTATATGCATTACATACTTGTTTATGTTGTTATACATATATATATATATATATATATATATATATATATATATATATATATATATGTGTGTGTGTGTGTGTGTGTATTTACGCATATTATCTTAAAATATTGGCGTTGAGTTGGTTTTGAGTTATGATTCTTAAACTTTGATCTAAATGATCTTGTGTGGCTTTGAAAACTATTTTTGTAGGTGTAACGCTCTAAATTTACAAACAAAATTTTCATTTTTAAAACCACATAAAACCCAATATCACATTTCTCAAAAACCACAAATGTATAAATTGTCAAAACACAAGTCAACAATTGTTTGATAATATCCCAGAATCCTCAAAAACATAATCTCTAACTGGTGTGTACAATCAAGCCGGCCGCTTCCCGTGATCCTGAGAGGTACCTGAAACACATATCACACAACACTATAAGCACGAAGCTTAGTGAGTTCCCCAAAATACCATGCACAAATAATTAGCCTCTCATGGCTAAATCTCAGTAAGGACCATCCGGTCATGTGTCTCAGTGAGGACCCTCCGGTACACAGCTCGGGTCGGACCCTCCAGTCCAGTATCTTAGTGAAGACCCTCCAGTCTCACAACTCGGTTTGGACCCTCCGGTCCTAACTCAATAAAGCACAGAAATAATATACAACATAAATCACAAAGACAAAATACATGATATCACATAACTCAGTATAAGCACATAAGACCCTCCGGTCAATAACTCAAATAAGACCCTCCGATCAATAACTCATATAAGACCCTCCGGTCACACGGTATTACCACTTAGGTAAGTATAATGAGAAGACTCACCTCGTAAGCAAAACAAGTATGTCTCGTACTCAACGATCGGTCTCGACTCCACCTACATATATCATAATCATCTCTAATTAACACTTATAACAACAACTCTAAAGATGTTAAGCTAACCCCTTCACTAACTCTTGGAAAGGATGAAAATACCATTTTTACCCTTCCATGTCTCCATAATCCATAACTTGACCAAACCCTAAAAGTCAATGAAAGTCAACACTCGAGTCAACAGTCCATGTTGACCCAATTCGTCGAGTGCACCTATGCGACTCGTCGAGTTCCTCCTGTTCTCAGAACATCAAGAAAACTCGAACTCAACTCGCCGAGTTGTCTCATCAACTCATCAAGTTTGCACGCGTCCAGACTATAGGGTAAAACACTAACCGAATCGTCGAGTTGGCTCATGCACTCGTCGAGTCGCTTTAGTCCAATTCTCATTCAGATGATTCCAAGAAGAACTACAGTCCCAAGCTCTAGATCTAGCTTCCCAAGGCAGAAATACCATGTAAAGGTGCAAGCTTTACGTCCATGCATGTCACCTAGGGCTCAAAATGCCAAAACAATGCTCTATAGAAGGTTTAATGTTTGGAACTTGGACAATAGCTTGATAAATCTTGGATCTTTATGCTAAAGGGACCTCATACAGTCCAGAACTGAAGTTTCAACTTCATGTCATGCTCAAATGATTTAAATGCTCAAAAAGGAATATGGAAATGGCCATAAACTTCCTAAAGAAGAGATCTAACCAAACAATGATCAAGGTGATAGCTTTTTACCTCCATTTAGCAGCTAGTGCTGAAGGAACACTGGATCCAAGGCCTTGTTCTCATTCCAAACCTTTTGCTCTTCTATGTCCTTCCAAGAATGCACCAAATCTCACACTTTTAGCCTCTCTCTCTCTCTCTCAGATGATACCAGCTCGTTTAGGGTTTCTCTCAGGGTGTTAAAGTGATAAGGGAGGCGGAAATGAAGGCTTAAGGTCCTTTAAATAGGGTACAATCCCTGAAAATTAGGGTTTTCACACTCAGCGCCTACTCGTCGAGTTCGGGTCGTCCAAATCGTCGAGTAGACTCTAAAAATCTTGCGGCTATCTCCATCTGTACTCGGCGAGTTGGGGCCTCCAACTCGTCGAGTCGACCTGACAAAATGAATATAACTTAATTAAATATTATACATGGGATTCGGGATGCTACAATTCTCCCTCACTAGAATCAGACTTCGCCCTCGAAGTTATTCTACTGAAACAAATCTGGGTACTGCTCGCGCATCTCGGACTCCATCTCCCAAGTTCACTCGGATCCCTTCCGATGCTGCCACTGAACCTGAACCAAGGGCACCTCTTTATTCCTTAAGACCTTCACCTTCCTATCCAAGATCACTACCGGCTTCTCAATGTAGTTCAGGCGATCATCAACCTGAATGTCCTCTAAAGGGACCACTGTCTTCTCATCAGCTACACACTTCCTCAGCTAGGACACATGGAATGTGTTATGAATCTGACTCAACTCTGCAGGCAGTTCTAACCGATAAGCTACCTTACCCACTCGAGCGATCACTCTGAAAGGACCGATGTATCTAGGGCCCAGCTTGCCCCGCTTCCTGAATCGGATCACCCATTTACATGGGGATACCTTCAGGAGGACATAATCTTCGACCTGGAACTCTAGCTCTGAACATCGCCGGTCTGCGTAACTCTTCTGACGACTCTGGGCCGTCAGTAACCTCTTTCTGACCTGCTGGATCTGCTCTGAAGTCTTGAGCACTATCTCATTGCTCCCCATCACTCTCTGCCCTACCTCTCCCCAATATATGGGAGTCCGGCACCTCCTTTCATATAAAAGCTCAAAGGGAGGCATACCGATACTGGGGTGATGGTTGTTGTTGTATGAAAACTCAGCCAAGGGCAAGTAAATGTCCCAACTTCCACCAAAGTCCATCACACATGCACGTAGCATGTCCTAGAGCGTCTGAATCATCCGCTCGCTCTGCCCGTCGGTCTGTGGGTGGTAAGCGGTGCTGAAATGCAACCGAGTACCCAACTCTTCGTGAAACTTCTTCCAGAACCTGGAAGTAAAACGCACATCCCGATCTGACACTATCGATGTTAATATCCCATGCAGTGTCACCACCTCTCGAACGTAGATCTCGGCCAATTTCTCTATAGAAGAGCTCTCACTTATAGCCAGGAAGTGAGCACTCTTCGTCAACCAGTCTACAATCACCCATATCGCATCAACACCTTGTGCAGTCCTCGGTAACTTGGTAATAAAATCCATGGAAATATGTTCCCACTTCCACACAGGAACCTCCAAAGGCTGCAACATGCCATGAGGACGCTGGTGTTCTGCCTTGACCTGGCGACAGGTCAAGCATCTCTCGACTACCCAAGCCACATCCCTCTGTTGGATTAAGTATCTAAGCTCATAACTATAATTGGTATGGACTTGACCCGATAGTAGCATGGTTCATTTCGGGTTGCCTTCACCAGAACAATTTGATAGATGGATATTTGAGTAAGTGGTTATTTATGAGTTATTAATATATTATAAGTATGATATATTAATTGAGGAATCATATTATTTAATTAGTATTGATCAAGAATCAATTTAGAATTAATTTAGTGATCAAAAGATACTAATTAAATTGATACATATGAGTTGGGCTAATGAGCCATGGTTTGATTTGTGATGGGCTTATGGGTTAATCTATGAAGTATTTATCCAAATATAATGGATGGATCTTGGGCTAATGTGTATAGATTAGGGTTACACATGACCTTTGATATTCTACACACACACACACACACACATATATATATATATATATATATATATATATATATATATATATATATATATATATATATATATATATATATATGTTGTGCTAAGCCCTAAAATTGACCACTACTTGCATTCCAAGAAGAGAAATCGGTTTTAGAGTCTCCTTAGCCTCTCTCATATCCATGTTGTTGTTTATTTGGTGTTTGTGACTTGTTTGAGGCACAACACTTGGGGTGCTAAGTTCTCTCAAGGCCAAAGTCATACTAGCTACATTAAGAGGTAACTTTCTAACATGTTTTATGATTCATATGTTAAATTTTTGTATGTTAGTTTAGGCTTCATGCTTTGGAAACCAATGTTGTATGTATAATTAGAGAAAACTTAGATCCAAAGCATTAGGGTTGTATGTGCACCATAGGAATGTTAGAGTACATAAAACCCAACAGTGGTATCAGAGCCTAGGATGTTTTCCATTGTATTGATGCAACTGTGTAATTTTCAAAGCTGAAAAAACTGCAAAACGGGATTCTGCCAGGGCCTACTCGACGAGTCCATATATGAACTTGACAAGTAGGTGCCTTATGATGATGAACTCGTCGATTTCATAAGTGCACTCAATGAGTTGGACTGTCTGTGCGCAGAATCTTCGAGTTTTTGGCCTGTTCTGGATTAGGAACATTACCACAAACTGTTTTGGTTTATATAATTTGATTTTAATGATATGGTAATGTTAATCCCCATCCAATATCATGATGTTTGTCAAATTTTAAGATAACTGCTTGATTTTTGTGAAATACTAGTTATTTGTAAATTTTGAAACTATCTTGAATATGAATCAAATTAGGTCAAATTGGTAAATGATCATCATATCATAATTGGACTAGTTAATTTGATCCATATGTGTTCTTGAAAAGTTCCATAACTTGTCCTCAAGTTATGGAATATGAAAAGTCTTTATTTATGAAACCATTAACTAAGGTAAGTTATAGAATTCAAAGAGTCTTGAAAGGTTCATAACTTGTCCTCAAGTTTGGAATTTGAAAGGTCTCATTCATGCAACATAAAAGTTCATAAGTTATGAATTTCAAAAGTCTTGAAAAGTTACAAAGCTTGCCCTCAAGTTTTGGAACTTAAAAAGTTACATTAATGAAACTTTAATTCCAAACCCTAGAGTTTTAAAAGTTTAAAATTCAACCCTTATACTATTATAATATTAAAGTTTAATATATATATATATATATATATATATATATATATATATATATATATATATATATAAGAAAAGTCAGTCTTACCGTTAGTATGCCTCATTCACGAAGCCGATCTATAAGGGGGGTATAAGGTTACTGCCTATAAAATGGTGGTTTAATGGGTGTCCACTCTCACCCACCGCTTCCTTGTCTGGTGGAGGGTCGTTAGCCGAACGGGTAGGATAGGACACTAATTATCATTAATAAGTATAATGAAAAGTATTGAAGTAACTAAAATTTTATAAATTCCCGGGTAAATACACGGATGGTCCCTGTGGTTTAGGGTAATTTGCGTGTTTGGTCCCTAACAACTTTTTTTAACTCGGACCGTACCTACTTTATATTTTTCTTGCACGCTTAGTCCCTATCTGACCTAAAAAGACTATTATGCCCTTAATGACTTTTCTTATTTTGTTAGTTCTTTTTATATTATTCCAGTTATTATTAATAAATTAAATTATTAATATATTGCTGGAAAAATTATCGATTCCAGCTTAATCCTCTACAGTTCTTACCTCCACCTCCTGTCACCGGCACCAAATCCGGTCATCATCTCCGGCCAAAGATCCATACCACATAAATTACCCAAAAATCAACATAAAGCCATCTAACGTTAAACACTAAATCTGAATACACATCTAAAACCAAACCTGTAACTCAAATTCAACACCAAAATAAAACCAGAAAATGATGATGAATCCTAGAAGAAAACCAGATTCAGGTGAATCCCCTACCCTTTTGTCGATAGCAGAAGAACACCTTTTGATGCCTTCAATGCTTAACGCCTATCCAATCGATGATGAATCCTAGAAATAAACGTGGTCTCGAAAATCAGTGAAAATAAAGAAGATCGATGATGGGAAATCGACGTTTGAAACCCAAAAATCCAGTCTAGAGACCGACAATATCAATGATAAACCAAATCGTTTTTTGTTCCATGTGAGAGAAGGGGGAATTCAGTGGGTTCGAAACTGAATAAAGGGGGGAACAAATAAAGACCCTACCGATCTTCAGAAACCATAGAATCCATCTTCACCGTTGCCAAAGTTTTTTCCCACGAATAGGAACAAAAACGGGTGGTTCAGAAACCCTAGTTCCCATCGTCGGCTGCCATGGTTGAGCTTTCTACAATTTCCGACATATAAGAACGAGAAAACGAGGTGTGAAAACCCTAGATCCCTTACCAGGTTGTGCGATTTATAGTTTATGTTTGCCAAAGAAACACCGACTTTCGACGTAGGTTCTTTTTTTATTTAATATTGCATCTGATTGGTGTTGGTGGCTCGCCGGAGAATATAGAAGTGGTGGTGTTGCTGGTTCGTTTGAGAAGGACAGGAAACGAGGGAGGTGGAGGGTGGGGTTTTATGGGAGGGGATGAGGAAGTGGGCCCACATAATTAATATTTTTTTCATATATAATTAATATTTTTTTAATAACTAATAATTTAAAAAATGGTAAAAGAAATCAGTAAGGGTAAATTAGTCTTTTTATAAAGAACAGGGACCAAGCGTGCAACAAAAATATAAAGTAGGGACCATCCGAGTTAAAAAAAGTTGTTAGGGACCAAACAGGCAGATTACCCTAAACCACAGGGACCATCCGTGTAATTTACCCTAAATTCCCATTCTTAGTTACTTTAGGAAAAATGTGAAAATTGTGGTATTCCATGAAATTGCACTTTGCACCTTATTAAGTCATTAGTGGAGCGTGTATGGGTAACCGACACACTAATTTGGGACTGACAATGTGTGGCAAAGGGTAGCTTGGTGTTAATCATAGATCAATGGAGCGTGTGTGGTTAACCGGCACATAGATTAGGTGATTTGTAACATCGAGAGTATCAAGCTAATTTGCATGGTTTATCACACCTTGTTTGTGATCCTCGGTATCCCAGTCACAAACTTGAAGGGCATAATCGAGATTTAAACATGCCATTGAAAAGTTCAATGAATCTCAAAAGAATCTAGGAATTTCAATGCATTTAAAACCTAATCTTCAATTTCGTTTTTCATGGTGGAAATTGGTAAATCGTCATTTACCTACCTTCAAATATTTTGCAATTGGATTACGGCATCCCTCTTCCGAATTGTAAAATATTGTGTTGGGTCCTAGCCTTAATATCTCATTTTGGGTGTTATATTAAGGATCATTATCTAATCTGAACTTTGCCTTTTTTTTCAGATGTCTACTTCAAACAATGCTTCCAACCCAATCCCTTCCGACTCTTTCTCCCTCATGAACTTATGTGGGAGGGTCATCTTCGATGGATTGAATTTCAATGATTGGATTTGAAACATCCGAATGGCTATTCGTTATGAGGACAAAGAATATGTCCTTGATAAAGAGCTTAAGGAGATTTATGAAACTACTGCTACTCCCAAACAGATTGCTGAGTACAAAACTCATGAGAGGAACGCGACCAAAGTGTCATGTATAATGATCGTTACCATGACTGTTGAGCTCCAAAAGTCATATGAGGACTTTTGGCCTTATGAAATGCACCAGGACTTGATGGAAAGGTACCATCAAAGTGCTCGGCAGGAGAGGTATGAGATCATTGCCTCCATGATCACGACCAAAATTAAGGATGAAGAGTCTATCACGGCCCTCTTGTAAAAGATGCAAAGGTTTGTGGACCGCTTGCTGAAGTTAGATGTTAACTTTGATGAAGAGTTGGCCATAGATATTATTCTACACTATTTACCTCCTTGTTATGATCAGTTTCGTATGACTTATCATATGAACAAGGAGGAGGTCACTCTAAGCAAGCTTCAAGGTCTCTTGAGAACTGTTGAAAGCAGTTTGAAAGGAAAATCTGTTGTACCTACTCCTACTGCAACTGCCCCTGTCTTGGCAATTGGACATGGGAAGGGAAAGAAGAGGAAGAATCCTTCCAAGAGTCATAAGGGAAAGTCCCATGTTGGATCCTCTTCCAGTGAAACCAAAGTTGGTTCTGTCACACCCTCTTCCAACCCAAAGGAAGCCGAGTGCTTCCATTACCATGAAAAAGGGCACTGGAGACAAAGCTGCCCGAAATACTTGCAGGACATAAAGGATGGGAAGATCCAACCCTCCTTTGCATGTATTTATACTATTCTATCTAATAACTCATCACATGCTAATTCTTGGGTGCTTGATACAGGATGTGGCTTACACATTTGTTCTGATTTGCAGAGTCTAAAAAGAAGTAGGGATGTGGAGCACGGGAAGATTAATTTAATCATGGGGAATAGGGGAAAGTCGCCTGTCACCAAGATTGGAGTTTATTCTTTTTTACTTTTTAATGTTTTAAAATTAGATTTGAATAATTGTTGCTACTCATCTGATATGGCGAAGAATATTATTTCTTTTCACAGTTTGTATGAACAAGGTTTTACCTTTTCTTTTAATAATGAAATTGGTAGTATTAATGCTTATTATAATGGTGTATTTTATTTTGAAGCATTACCTTGCAATGGCATATATGAAACCGTGATGGTTGTAGATAACTTAGGAAATAATCTGTTGCATATCGATTCATCCAATGATTTGGATAAAGCATGCTTATGTCATTGTCGTCTTGGACATGTTAACAAGAAGCGCATAGCCCAACTCCAAAAGGATGGAGTGTTGGAGTCATTTGACTTAAAGTTAGATAACACTTGTGAATCTTGTTTACTTAGAAAGATGACAAAGTCACCCTTCACTGGCACTTGTGCAAGGGGTGAGGGTCTGTTAGATCTCATACACACAGATGTATGTGGACCCTTCAGAACAGCCACAAGGGATGCCAACCGCTTCTATGTGACTTTTACTGATGATTACAACAGATATGGCTATATCTACTTAATCAAACATAAGTCAGAAACCTTTGAAAAGTTCAAAGAGTTTAAGCAAGAAGTGGAGAATCAATTGGGCAGGAAGATAAAGATACTTCGATCCGATCGAGGAGGAGAGTATCTTAGTATCGAGTTCCACGACTATCTTAAGGAATGTGGAATTGTTTCACAATTGACGCCGCCTAGGACACTACAACTTAATGGTGTAGTTGAGAAGCGTAATCGAACCTTGTTGGACATGGTTCTTTCTATGATGAGTCGAGCTTCGTTACCTATCACATTCTGGGGGTATGCCTTAGAGACTTCCGCCCATATCCTTAATCTAGTCCCAACTAAAAAAGTTTCCAAAACACCTCACGAGATGTGGACGGGGAAGGTTCCCTCGTTAGACCATATAAAGGTTTGGGGTTGCGAGGCTTTCGTAAGACGAGAGACTCACGACAAGCTCGAACCTCGTAGTGAGCAATGTATTTTCATTGGCTACCCACAGAAATCCTTTGGATATCTCTTCTATAGACCGAATGTTGTCTTCGTTGCAAGGAGAGGAGTCTTTCGTGAGAGAGAGCTCATATGCCAGAAGGACAGTGGGAGGAAAATTGACCTTGAAGAGCTTCAAGAGTTAATTGATGAAGGAACCTCAAACACTAGCGCTCAACCTAAGGAGGAAACTCCAGTTGAACCGATTGAAAAGTCCTTACCTCTAAGGCATTCCAGTAGAGTTAGACAGACACCTGAGTTTTATGGCTTCCATATTACTTCTGAGGGTGATACATTTATCAGTGATAGTACACTGGTAAACTTGGATGAACCTAACAACTACAAGGAAGCCATGGCAGGACCTGAGTCTGCAAAATGGAAAAAGGCAATGGACAGCGAGATTCAGTCCATGTATGGCAATCAAGTTTGGAACTTGGTTGACAATGTACCAGGCCGTAAGACAGTCGGGTGTAAATAGATCTTCAAGAAGAAGACCAACATGGATGAGAAAGTACACACTTATAACGTGCGATCGGTTGTGAAGGGATTTACTCAAACTCCTAGAGTTGACTATGATGAGACCTTCTCACCAGTGGCTAAGATTAAATCTATAAGGGTTATGCTAGCCATAGCTGCATTTCATGATTATGAAATATGGCAAATGGATGTCAAAACCGCTTTCCTTAATGGGAAGTTGGCTGAAGATGTTTACATGAATCAGCTAGAGGGTTTTGTCAATGCAAAGTACCCTAATAGAGTGTCTAAGCTTGACAAATCCATTTATGGATTGAAACAAGCATCTCGCAGATGGAATCTTTGTTTTAATTGAAAGTCAAAGAGTTTGGTTTTTCGAGAAGTGAGGATGAGTCCTGCGTATATGTCAAAGCTAGTGGGAGTATAGTTAGCTTTCTCTTGTTGTATGTGGATGACATACTGCTCATAGGAAACAACATTCCAAACTTGCAGGAGGTTAAGTCCTGGCTTGGGAAGTGTTTCGCTATGAAGGACCTCAGAGAAGCTGCTTACATTCTAGGGATAAGGATATCCAGAAACAGGAGTAAAAGACTAATAGGACTTAGTCAAACTACCTACTTGGACAAGGTGTTGAACCGTTTCAGCATGGAGGAGTCTAAGAAAGGAGAATTACCTATCCAGAGCAATACCAAACTGAGTAAGACTCAGAGTCTAAGTACAGATGCTGAGATAGCAAAAATGAGTCGAATACCATATGCTTCTGCTGTTGGCTCGATCATGTATGCTATGACATGTACTCGTCCTGGTGTAGCCTTTGCTCTAAGCATGGTTAGCAGATATCAAGGGAATCGTAGTAAAGCTCACTGGACTACGGTAAAGAACATTCTAAAGTACCTGCAGAGGACTAAGGAATGGGTCCTTACCCTCGGTGGGAGTGATGACTTAAGAGTGACAGGGTATAGTGATGCCAGCTTTCAGACCAACAAAGATAATTTCCGCTCTCAGTCGGGTTGGATATCTACCCTTAATGGAGGAGTAATAACTTGGAAAAGTTCCAAACAGGAGACTGTAGTTTATTCAACGTGCGAATCAGAGTATATAGTAGCAAGTGAAGCATCGAAGGAGGCGATATGGCTAAAGAACTTCATCGGAGACCTTGGAGTTGTACCAGCTGTAAAGGATCCTATGGAGATTTTCTGTGATAATGAGGGTGCGGTAGCCTTAGCCAAGGAACCAATGGATCATGGCAGATCCAGGAACATCGACAGAAAATATCACTTCATAAGACATCGAGTAGAAAAAGGACTCCTCGTAATGAAGGGGGTATCGTCAGAGGAGAATCCAGCAAATCCCCTTACGAATGGATTGAGTAGGGTCAAGCACTTGCAGCACGCTAGAAGAATCAGGCTGAAGGATGATATTAGTTTTAATGATTAGATAGAATTTTAGAAACTTATAATTGTTAAAATGTAATTGACATTTGATGATTGAATAAAAGGCGTTTTTTATTTATAAGTAATGTTACTGTCTTGTGTCAATTATTTACTATTGTTTCGTTTTGCATGTTTTGACTTCCAGAATAATAAGATTATTCAAACCATCCACAGTCAATCATATTTTGGAAGTAGTTTATGAAAGAAGACTGTCATGAATGGGTTTTTGTATGATTTTCTAAGGTGTTAGACATAGCAAAAGATTGCTACAAACATTCATGAGTGCTCTTGAAATAAGATTTAAGTATTGGAGTAAACCAACGCTCACATATCACTTCATGGAATTTATCACGGGTGATTGTGAGACGATAATATCGTATAATCTTCAAACTGAGATATATGAGTTGGCGATTATTCATTGGTTGTGCATTGATAGTACGAAAACGCATCGGTAACTCGATGTTATAAAACGCGCTGTTGTGTATGATTCAACGAATAGTTAGTACAAGCATATAAGTCGAAGTTTATCTGTTCCTTTTATCCTAAGAGGATTAAAAGTGATATCTTGTGCCCCTTGATGATTTTGTTTTGACTTATGTGTCGGGCCCGGTCAGAACTAAATTGATGTGTTTAATTATGTTCTATGTCAGACAAATCGGAAATCGGGAAACAAACTGTAGGACAATAAGTATGACCATGTTCCATGTATTTGTCCGCATGATATCTTGTAGAATAGAGGATTATATGATCACTTATCTAATGGACACATCAGAGTTCGACAACGGCTTTTTGAGAGATACGATTGCTAATCGGATTTTAAGTTGCATTGGCAAGTATAGTTATTAGATTTATCCAAGTGGGAGACTGTTGGATTAAGTGTCTAAGCTCATAAATATAATTGGTATGTACTTGACCCGATAGCAGCATGGTCCATTTCGGGTTGCCTTCACCAGAACAATTTGATAGATGGATATTTGAGTAAGAGGTTATTTATGATTTATTAATATATTATAAGTATGATATATTAATTGAGGAATCATATTATTTAATTAGTATTGGTCAAGAATTAATTTAGTGATCAAAAGACTCTAATTAAATTGATATATATGAGTTGGGCTAATGAACCATGGTTTGATTTGTGATGGGCGTATGGGTTAATCCATGAAGTATTTATCCAAATCAAATGGATGGATCATGGGCTAATGTGTATGGAGTAGGGTTACACATGACCTTTGATATTCTACACACACACACACACACACATATATATATATATATATATATATATATATATATATATATATATATATATATATGTTGTGCTAAGCCCTAAAATTGACCATTACTTGCATTCCAAGAAGAGAAATCGGTTTTAGAGTTTCCTTAGCCTCTCTCATATCCATCTTGTTGTTTATTTGGTGTTTGTGACTTGTTTGAGGCACAACACTTGGGGTGCTAAGTTCTCTCAAGGCCAAAGTCTTACTAGCTACATCAAGAGGTAACTTTCTAACATGTTTTATGATTCATATGTTAAATTTTGTATGCTAGTTTAGGCTTCATGCTTTGGAAACGAATGTTTTATGTATAATTAGAGAAAACTTAGATCCAAAGCATTAGGGTTGTATGTGCACCATAGGAATGTTAGAGTATATAAAACGCAACACCCTATTCATATATGGCCACCAATAATCCCTTCTCAAGTCCAAATAGATCTTAGTGCCCCCATGGTGGATAGAAAACCTCGACTTATGGGCCTCCTCCATCAAAGTCTGTCGAGCTCGATCCGAATATGGCACCCATATCCACCCATGATAGGTCATAAGCCCACGACTATCAGTCTCAAACTCAGAAATCTGCCCGATCACCCGCTCCCTGTTACGGTTCTCTGGTCTCATGGCCACCGCTTGGGCCTATTGGATGGTATCTAAGACTGGAGTCATCACTATCATCCTCATGCACATGTATCGGATCGGAGCACTTGCTGCTCTACGACTCAGGGCATTAGCTACCATATTAGCCTTGCCAGGATGATACAAAATCTCACAGTCATAGTCTTTCACTACATCCAACCACATTCTCTGTCTCATATTCAGGCTGGGCTGATCCATAAGGTACTTCATGCTCTTATGGTTCGTGTATATGGTACATCGGGCACCATAAAGATAGTGGTGATAGATCTTGAGGGAGAATACCACCGCCCCCAGCTCCAAATCATGGGTGGAATATCTCATCTCGTGAGGCTTCATCTGCCTCGATGCATATGCTATCACATGCCTCATCTGTATCAACACGACACCTAACCCGGAAATGGATACATCACAGTAGACTATGAAATCCCCTACTCCCTCCGTAAGGGCTAACACTGGAGCTTCGCACAAGCTCTGGCGAAGAGTCTCAAATGAGGCCTGCTGCTCGGGCCCCCAGACAAAATCAATACCCTTCCTGGTTAACCTGGTGAGAGGAACGACAATCTTGGAGAAATCTCTGATAAACCTCCGATAGTAACCTGCCAAACCCAGAAAACTCATGATCTCGGATGGGGATCTCAGTACCTCCCATCGCATAACTGCCTCAATCTTGGCCGGGTCAACCAAAATCCCATTCTGATTAATGAGGTGTCCCAAGAACTGGACCTCTCGTAACCAGAAATCACACTTGGAGAATTTGGCATAAAGTCTCTCCATCCTCAATACTCCAAGAATCTCCCGCAGGTGCTCCTCATGCTGTTCCCTAGACCTCGAGTACACCAAAATGTCGTCGATGAACACGATTACTGACCTATCCAACATGGGCCTGCACACCCGGTTCATGAGGTCCATGAACGCTGCTGGTGCATTGGTGAGCCCGAAAGGCATCACCACAAACTCGTAATGCCCATAACAAGTTCGAAAAGCTGTCTTCTGAATATCCTCCTCACAGACCCTCATCTGGTGATACCCAGATCTCAAATCAATCTTGGAAAACCAAGACACCCCCTGCAACTGATCAAACAAGTCATCAATCCTCGGTAGTGGATAAGAATTCTTGGCCGTCAGCTTGTTGAACTCCCGACAATCGATGCACATCTGGTGTGAACCATCCATTTTCTTGACAAAAAGGATCAGCGCTCCCCATGGTGAGATACTCGGTCTAATAAAACCCTTCCCCAACAGCTCCTGGAGATGCGATGACAACTCCTGCATCTCAGGCGATAAGGTGCCTTGGCAATAGGCGCCGTAACCAGAATAAGATCGATCCAGAACTCCACCTGCCACTCAGGAGGCACACCCGGTAATTCCTCGGGGAAAACATCCGGGAACTCACACACTACCAGAACATCGGAAATCGAACTTGGCCTCTCAGTGGCAACTCGCGTATCCATCACATACGCTAAAAACCCCATGCATGCCTGCTGCTAACTCTGCCTCGCCCTGGCGGCAGAGCAGAAAGCTGATCCCGATCTAGTTCCCTCGCCATACATAGTACGTACTCCCCCACTAGGGTCTCGTATGGTCACCATCTGACGCTCACAGTCAATCACGGCTCCAAACCGGCTCAACCAATCCATGCCCACTATGACACAGACATCACCCATCGCTATCGGCACCAGATCTATCGGGAACTCATCACCAAAGATCTCTAAAACACATCCGCGGAATACATCAATGGCAAAAACCGCATGCTCATCAGCTATAGAAACCCTCAGTGGTCAACTTATTGCCTCGCGTCTAACACTAATGTTACGACTAAAGGATAAAGACACGAAAGATCAACTCGCTCGCGAGTCAAATAACACCAAGGCAGGCACAAAACTCACAAGAAAAGTACCTATATGCAACACAGTATAAGCATAAACAAATCTCAAAATATCATAAATAAGGAGATAACTACCAGCAACAACATCAGGCATTGCGCATACCTCCTTCGCAGTCAGCTGGAATGCTCTCCCACGAGCTCTCGGAGCCTCAACCTTCCCCGGCCGACCGTCAGTAACACGTAAAGCAGCAGGAGTAGAAGCCTGGGATGATCTCTGAGTGAGCTGAGGACACTCGGCCTTCTGGTGGCCAGTCTGGTTGCAATGAAAGCAAACCGAAAATCCCCTGGGGCAGTCCCTCCCCATGTACCCCTCCTTGCCATATTTGTAGCAAATCCCTGCTCGACAAGATCCCTCATGACTCTTGCCGACTTGCAACAAGTGAGGCTCTTCTGGCCTCCTGGTCTCGAATCAGTGGGCTTAGCCCGCTTTGTCGCCGGCTGCGACTGCACTGGTCGACTATCTCTCCCCTGCTGCTCCCCCTCCTATCTGGTCTGAATCACCAACTCAATCTCTCTCCTCCTGCCATTGGTCTGCAAATCAGCCAATGTCTAATATGACGAGTTTGCCATGAAATCCCGTATATCTCTACTCAAGATGCTCAAATACTGGCTCACACATGCCTGCTCAGTAGACAAGTGCTCAGGGCAGAACAACACCCTCTCGTGAAACATCCTCGTAATCTCTGTCACTGATTCTGTCTTTTGCTTGAGAGACAGAAACTCCTGTGCCAAACGTTCCCTCTCCACCTGGGTAATATACTCATCTCTAAACAACTTGGTAAACCTCTCCCAAGTCACTTCAACATGATCTATAGGGGTAAAATTAGTCGTCACGAACTTCCACCAGTCCTTCGCTCCCAAGCAAAGCTGGTTCAGTGCAAACCAAACTCTCAAGTGCTCCAGGCACGAACACGTATAGAAACACCCCTCAATGTCGGAGATCCATCTAATGGAAGCAATCGGGTCCTGGGTCCCGTCAAACTCTGGTGGCGTTGTGTTGCTGAACTCTCAAAACAACAACGAGGCACCCCCCTGTGGCCTCGCAGAAGCTACGGCTGCGGTGGCTGCAGCAGCATCAGCCTCCGTGACAGCAGTGTATCGCTCATCAAATGTCTCAATCAGCGTGGTCTTAATAGACCCGAACATCTCTGGTATGACCTCTCTGATAGATGCGTCCACCTCCTCATGAATGATCCTGCAGATATCCTCGTCACTGATACCACTGCTCCCGGGGTTGTTGCGGGTAATCACCATAGTGCCTCTGAAACACGAACACGGAAATCATCAGAGACTAGCTCAAGCTCACGCCATTACCCACCCCTACATGCTCCTTAGTATCTTAAGGTTCTTACTTGGTTCGCATACAGATCCGGTACTTTCAGTAGTACGGGCCCAATAGTACCTTCCACACCAATCTGTAGTCGTCCCAAGTCCTCCTCCTAGGATCCTATTTCACAAGTACTCTATCCCTCACGGATATCAAACTATTCTCTCGGTAGATTCCTCAATGCTCATCTAGGTATCTCTCCTAGATTACTCAAAACTCTCTCTAAAAGATTCATGTTATGTATCCCTACTCAGCACACATACAGAGCAAATCGCAGATAATATCAATCAATAACATTTCCTAGGCTAAGGCATCATGAATCAGGCAACTCTAGCCCTAAATCCCTGAAATACCTAGCCTATCCTCTAGCATGCAACTCTAATATCTCATAAGTATCTCATAATATAAACAAGTAATGGTATTTTGGGATATCACCATTCAGGATCTGGCTGATTGTACACACTGCTCCATCTCGTTTTCTCTTAAAAGCTCTTACTCGTTTTTAGAAAAATCATTTCTTTTTAGAAAATTTTCTCAAATCCTCAATTTAAGTCCAGACATACTCGATAGTATATCTGAATCCCTCAAACCAAGGCTCTGATACCAACTTGTAGCGCTCTAAATTTTCAAACGAATTTTTCATTTTTAAAACCACATAAAACCCAATATCACATTTCTCAAAAACCACAAATGTATAAGTTGTCAAAACACAAGTCAACAATTGTTTGATAATATCCCAGAATCCTCAAACACATAATCTCTAACTGGTGTGAACAATCAATCTGACGCCTTCCCGCAATCCTGAGAGGTACCTGAAACACATATCATACAACACTGTAAGCACGAAGCTTAGTGAGTTCCCCAAAATACCATGCACAAATAATTAGCCTCTCATGGCTAAATCTCAATAAGGACTCTCCGGTCATGTGTCTCAGTGAGGACCCTCCGGTCTCACAGCTCGGGTCGGACCCTCCAGTCTGGTATCTCAGTGAACACCCTCCAGTCTCACAACTCGGTTTGGACCCTCTGGTCCTAACTTAATAAAGCACAGAAATAATATGCAACATAAATCACAAAGACAAAATACATGATATCACATAACTCAGTATAAGCACATAAGACCCTCCGGTCAATAACTCAAATAAGACCCTCCGATCAATAACTCATATAAGACCCTCCGGTCACACGGTATTACCACTTAGGTAAGCATAGTGAGAAGACTCACCTCGTAAGCAAAACAAGTATGTCTCGTACTCAACGATCGATCTCGACTCCACCTACATATATCATAATCATCTCTAATTAACACTTATAACAACAACTCTAAAGATGTTAAGCTAACCCCTTCACTAACTCTTGGAAAGGGTGAAAAGACCATTTTACCCTTCCATGTCTCCATAATCCATAACTTGACCAAACCCTAAAAGTCAACGAAAGTCAACACTCGAGTCAACAATCCATGTTGACCCAATTCGTCGAGTACACCTATGCGACTCGTCGAGTTCCTCCTGTTCTTAGAACATCAGGAAAACGCGAACTCAACTTTCCGAGTTGTCTCATCAACTCATCAAGTTTGCACGCGTCCAGACTATAGGGGAAACACTAACCGACTCGTCGAGTTGGCTCATGCACTCGTCGAGTCCCTCTAGTCTAATTCTCATTCAGATGATTCCAAGCAGAACTAAAGTCCCAAGCTCTAGATCTAGCCTCCCAAGGCTGAAATACCATGTAAACCTGCAAGCTTTACTTCCATGCATGGTACCTAGGGCTCAAAATGCCAAATCAAAGCTCTATAGAAGGTTTAATGTTTGGAACTTGGCCAATAGCTTGATAAAGCTTGGATCTTTATGCTCAAAGGACCTCATACATTCCAGATCTAAAGTTTCAACTTCATGTCATGCTCAAATGACTCAAAGGCTCAAAAAGGAAGATGGAAATGGCCACAAACTTAGAAGAGATCTAACCAAACAATGATCAAGGTGATAACGTTTTACCTCCAATTAGCAGCTAGTACTGAAGGAACACTGGATCCAAGGCCTTCTTCTTGTTCCAAACCTTTTGCTCTTCTATCTCCTTCGAAGAATGCACCAAATCTCACACTTTTAGCCTCTCTCTCTTATATATGATACCAACTCGTTTAGGGTTTCTCTCAGGGTGTTAAAGTGATAAGGGAGGCAGAAATGAAGGCTTAAGGTCCTTTAAATAGGGTACAAACCCTGAAAATTAGGGTTTTCACACTTAGCACCTACTCGTCGAGTTGGGGTCCTCCAACTCGTCGAGTAGACTCTAGAAATCCCACGTCTATCTCCATCTCTACTCGACGAGTTGGAGCCTCCAACTCGTCGAGTCGACCTGACAAAATGAATATAACTTAATTAAATATTATACCTGGGAGTCAGGATGTTACAGTAAGGTTTGAGATTGGATGAACACCCTCATTCTTTTCCCTTGAATGGTTGACCTTGTGTATACTCAACAAGCTTTGCAAGGCTAACATTTGTATTTTGACATGTTCTCACAATAGATATTAGTAAGAGAAGGATGCTATATGGAGACAATGATATTTTGATGGCCACTATTATATAGTGGTTTCACTTGTAAACTCATCTTTTTATTATGGATTTTACACCCTCGTATACCTAAAATTAAAAGTGGAATATGTTTTAATTGGAATCATGGGAACTTTATCCATAACTAAAGTTAATATTTTAAAAAACCTTTAAATTGAAATAAATAGTTATAACCTATACGAGGGTTGTTTTAATTAAAAAACTTTTTGAAACATCATACTTAATCCTAATTAACATCACTAATCTAGTCATATCAATATCAAAATTCTAAGAGATCATCACATAATTTCTAATTTAGACTTCCAAATTTCAAAGTTAGCTTCTAGAATTGATTTTCACTTATGCTTTACAAACATGAAGAGTATAACTAAATCAAATGTATAATTACACCTTGCTAACATAACTCAGCTAACATCTAACGAGCTTAATGGTTATCTAATTAAATATTGACCTAAAAGTCAATTAAAACATCATAAATCTACCATTGACATGATTAGAAGTTTCAACATCATCAATTGGACTATATATCAATAAGCTTACATACAAGTCATAAAGTTGAGCTATTTCATTTATCAAAATTGAAATCTATAAGGTCTAGAATGATTTCATGATGCTAGTTGATGGAGTATAGTTTTGAAAATTAGTTGAAGATTAAAAACAAGAATCACTTCCTTGAGACTTTAAATGCAACCCTTAAGTTCTCCACCACTCTACAAATGAAATTGAAGTATGTAAAGAGTATCTAGAAGTACTAAGGTGAGTTTGTATGAGGAATACATGTCCATATCGATTTTTCATGTGTTGATGAGTTTTATAGATTTGTATGAGATTTTCCATCTATGTGAAGAGTATACTATGTATATATGATTGCGTATTTTCATAATATGGTTTGATATGAGCTTTCCTTATAGTGAACTTGTACATTCACTATAGAGGGGTTGACTTGTGTGACAATTTGGACTTTTGTACCTATTTAATGTGTTAAGGTGATGTGATGATATTATAGACATGCCTTACTTTCATGATTAGGAAAGCCACCCATTCATGTGGTACTTGTGTTAATTTACTTGTACTTTAATAGTTAAGTAAGGTGACCCATTATGGGGAGGTGTGCTCCTTTAGTTATCATTATGGGTAGATGTACCTACTTAGCTGCATTATAAAGAGGTATACTTGTTTAGTTATCAATATAGGGATATTTACCCACTTAGCTACTTTGTGATGAGGTGTATTAACATAGTTGTTTTGTTTGGATATTAGACTATGAGATTGACTTAGGTTGGATTTTGCAAGCATTTTAATTGCATTACATTTTTGGTGTTAAGGTAATTTTTGGTGATAATTTGATGTCGGGTAATGCTACTTATGTATGATTTTTCCAAACCAATGAGTTATATTATTTTTGTGTTATCAAACTAGTTTTGGAGGATTGACTTTGAGCATGGATTGCCTACTTATCCAACAACCTTTGGAGTTGAACTTGGTAATACTTATTAAGCTTTCCAAGCCTGACACTTGTATTTCGACATGTATTAATATTAGATGATCATGGAGATAAAGGCATGGATATTTAAAAGACCATGTTTATGTAGTGGTTTTCAGTTGTCGACTTATGTTTTGATAATGATTTCACACCCTCATATAACTAAACTAAAAAATTTGAACGTTTAAGTTAGAATTATGGGACCTTTATCCACAACTGAAGTTTAATATTTTGAAAAATATTATTCAATTGATTAAATAATTTAACCCCTATGAAGGAAAGTTAACTCGCAATATCAAAGCTTTTGATTTAAATTTTACCTAAGAATTAAATAAAATTTTAGTTTAATAATTTTAATCAACTAGTTTTGTTTAATTTAATGTAACATTTAATTTATTTTATGAGAAATCACACTCGATGAATTTAATTTCTAGCCCTAAATTATGGGTGTTACAAACACCACCACATGAAACTTATTACCGATGAACCTAGTTTTCGACAGATAAAACTTCATCTCCTCCAATATTCATCATCATCATCTTTTATGTTTTTTTCTTTGGTGTAACAACCCAAAAACAGTGATAAAATTTTTCATTGAAAGACTATCAATTCATTCATTAATTGTTTCAAAATCCAACAACAAATATAATATCCAAAACATCAAAGTACAATTATTCAAAATGCGAAAATCATGAGGGGATGATGTTGTGCCATCACGTCGGGCCCTTATCTTTCGAATCAAAAGTACCTGAAACCATAAACATAAACTATAAGCACAAAGCTTAGTGAGTTCCTCAAAGTACCACATACCAAAACATACAACTGGGCTTAACCCTGGGGTATAATCCAACCTAGTATACACATATGGGCCCCGCCCTAGGGCCTTGTCCTGGGGTGTATTTCAAACCGATCAACACCTATGGACCCCGCCCTGGGGCCTCCCCCAGGGGTATCTTTCAACCCGAACATGCGATAATAGGCCTTGCCCTGGGTCTATTTCAACCCAAACATACGATAATGGGCCCCTCCCTGGGGTCTATTTCAACCCATCATACAAACACATATAAGCCACATAACAGCTAACATCCTAAATAACACAACAATGGGCCGATATTGGTGCCTTCGACCCATGGATACAGTGATAAGACTCACCTCACAGACAGATGAGAAACTGAAACAACACGCTACTCCGAAATCAACTCTATCAGTCACCTTTATAAATACAGTGACCAAAACTCAGAATACAGATCAAAATACCTAAAATACCCCTAGGTCAAAATCCAGGTCAAAGTTAATCGAGTCAACCGGGTCAACTCGGTGAGTACGTTGTACGTACTCAACACGTACGCGAGGCGTGCTGCATGCTTGACCAAAAAACAAGGGGTTGAACACGTACGTGCAGCGTACCCTTTGGTATGCCCAGCGTACGCGACTGCCACCCACTCAACACTTGAAGTACTTAATCCTTAAGCACTTTAATCCAAAATCCAGATCTAGCCCCTAAAAGTGTCCTTAATCATAAAGTTTCCAACTTTATGGTTTTACATGGCTATTAAGACCTTAACATAAAAAACCCTAGCTTCTTGACCCATTAAGACAGCCTAGATCATGCAGGGAAAGAAACTAATGTCCAAGATCACATTTTTATGACTCGACACACCCTAAAACATCTAAAAGGACAACTCAAAGTTCCTAGAGTATTCCATACTCACAAAGACCAAGATTTGGGACAAAAATGTGCCAACTTTAAGCTAAAACTAGATCTTAATGAAATATTCATCAAGGTTGGAGCTTTATACCTCTAGGAGATGCACAAGAGAGAGTAGTTGTTGGATCCAAAGTCTTGAGTGAAACACCACAACTTCAAGGTTCCTTCTTCACCACCAAGAGCACCAAAATGGAACCAAAATGACTCTTCAAGCTTCAAAACACTTACACACTTTAGGGTTTCGAGATAGGGATGGAGGTTGGATTTAAGGAAGGGTATGGGGCTATATTGATGCTTAAATAGGGTCCAAACCCCAAAATTTAGGGTTTGCACCCTGGCCATGTACACCCAACATACGAAACGTACACCCAACGTACGCAATTCTTGCCCAAAAATTACGAAAATTCCCCTTAGGACTAAATTTGGAAACCATACTCAAAACAAAGGTCAAAAATGGAATAGCTGGAAATTAAGATGTTACATTTGGGACTACTGCTTGAAAATGAAGTTTGTATGGACATAAGAAGGCTTATTTTTAATTTTGTTAAACCTTAATTGCATTTGGATATGTCAAGACATTGTCTTATATTGGGTTTTTAGTGAAGGGACATGGGTGTAGGGCTACAACAGGGACAATAGGAATTAGGTAGGATGATATGGTTTGTGGTGGTGGTGGTTGGAACACCCATTTTCCAGATTGGTGTAGCTTGAAACTTAGCGGAACCAAGGATGGAACTTTTCGGAAAAAATCCAAGCCACGATGAGGCGCATGGAATCCCATTACGTGGCAAGGTTATTTTGGAACACACGTTTTAGTGGGCTCCACGACGTGGCAAAGAATGGCCACGACGTGGCAGCCGTTGCGGCCTAAAACTCGAGATTATTAGGGTTTCTCTTGTATATAAACACCTTAACTCCCATTCTAGGTCATCTTCCTTAGCCTCCATTACCCTCAAACCTCAGAAACCCTAACCCTAGCCTCTCTTGGTGATTTTAGCTCATGTTGGTGCTTTTGGTGGATTTAAGAAGAAGAAGAAAGTATTCTAGTGTGTTGATCTAGCAAGCAAGCCTCATCATTCTTCTCGTGTGCATTCTCTGGACCTTTGTAAGTGTCGAAGATCCTAGATTTATGTTGATTGCTCTTAGATCTAAGCCTTTTGTCCTTTGATCTTCGTATTATGAAAGTTTAGAATGATAGATTCCATAAATTTGGCAACTTTATGGATCCTCATGGTCCCTTTGGGCTTGTATGGTTCAGATCTGAAGTTTCTTGTCCTATTTTTATTCATACACAAAGTTAGGTTTATTTCCTCATGTATATGACCTTATTTGGGAAGGACAAGCATTGGACATTCATGTCCATAAATCCATGATTTTTATGGTCCACTAGGTGTGGGAAACCCTTCTAGAACTTGAGAGAAGTAACTTTTGTTGATTAAGTGCTTAATGGGTGAGTGCATGCTTTAGGTTGTCATTAAGGACTTAGGGTTTGAGATCTTGACTCTTTGGGATGTGTTAATGGATAAAGTTGTAAACTTTATTCATTAAGACCTGGGGAAGGACCAGATCCTAGGCTTTGGAGCCCTTGTATTAGGAAGAAAACAACTTAGCTCAATTAAGTTGTTTAGACCAGTTCCCACGACATGGCCATTAGGCTGCCACGACATGGCGACTGGGGAAGAAGCCGACTGTTTTGGCATTTAGTACCCACGACGTGGCCAAGGGAGGGCCACGACGTCGAGGCTTGTTGAAGCTATTTTTTTTACTTGGCTGGGATTCTGATCGGGTTTGGACTCGTTAGCCACGATGTAGCAAAAGGATAGTCACGAAGTGGAGGTCGACTGGTATTGACTTTGACCGTTAACTTTTTACCTAGGGTTGACCTTTAGGTATAAACTAAAGTTGGACCTTGTTTGATGATTGGGTGTGTTGGAGCACCAGCCTCACGACAGTTAGGTGTGGTTATCAAATTTCGTGAGTTAGGTGAGTCTTCTCGTTGGATGCTTGTTGTCTTTGTAACTCTTGCATTTGTATGTTGGGTGGGGCCCATTTGTATGATGGGCGGGCCCGTATGTATAATGGGTGTGGCCTGTTATGTGGGTGGGGCCTGTTACAGTGGGCGCGACCCGATATTTGGGCGGGGCCCGACGTTATGTATGGTATCTGGTATTTTGGGGAACTCAATAAGCTTTGTGCTTACGGTTTTGTGTTTTAAACATTTTCAGGTACTTCCAGTTCCAAAGGGAAGGGCCCGACTTGACTGCACAACACCCCCTTATAATTTCTACATCGATGATTAATTTACTATGATGATTTTGATACATTGCACTATGATTGGTTTTGAAACTCATGATATATGGTTTGATGATTTTAAAAATGAAAATTTTTATCAGTATTTTGTGGACGTTACAGTGGTTCTAGGGGAAAGGAGGGGGAACGAATTGGGGAAGAAATATGGGTCAATTATGTAGAAAAATAAAATCATGTTGTGTTTAGTAAAAATGTTCTAAGAGCTTTTAGTTTTTTGAACTTTTAATAAACAAAATTCAAGTTAAAAGAAGAAACCATTTAGAGATATGAGCTTAAAACTTTTACTTTAAACAAAAAACTTCTAGAACAAAAACTATCTTAATTACCATTTTATAGCTTTTATGATATTGTATCTTTTATGTTTTATATTTTATGTGCTTTTGTACTTTTCACAAACATAAAACTATTTTTTGTTGGACACTACTATATAAATAACAACTAGTAAGCCAACAAATTATAGTTTTTTGTCTTTCACCTAGTAACTAGTTCCACCAAATTATTTAAAATAACTTAGGAGAGTAACGCAGTTTTCATTTTGTTCATGTTTAACAAATTTTTTGTATAGGATTGACCATCGAATTTGTTAAATATGTTTACATATTACCATTGTCGCAAATTATTGTAGGTGACAATGATAACATTTGAACATATTTAACAAGTTTTATGGTCAGTCATGTATAAAAAAAGTTGTCTAAATGTGAAGAAAATGAAAAGTTCATTACTCTTCTAAGTCATTTTCTTAAAATCAAAGAGTAGCTGTTGCTGGTTTCTACTCAAGAACCATCATGAATCAATTTTGAACATGTATAAGTGTTTTCAATTCTCCTATGGTTCATGTCTATTAACTATAAAATTCAAGTTCTGTTAAAATCATACACCAAAATTTCATGTATATAACATCTAAAGCAGTTGATGAAAAATTAAATAATATTGTTTCAATAACAAAAGGAAGATAAAGAAAACATTTAGGTTATATATATATATATATATATATATATATATATATATATATATATATATATATATATATATATATATATATATATATATATAGAGAGAGAGAGAGTAAATTACACGAATGGTCCCTATGGTTTAGGGTAATTTGCGCGTTTGGTCCCTAACTTATTTTTTTAACTCGGAAGGTCCTTACTGTTTGTTTTTGTTACGCGTTTGGTCGTTGTTTTACCTAAAAAGACTATTTTGTCTATGGTTTTTTAGTTTATTTAAATAAACACACCTCCAACCCCACCCCCTCACCTTACCTTACCTACCCCACCATTTTTTCTATTTAAATAATAGTATTTTTAGGTAAGACAGAGACCAAGCGCGTAACAAAAACAAACAGTAGGGACCAAGCGCGCAATAAAAACAAACAGTAAGGACTTTTCGAGTTAAAAAAATTAGTTAGGGACCAAACATGCAAATTACCTCAAACCATAGGGACCATTCATGTAATCTACTCATATATATAACCATTACTAGTTGGAAGATAAGTTAAAACTAGATTCTGAAAAATAATAATTTCAACGTAGATTAATCGAAAAAACAAATTTGTTTTTGTTTTCTTGAGTATTATATCAAAGACTTTGAGCATAAGATCCAAAAATATATGTTTAAGATGCTAACCACATCAAACATAGATTACCCACACCTTCTACTTTGAGTGCACCCACTTTGAAGAAAAACTCCAACAATCCATTACTTCTTTTTCAAGTTCTACTTTTCGAGTTCATGGACTTGAATTGAATATAAAATGTTAAGTGTGACTATGGAAATCGAGCTCAAAGGGGACTTCTATTATCATTCTCAACCTCATTATAAACAACACCCTAAAATAAAAGTGAAAATGCTCTTGGTGGGTCATGAACTTTTCATTTTGTTTATAATTAAACAACTTTTTTTCATAGGATTAACTATGAAACTTGTTAAATATACTCAAATGTAATTGTTGTTAGTTAAGATAGCCACTCACAATGATAATATTTGAACACTTTTAACAATTTTAATGATAAACCATATACAAAAGAAACATTACCTAAATATAAATAAAATACAAAATTCATTATACTCCCAAACCATTTTCATGTGCATCATGTGCATTATCCAAATTGGATCAAGATCAAATTAATTTTTCATTTATCAAATAACAAAAGTCACCTCAATATAAAATCATAATTTCAATTAGGTAGGGGATTCCCTAGAATCATGAATCAAACGTGCTAAGGATTGGAATCGGATTAAAATGTGTATTTCTTTAAAGCATCGATGGAGTCATAATACATAGTCAACTCTTGACCGACATCCGGTCAAAATTAAGTTGACCTCTCGCTATCTCAATCTCATATGAACTTCATCGCCTTATATAAATGCGTCGGATTAGATTTTCTTGTTGATTCAATATTTTATTGCCAAATTGAAGATATGCTTCGCCGGTATCTCAGGTTGAAAATGGTGGAAATGAACCTCATATAGTGTGTGTGTGTGTATTTTGTGTCTCTCTGTGTGTGTTTTTATTTTCTGGGAATGGATGATAGAGGAGGGCACGATGGTGGATCATTTGTCGCAGTTCGGAGGATTTCGCAAGGTCTTGATAGAAGCAATGCTTGTCATACAACAGGTATACAAAATCTCCATCGATTAAATTCGTTCAACTACGTTTCTTTTCATTATGATTTTTGTAAAACATTGGATCTGTGTTGGTTGAATTGATTCGTGTAGCGAGTTGAGCTTGTTTAGAAGTGTAAACATATCGATTGAATTCCAACTTTTCTTCGAGATTGTATAAGACTGAAATTTCAATGGCGTATAAAGTTTTGAATCACTGTCAAGCGAACGACTTTAGTTAAGACAATCTGGTTCGATTGGATGAAATGGATAAAGGTTCACCAGTTATTGCGTCTAATCAAACAAATCTCTACATCTTTTTGCTTGCAATTCATGTTTTTTGATCGGAATTAACTATTTCCTATTTCAAATTTCAATTCATGTGCTCTGATTCCATTTCATCTTAAGCATAAAGTGATTCCTACTTTAGGTTTTCATTTCCCCTTATTCTAAACACCATCTGTAACAATATGCATCATTTTTCTATCTTTTGTGGGCTTCATAGATCCTGTTCCATACTTCCATTACATACCTATTAATCAACATCATGATTTTTGTTCAAATTAGAACAAACTCACTTGCTCTGGTCATCTTCTTCTTCTTGTAATAGATGAGGCTGTTGCAGGCTCAACAGCATGGCTTGGCAGAAGCCTTTCATGTGTTTGTGTTCAGAGAAAAGAAGGCGATTCTCGCCCCTCATTTGATTTGACACCTGCTGAGGTATTTGTTAATCCATTTCACATGATTGATATATATATATATATATATATATATATATATATATATATATATATATATATTTGATATGTTTTCAATACACCATTATAGATCTACACTTATGCTTTGTTTTTCTTTGATGTTATAAGGAGGATTGTCTACAAAGGCTTCAAAACCGTTTAGACATAGCCTATGATAGTTCAATTCCAGAACATCAGGTACATATCTTTATATCTATAAAAAGATATTATTAAGTTTATAAAAGGGAATTGACATTAATACAATAATATACCTATTTTTTGTAGGAAGCATTAAAGGCATTGTGGAAAGCTGCATTTCCTGAAGAGGAACTCAGTGATCTGATTTCTGAGCAATGGAAAGAAATGGGCTGGCAAGGGAAAGATCCTTCCACAGATTTTCGGTAAAAAAATTCCCATTTTGCCCTTGAATCCTATCATTACCTTTTCCTATTCATAAACCATGGAGTTTTGTAATAGGGGTGGTGGATTCATATCACTAGAGAACTTACTATATTTCGCCAGAAATTTCCAGGTATACCCCTCCAACTATAAATGAAAGTAGGATGCTATAAATTATAAATTATAATTATAAAAACAAATATATAAAAGTACATTGCTATTTCATGTGTAGAAATCATTTCAAGATCTTCTTAGAAAGCAAGAAGGTGATAGAGCCATGTGGGAATATCCTTTTGCTGTAGCTGGAGTTAATATCACATTCATGCTTATTCAGATGCTTGATCTTGAAGCAGGTTTGATAAAAATGTTAATAATCCTTAACAAAATTTGGAATTTTTATTTATTATTATTATTTTTTTATACTAATAGTGTTTTAAATGTATAGTAAAACCACGGAGTTTTGTTGGAGCAACTTTTCTAAAGTTTCTTTCAGGTATATAATTAAATTATAAGCGATCTAAAGTGTTAAATGGCATCCATTAGGATATGATATATAATAAGAGATAACTACAAGTAAATTTCATTTTTAGTAAGTTTTAAATTAAATATAGGATTAATATCATAAAAAAAAACCTTATATAACCTCAACTGTTTTTTTTTAGAAAAAACCCTCAAGTTTTTATTTTTTAACTAAAAAACCCTCAACATTTTAATTTTTTCCAAAACAAAAATCATGAACTTTAAATTCTTTTTGGGTTTTATGTAGAGAAGACCCATTATTTTGGGAAATTTTTTGATAAAGTCCTAAAAAAAATAACAGAAAAGTCCCGATTATTTAATTTTACACGATAATCTATCATTTCCTGTTAGAATAAAAATAAGGATTTTTTGTTAATTTTGGCAAAAAATATTAAATAATCAAGACTTTCCTATTCAAATTCTTTTTAGGACTTTATCAAAAAATTTCCCAAAATAATGGGACTTTTTTGCATAAGACCTTTTTTTTGGTTAATCTCGTGAAAGACCTTATATTTTGTGTTTTTTTTTCTATATTAAACCTCATCATTATTTTTTTCCTGAAAAATACCTTGTATTTTCTAGTTTTTTTCAAAAAGAACCCTTAACTTTGTCTTTTATTCCGAAAAAATCCCTCAACTTTCTAATTGTTTCCAAATAAATCCTCAACTTTTTCAGTTTTTCTCAAAATAAACTAACATTTTACAACTTTTTTCGTTAAAAAAATGACTAAAAGGGCCGGATCGGAAAAATGAAAACATGTAAGGTCTTTTTCAGGGAAAAAATAAAGTTAAGGTTTAATCCGGAAAAACCACAAAATATAAGGTCTTTTATAAGGTTAACCTTTTTTTTTCAAAAAAAAAACCTCAAAATAGACAAGTTTTTTTGGAAAAAAAAATACTAAAAGGGCCAAATTGAAAAAGATGGAAAAATACAAGGTCTTTTTCAGGAAAAAAATAAGTTGAGGTTTAATCCGAAAAAACTTGTAAAATGTGAGGGTTTTTTCAAGAAAAAATAAAAAAGTTGAGGTTTTATTTGGAACCAGTTAGAAGGTTGAGGGTTCTTTTCTGAAAAAAAAAAGACAAACTTGAGAGTGTTTTTGGAAAAAATTGGAAAAAATATAAGATCCTTTTTAGGAAAAAAATAAATTAAGGTTTAATCCGAAAAAAAAAACATAATATATAAGGTCTTTTATGATATTAATGTTAGAATTTGTCAGATTAATAAAAAAGAAAATTGAAAGTACAATGATGTGATAAAAAGAAATAATGGAAGTAAGTCGTTATCTTTTTCATTTAGTCGAAAATAAAAATCCTATGTGGACGCCATGTCATAACCATGTGGACGCCACATCAGCGGTTAACCTGTCAAACCGTTTATTTATTTATTTATCGTTTTATAATTTAGCGTAGGATCTAACAAAATTGCTTTTTATAAATTTATAATACGACAGAAAACGAGTCAGCATTTGACCTTTTGTATTGCATCACATTCAAGCTAATGGATCATCAATGGCTTGCGATGCATGCATCTTACATGGATTTCAATGTATAGGATTAATTTCCCAATTTTTATTTTTAATTTATTTAAAAATTATTAGATTAAGGTGTTGTTTCTTTTTGACTTAATACAGACTGTGATGAAATCAACACGCCGTCAACTAGAAAGAGAGCTTTTGCAAGATAACGTGAACCGCATTGAGGAACTTCCTTCCTACGGTCTTCTTACTCGATAGAATTATCAGTTTTGTTTGATTCATGAATTTTTACAAAAAAAATAATATGATGATTACTATTAAAGTTTGCAATATGACAAGACAAAAGTTTAGTATATGATATTGTATCTGTTAACTAAGGGTTTTATATAGAAAAGTCTTAATATTTTAGGAAATTTTTTGATAAAGTCTTAAATGTTTTATTTTAGCCGAAAAGTCTCAATATTTTGGAAAAATCACATACTTGTTAAAAAAAAATTTAAAAGAACTTTTTAGTTAATTTGGACAAAATGCTAAATGATCGAGATTTTCTGTTAAAAAATATTTAGAACTTTATCAACAATTTTCCCAAAATAATTAGACTAATCTAAATAAAACCCGGTTAACCTTGTCTTATATGGATAAAAAATAACAACCGCTAAGCGTCGCTAAGCGTTAAGTTGTGGGCTATCAGTAATTTGGGTTGATGGGGTGTTACAAAATGGTATCAAAGCAAATTTTGTTTAAAATTTGTATGTATTTTTAAAGTGCGTATTTTATGCAATTTTCTTATTTGTATCATTTTTTTTGTTGTTTTGAAGATGAAGCATGAGAAAAATGTATTTCTTGCATTACGTTTCTTGAAGTAGAAGTAATTGTAATGGATTTTTTTTCTTGGTTCTTTTTCATTTGTTAGGTGTCAGAAACTTAGGTTTAGGCTGACTAACTAACTATTTCCAACCTTTATTTAGGGCTTCTCCAATCGCATGATATCCATAAAATTTGTTGTTCGAATGACGTCCAACCACGTCATATACATCATTTCTTTAGGCGAGGGAATAGTATGTGGATAGATATTGATCTAAGAATATAAAGTCTCAATGAGACTTTCTTATATATAAGAAAAATTATATGATCACAATAATCACTTTTATAATTTTTTTATTAAAAAATAGTCAAAAGAACGAAATTGACCCGAATAACCATAATTTTTGCAGAATTGATGTCATTTGCAAACTTTTTTTTCTTCAAACCGACGTTGTTTTGGGATGTTGATGCGAAAATGACAGCATTGACTGCAAAAATCTATCAAGATTTTCGCATATTTGGCTTACTAAAATTAAGTTTTTTTTTCTTTAACTTTGAACCATCTTCATCTTTTACTAAGAGGACTATCAATGCTAATTGTTATTTTCCTATGAATCACACTTTCATTAGAATATTGTACAAATACATGCCACATGGGCCAAATACTTACATAGGTAAATACATCACGCTATCTATGGGCTAACTAAACAAACTAATAATAATACATAGGGAAATCTTCGGAAAAGTCATAATATTTCATCCTAATTTACGAAAAAGTCTCAAACTAAAATTTGTTTACGAAAAAGTCCTAATTACTAAATGACGATTTGACTGTTTTTTTTTCGGTTTATCGGTTTCAATACTTACCCGGTTTCATTAAAGTCCCATTATTTTACCATAATTTGGGACTTTTTCGTAAATTATGATAAAATAATAAGACTTTAATAAAACCGGGTAAGTAATGAAACCGGGAAAAATGAGTCAAATCGTCACTTTTACAGGTAACCGGGACTTTTTCGTAAACAAATTTTAGTTTGAGACTTTTTCTTAAATTAGGGTAAAATATTGGAAGTTTTCCAAAGATTTCCTTAATACATAGAATACATTTGTTAACATTACCCACAATTTGATCAGGAGGAGAATTCTGAACGTTTAAACTGATCTTGAAGTCGTTGAAGAGCTGTGTCGGAAGCCCTTTGATGAAGATGTCGGTTTACTGAGCAGAAGAGGGGACGTGAAAAACGCGAACAACTCCTCGAGCAACAAGGTCGCGGACAAAATGAATATCAATCTCGATGTGTGTAGTGCGTCGGTGTTGAACTAGGTTCGAGGACATGTACACATAGCTAATGGTATCCGAAGCTCACGTAGTAAATTATGAACCCAACATGTCTCTGTAATGGTGTTAGCGACATCGTGGTACTCCACCTCGACACTCGAACGAGAAATAACCCCCTGTCGTTTAGAAGACCAGGATATCAAATTATCACCGAGAAAAACACAGTATCCAGAAGTCGAACCGCGAGAGACAGGGCAGCCGCCCCAACCGGAAAATCGGCATCAGAGTAAGCGTGAAGATCTGACGTGGGGAAACATGATGTTGCAAGCCGTGTCTAGAGTGCCCTAGTGATAGCATAAGATGCGCTTTAGCGCATGATAATGAGGCTCCCGGGGATCGTGCATAAATATGCAAATCTGTTATATAGCAAAAGTGATGTCAAGTCGAGTGAAAGTAAGGTACTGAATAACGCTGACAAGACTGCGATAAAGAGAAGGATCTGCAATGGGAGGTCCAGTGACATCCAACTTATGAGTTGTCTCTGCAAGTGTACGCGCTAGATTGCACTGGAGTATATTAACACGCTAAGGATCTCTGATGCATATTTCCTTTGAGACAGGATGAGACCATGAAAGGAGTGGGTTGCGGATATCCCAAGAAAGTAATTAAGGGCCATAAGGTTAGTCATGACGAACTCTTTGCTAAGTTGAACAATGATGGAGTGAAGGAGTGTCGTAGAAGAAGCAGTCAACATAATGTCATCAACATATAGAAGAAGATGTGCAGTATTTGCACCTTAGTGGTAGATGAACATAGAAGAATCGATGAGGCTATGATAAAAACTCATGTGGAGAGCATGCTAAGAAAACCAGGGGTTGTTTTAGACCATATAACGACCGTTGTAAATGACATACATAATATGGATGTTGGAAGTCTCGAAAACCTGGGATTGGTGCATGTAAACTGTCTCCTGAAGGTGATAGTGAAGAAATGCATTCTTCACGTCAAGCTGATGAATAGGCCAGTGTTTAGAGATAGCCAAACTGAGAACGATCTGTATAGTGGCCAGTTTGACAACCAGACTAAAAGTCTCATCATAATAAATGTCATGTTATTGACTACGACCGTTAGCAACTAAACACGCTTTATATCCCGAGAGAGAACCATCAACATTAAAATTTTGTTTAAAGAGCCACATAGATCCAACCGCATTCTCCCCCGATGGTCGTGGAACAAGAACCCAAGTACCTTTTGTAATAAGAGCATTATATTCCTCATTCATGGCTTTATACCAGTTTAGATCTTTTGAAATCCTGTAAATGTGACCTCAGTATAAGAGAGAGAGAGAGAGAGAGAGAGAGAGAGAGAGGGGAGAGGGAGAGAGAGTCAGTATGAAGATTAAGGCGTTGGGTTGGTTTGACGATGCCACTTTTAGAATGAGTGTGCATGGATGAGTCAGGGGGAGGGGACAGAGGAGGTAAGAGATGTGGTGTAGCTGGAGGAGAAGTTAGGGGAGGGAGTCGTTCGCATGTTACGGGGGGTCAAATGAAGGAGAGATGGGAGGTAGAATCTGACGAAGGTTAGGAGAAATGTCAGAGTCATGAAGGAAGTCATTGGATGGTGGTTCAGAGGGAAATCTTACTATTCACATCTATTCTGAGAAAGTGAAGAAACTGGTAGATCTCCTTGAAGGTATGGAACAAACAATCAAGGACATAAATCTTATTACCTATGCCTTAAACGGTCTAATCACAAAATTGATAGTGTGGAAAATATTCCTTGGCATACCAAACCTAATCCACCTCTTCCTAAGCTTCGATCCACACTCTCCGTCGAGGAAATCCAATTAGCCACAAATCCGGTCACCAACCCCACCTCAGAAAGCAACTTTTTCTCCCATTCTCTTCTTCACGTTGCTTCCCATACCATCGACAAAAATTCAACAAATCAAGGCAGACGGAGAGGGGACTATCATTCACGCATCTGAGGAAGTGAAAGATCGATACAACCAAGAGTCATTATAAAATGATATTACTAGATAATATATGATCTTAAAGGGTCACACTAACAACAACTTGATACAGTTGATTATTTATTATAAATTGATTTTAATAAATATTCAATAAACTCTTATAATTAATTCAAAATTATTTACTTCATGGAAGTATGATTTATTAAGTCATGTACATTATTTTGGACTAGAAAAACTTTTGTCTTTTAGCCAAAGCCAAAGTTATATTTTATAAAAGAAGTTTACAAAATGTATAAACTTTTTCTTCTTTTATATCTTTATAAGAATGAATAAAAGAAGCATGTGCTTTTGATCTCTTTAATAAAAAGTAAAAAATGTCTTAATAAGCATGGGAGACAACTAGACTTCAGGGACATGTTGTACTTAAAGTGCTAAGGACTTATGTGTAAAAGACTAGCTTTATGAAGGCTTGAAAGGCTTCCATTTTGTGTATGCCAAAAATGTAAGTTCACTCTCTCTTTATCTCATCTTCTCTCTAGTAAAAGGTGGTAGAATACTTGCATGCATTTTCTCTCTTTAAGTTCATATTTTAGTTATGAACTTAATGTTGGATTAGGTGTCTAAGCCCATAACTATATTTGGTATATACTTGACCCGATAGTAACATGATCCTTTTGGGTTGCCTTCACCATAGCAACTTGACTGGATGAATTATGGTGAAAGAGGTTAATTGTGATTTATTAATATATTATAAGAATAATATAGAAATTATATTATTTAATTAATATTGGTCAATAATTAATTTAGAATTAATTTTGAGATCAAAAGAAATTAATTAAATTAAAGGGACTGATATTGCAATTATATGATAATTGAAAGTTGGGCTTGTGGACCCTTAAGAAGAGGTGGACGAATTTCTATGTGTAACCCACATAGAAATCGTCCAAAGGGATCTTCTGGAAGGATATATTGGGCTGCTTAAGGACTAAGCAACTGGATTATGGTTTTGACTGAAACCCTAGCAGCTCAGCTATATAAAGACCCTATGGGACTCCTAAAATCGGCACTTGAACCCTAAGAAGAGTACCAACCGAATTTTGTGATCCCTAGCCTCTCTCTCATATTCCTCCAACTTGCTCTTGGTGTTTGTGATCTATTAGAGGCATCTCATTTGAGGTGCTAAGTTCTCAAAGGTTGAAGATCAAGCAAGCTACAATTGAAATGTAATATTCTAACTTTGTATTAGATATAAATTTTGAATTTGGCATGCTAGTTTAGGGTTATAGCTTTGGATGATTATTATTGCATGTACAATTAGAGAAAACCTAGATCCAAACCTTTAGGATTGCATGTGCACCATAGGATTGTTGTAATGCTCAAAACACATCAGTGGTATCAGAGCCTAGGTTATTTTTGTATTATATATGATGCATTGCTTAATTGTTCTTAGCTGAAAAAGTCGAAAATTTGAATCTGTTGCATGGACTCGACAAGTTCACTGTGAACTCGACGAGTCCAAGTCTGACTCGATGAGTTTGTAGGTCTGTTGGCAGATTTTTCGGGATTTTGACCAAAATTGGGTTAGGATAATTACCATAAACTATTTTTACTAATAAAATTAGATTTTTCTAATATGGTAATGATTATCCTCATCAAATTAGAAGATAATTGTCAAATTATAAGATAATTACTAGTTTATATGATAAAATTAATTATTTGATTTGAATTATCTTGTCTTGAAAGTGGATTAGGTCAAATTATGTGATAAAGATTAATTATATGATTATTTAATTGTTTTTCAAATTTGATCTAAAAGATATTTTGAAAAGTTTCAAATTTTGTTCTCAAGTTTTGGAATTTAAATTTTAATTAAAAAGTTTTTAATTTTGAAATATTTAAATTCTAAACCCTAGAGTTTTAAAAGTTTAATTCAACCCTTATACTATTATAATATTAAAAGATTAATAATTATATATATATGTATAAGACGAGTCAGTCTTACTGTTAGTAGGCGTCATTCACGAAGCTGGTCTATAAGGGGTGTTTAAGGAAGCGACCTATAAAATGACCGCCATTGGGTATACACTCTTACCCACTGCACTCTTGACTAGTGGAGGGTCGTTAGCCGAACGGGTAGGATAGGACAAACTAATTCCTCATTAATAAGGATAATGATTTTATAAAGTAACTAAATGTTTTCATAAATTCCCAATCTTAGTTACTTTAGGAAAAAATGTGAAAAATGATGCTATTCCATGAAATTGCACTTTGTACCTTGCCAAGTCGTTAGTGGAGCGTGTGTGGCTAATCGGCCCACTAATTTGGGACTAGCAAGAGTGGCAAAGGGTAGCTCGATTTTTATCATAGATTAATGGAGAGTGTGTGGTTCTGCTACTCCCTCTTCCAATCTGAATGATGCAGAGTGCTTCAACTGTTATGACAAAAGGCATTGGAAACGAAGCTGCCCGAAGTATCTGCAAGACATCAAGGATGGGAAGATAAAGCCCACCTTCACAGGTATATACATTATTCAATCTAACAACTCATCACATGCTATTTCTTGGGTCCTTGATACAGGATGTGGTTTTCACATTTGTTCTGATTTGCAGGGTCTAAGAAGAAGTAGGGATGTGGAGCACGGGAAGATGAACTTCATCATGAGGAATAGGAAAGTGTCGCTTGTCACCAAGATTGGAGTTTATTCTTTACTGCTTAGTAGTGGGTTAGGTTTAGAGTTGAATAATTGTTGCTACTCGTCAGAAATGACACGAAACATTATTTTTGTTCATGGTTTGTATAAACAAGGTTTTACATTTTCGTGTAACAATGAAATTGGTTCTATTAATGCTTTCTTGAATGGTACTTTCTATTTTGAAGCATTGCCTTGTAATGGTATATATGAAACTGTGATGGTTGTAGACAACTTAGGAAATAATGTGTTGCATATCGATTCATCCAATGGTTTGGACAAAGCATGCTTGTGGCATTTTCGTCTTGGACATGTCAACAAGAAACACATAGCCCAACTCTAAAAGGATGGAGTATTGGAGTCATTTGACCTTAGGTCTGATGACACATGCGAATCTTGTTTGCTTGGAAAGATGACCAAGTCATCCTTCACTGGTACTTGTGAAAGGGGTGAGGGTTTATTGGATCTCATACATACGGATGCATGTGGGCCCTTTAGATCCACCACAAGGGATGCGAACCGCTTCTATGTGACTTTTACCGATGATTATAGAAGATATGGGTATATCTACTTAATCAAGCACAAGTCAGAAACCTTTGAAAAGTTCAAAGAGTTTACGCAAGAAGTGGAGAATCAGCTGGGCAGGAAGATAAAGATGCTCCGATCTGATCGAGGTGGTGAGTATCTTAGTATCAAGTTCCATGACTATCTTAAGGAATGTGGAATTGTTTCGTGATTGACGCCGCCTAGGACACTACGGTTGAACGGTGTGGCTGAGAGGCGCAATCGAACCTTGTTGGACATGGTTCGGTCCATGATGAGTAGAGCTTCGTTACCTATCTCATTTTGGGGGTATTCCTTAGAGACTGCCACCTATATCCTTAATCTAGTGTCAACTAAGAAGGTTGCCAAAACACCTCACGAGATGTGGACAGGGAAGGTTCCCTCGTTGGGACATATCAAGGTTTGGGGTTGCGAGGCTTTAGTAAGACGAGAAACTCACGACAAACTCAAGCCTCATAGTGAGCAATGTATTTTCGTCGGCTACCCGCAGAAGTCCTTTGGATATCTCTTCTATAGACCGCGTGACAATGTTGTCTTCGTTGCGAGGAGAGGGGTTTTCCGAGAGAGAGAACTCATATGTCAAGAGGACAGTGGGAGGCAAATTGACCTTGAAGAGCTTCAAGAATCAAACGATGAAGGAACCTCTAACACTAGCGATCAACCCGAGGAGGAAACTCCTGTTGAACCGATTGACGAGTCCTTACCTCTTAGACGCTCCAGTAGAGTTAGCATTCCACCTGAGTTTTATGGTTTCATATTACTACTGAAGGTGATACGTTTATTAGTGATAGTACACTAATAAATTTGGATGAACCTAACAACTACAAGGAAGCCATGGTGGGCCCGGAGTATGCGAAATGGAAAGAGGTGATGAACAGCGAGATTCAGTCCATGTATGACAATCAAGTTTGGAACTTGGTTGACAATGTACCAGGTCGTAAGACTGTCGGGTGTAAATGGATCTTTAAGAAGAAGACCGACATGGATAAGAAAGTACACACATATAAGGCGTGATTGGTTGCGAAGGGCTTTACTCAAACTCCTGGAGTTGACTATGACGATACCTTCTCACCGGTAGCGAAGATTAAATCTATAAGGGTTATGCTAGACATAACTGCATTTCATGATTATGAAATATGACAGATGGATGTCAAAACCGCTTTCCTAAATGGGAAGTTGGCTGAATATGTTTACATGAGTTAGCCAGAGGGTTTTGTCGATGCGAAGCACCCTAATAGAGTGTGTAAGCTTGAGAAATCCATCTAGGGATTAAAACAAGCATATCGCAGATGGAATATTTGTTTCAATGAGAAAGTCAAAGAGTTTGGTTTTTCAAGAAGCGAGAATGAGTCCTGCGTGTATGTCAAAGCTAGTGGGATTATAGTTAGCTTTCTCATTTTGTATGTGGATGACATACTGCTCATAGGAAACGACAACTCAACCTTGCAGGAGGTCAAGTCCTGGCTTGGGAAGTGCTTCGCTATGAAGGACCTCAGAGAAGTTGCTTATATTCTGGGGATAAGGATTTTGAGAAATAGGAGTAAAAGCCTAATATGACTTAGTCAAAGTACTTACTTGGATAAAGTAGTGAAACGTTTTAGCATGGAGAATTCCAAGAAAGGGAAATTACCAATCCAAAGCAATACCAAACTGAGTAAGACTCAGAGTCCGAGTACCAATGCTGAGATAGCAGAAATGAGTCGAGTACCTTATGCTTCCGCCGTTGGCTCGATCATGTATGCTATGACGTGTACTCGCCATAATGTGGCTTTTGCTTTGAGCATGGTTAGTCGATATCAAGGGAATCCTGGTAGAGCTCACTGGATTGCGGTAAAGAACATTCTTAAGTACCTGCGGAGGACTAAGGACTGGGTTCTTATCCTCGGTGGGAGTGATGATTTGAGAGTGCGAGGGTATAGTGACGCCAGCTTTCAGACCGACCGAGATAATTTCCACTCTCAGTCGGGTTGAGTGTTTACCCTGAATGGAGGAGCAGTAACTTGGAAAAGTTCCAAGTAGGAGACCGTAGCTGATTCAACGTGCGAATCCGATTACATAGCAGCAAGCGAAGCGTTGAAGGAGGCAATATGGCTAAAGAACTTCATTGGAGACCTTGGCGTTGTACCTGCCATAAAGGAGCCTATGGAAATTTTCTGTGATAACGAGGGTGTGGTTGACTTAACCAAGGAACCGAGGGATCATGGCAGATCTAGGCACATCGACAAAAAATACCACTTCATCAGACATCGAGTAGAAGAGGGACTCCTCGTAGTGAAGAGGGTATCGTCAGAGGAGAACCCAACAGATCCCTTTACGAAGGGACTGAGTACGGTTAAGCACTTGCAGCATGCTAGGAGTATTGGGCTGAAGGACGATATTAGTTTTAGTGATTAGATAGCTGTTTAGAAACTTGTAATAGATAAAATGTAATTGACATTTGATGATTAAATAAAGGAGTTTTATTTATGAGTAAAGTTACTGTCTTGTGTCAATTGTTTACTATTGTTTCATTTTGCATGTTTTGACTTCCAGATTAATATGATTATTCAAACCATCCACAGTCGATCATACTTTGGAAGTAGGTATTGAGGCAATACTATCATGAATTGGCTTGTAGATTGTCTAAGCGTTTAGACATAGTAAAAGTTTGCTGCAACGATCATGAGTGCTTCTGAAATAAGATTTGATTATTGGATTAAACCCACGCTCACATGAATCACTTCATGGAATTTATCACGAGTGATTGTGAGGTGATAATATCGTATAGTCTTTAAAACGATATATATGAGTTGTTGTTTACGAGTTGGTTGTCCATTGATAATGCGTAAACGCATCAGTAACTTGATGTAATAAAACGTATTGTTGTGTACGATTTAATAAGTAAATAGTACAAGCATATAAGTCAAAGTTTATCTGTTCCTTTTATCCTAGGAGGATTAAAAGCGATATATTGGGCCCCTCGATGATTTTGTGTTGACTTATGTGTCGGGCCCGGTCAGGACTAAGTTGATGTGTTCAATTAAGTTCTATGTCAAACAAATCGGAAATCGGGAAACAAACTGTTGGACAATAAATATGACTACGTTCCATGTATTTGTCTGCATGATATCTTGAGAACGGAGGACTACATGATCCCTTATCTATAGGACGTGTCAGAGTTCGACAACGGCTTTTAAGAGCTACGATTGCTACTCGGATTTTGAAGTTGTACTTGCATTTATAGTTATTAGACTTATCCAAGTAGGAGACTGTTGGATTATGTGTCTAAGCCCATAACTATATTTGGTATATACTTGACCACATAGTAGCATGGTCCTTTTGAGTTGCCTTCACCATAGCAACTTGACTGGATGAATTATGGAGAAAGAGGTTAATTATGATTTATTAATATATTATAAGAATAATATAGAAATCATATTATTTAATTAATATTGGTCCAGAATTAATTTAGAATTAATTTTGTGATCAAAAGAGATTAATTAAATTAAAGGGACTGATATTGCAATTATATGATAATTGAAAGTTGGGCTTGTGGACCCTTAAGAAGAGGTGGACAAATTTCTATGTGTAGCCCACATAGAAATCGTCCAAAGGGATCTTCTGGAAGGATATATTGGGCTACTTAAGGACTAAGCAACTGGATTAGGGTTTTGATTGAAACCCTAGCAGCTCAGCTATATAAAGACCTTATGGGACTCCTAAAATCGGCACTTGAACCCTAAGAAGAGTACCAACCAAATTTTGTGATCCCTAGCCTCTCTCTCATATTCCTCCAACTTGCTCTTGGTGTTTGTGATCTATTAGAGGCATCTCATTTGAGGTGCTAAGTTCTCAAAGGTTGAAGATCAAGCAAGCTACAATTGAAATGTAATATTCTAACTTTGTATTAGATATAAATTTTGAATTTGGCATGCTAGTTTAGGGTTATAGCTTTGGATGATTATTATTGCATGTACAATTAGAGAAAACCTAGATCCAAAGCTTTAGGGTTGCATGTGCACCATAGGATTGTTGTAATGCTCAAAACCCATCAGTTAAAGCTTAATAGCTTAAGAGTTTATAGACTAGCATCTACATCAAGTTGAAGCATTGTTAGTGGATTACTAAAGGTGAAGTTTTACTTTCATTCTTGTTCAACATTCAAGCCTCCCTTGAGGATTCAAATTCTACAAAGTTTGTCTTCTTTTTCTTCATCTTTGGTTGTTGTTTTCTTTCCAAACGTTGCTAAAATATTATTTTTTTGACACTCATTTTGAATAAAAACTCAATAGGAAACACCTTTAAAGATCAACGCAAGCCTATAAACTCATCCAAAGGCCGACACATCAATCGATGCCTAATTATCAACAGTGGGCATATCCACATGCATTGCTTCCTCAGCAGTGGGTCAGCCCACCTCCATCCCAGCTGAACCAAATGTAGAGAAGACCTACCTCTAACAACCATGGGCTGCTTAGCAGTAGGCTAACTGCGTACACCCACTCCAGAAATAATTATCCTCAAGACCATCAGGCCTTTATCAAAGTTCCAGCAACAACATCGACCCAACATCCCCCTTGGGCTTGGATTGGAAGCACGGACCAACCCACTTCTCTACCTTATATGTTTAACACGATGAAACTAATAATAATACATATAATACACTATTAACACTCAATGCACTTGACGAGACAATTAGCTATAAATATAGTGTTTCTCCATTTATCAGTATAACTAATATTAAGAGGATAGATAGTTCTTCAATTCATAGAAGGTTTTTTAGTGCTTCGTTATCTATTCGAAATTTTTATTCTTCCTTAACATTTAGTAAAATGGTTTGCCTTTTTTTTGAAGATTTTGAAATGAACCTATTGAGTGCTGCTACTCTACCTATCAGCCTTTGAATATATTTAGTTGAGATTGGAGAGTTTAGATTGATAATTTCTTTTATTTGTTCTACACTAACTTATATTCCCCTTTTAGTTACCATATAGCCCACAAATTTTCCTTATCTTACTCCAAAATGACACTTTGCGGGGTTGAGTTTCATGTTGTATTCGTCTAGGATGTATAATGCTTCCGTAAGATCTTTCACTTGATCTTCAGAATTTTTGGATTTTACCACCATGTCATCTATGTATACTTCCATGGTTGTTCGTATTTTATCTTTGAACATTTTGTTCACAAATCTTTGATAGGTTGAACATTCATTTTTTATACCAAATGGCATAGCAATATAACAATATGTACGTATAGGAATCACGAAGGCTATGTCCTCATAGTCTGATGTTTCCATTTGAATCTGTTGTATTAGACCAAATGGCATAGCAATATAGCAATATGTACCTCAAGATCTTGGTCTTTACTTTTGGATTTGAGATTTTTTTCTTCCTAAGATCTCATTCAAATGCCCTTTTTTGAGTAGATAGCTTATCTCCTTCCTTAGAGCAATGCAATCTTCTGTTTTATAGTCAAAATCTTCGTGATAAGCGCATTATTTAGACCTATCTTTCCAATTAGTTGTTTTCTCGCTTTCTTTGGCTGTCTTTCCCTTTCCCCAATATCCTGCATAGAATATATTAGTCTTGAAACATCAACAAAAAAATATTCATATATTTTTGGATATTATTAGTCATCCTCCTCATTTTCAAGAGCGTTGACCCTGCGATTCTATCGTTTGGTATAAGGTTTAGGTCTATGAAATCTCTAGGAAGATGATTAAAATTTTATATTGGGCTGTTCATAGGTTATCATAAGGCTGAACTTATTTTGCATCATCCTGTCTTCCTCTAATCATATGAATCTTAAAGCTCTGTTACCGGCTTTATCAAGTTTTCTATGTGGCGTTATGACAAGATTTTTGTAGAAGGGAAACTCTTTCTTTAGGCCCATCTTGAAGGCTTCTACTACAGTTTCCACTTCTAAGTGAGGAATGTTCAAGTCTTCCCTTCCAAACCTGCTAAGATAGTCTCTTAAAGATTCATTAGTATATTGTGATATCCTATAAATATCATTAGTAAGTTTTTTGAAAGATCTGATGCAAGAAAACCGATTATTAAAAAGGTTGACAAGATATAAAACATATGTGATAGATTAAGGAGGAACGTTCAAGTGCCATTTTAGTTTTGGATTCACGAGGGTTGATTCAAATCCTTTACATAGACAGGCTTCTTTAAGGTCTATTAGGATGTGGTGATTTCCATTCATTCCCGATAGTGGGCAACATGTTCCTTAGGATCTGTCGATCCATCATATAATTTCATGTTTGGTGTTTGGAATCTTTTCAGGATTTCCACATCGTTGATATTTGGTGCGAATCTCGACATTCGATGGCTTGTAGGGGATACTTCAGGTATCGGTGGGACTACTTTAGTAACATTTGAGATTATTTTTCTCGGTTGCCTAATATCCTTTTCTGCGATAGAGTTCAATCCTGCATTTTGGTTAGTATCAGTAAAAGTATTATCATTAAAAATTCCATTGTTTGTGTTAGGAGTTGTGAAGATTCCATCCAAGTGTATTGGAGTTTGTGCTCGTATGGTAGGACTAACATGGTCCCATTTTTATGGCACTCGCCATATTTATGAGATCCTCACTATAATTTAATGAAGACCCTCATGTGTAGAAATTTAGGTTCCATGGGAGCAAGGGAGTGATTCAAGGACCCGAAGATGTTAGAGAATCTGTAAAGAACCAAAATTTCAAACATAATATCTAATAGAATTATCATATTTTTATCTATAATTTGCGAAATTCTACTTAAAATTTAAACACTTTACATCCCAGGGTTAATCACAGATTTATAATAAAATCTATTACATAAATACAACAACAAGGAAAAATAAAAAATAACAACCTAGTTTAGGTCATTGTGCTCGTATATTCTTGCATACCACGCCTGCTACCTAAACCATCAAAACATGAAACATAACTAACATCAAACCACAGGTCTGGTGAGTTATATTTTAATCTGTTTTCATGTTTCATGTACTCTTTTCTTTCTTTTCTCTTGTTTCTCCTACTCTGCAATCTAATCTATTTCTTTCATAGCATACATTGCTATTCTTTCTTCTTTCATCTATCTATTCTACTCTTCTTCTCATCTTTACTTTCTACTCTTTCTCTATCTCATCTCATATTTCTCCATTCTTTCGATACTTTACTCTTCTTCTCTACTATTTTCTTTTCATCTCATACTCTTACTTATCCTCTTCTTTGTCTCTTCTCATTCTCTACACATACTATTTCTTAGCCTCTTCTTAGGCTCTTCTCAAACTTTGTGCATACTTTATCTACTCTTTCTATATATCTCTCTTTCATACTCTTCTCTTTGTACATCTATTTTCTTTCTCATGATCTGTCTGTTCTGTTTCTACTGTATGCATGCTCTAATCATAATCTTACTCTACTATTGACACATTTGTTACTCTTAGAATGCTTATCTCATACTTTTCACACTCTTCATCTTTCTATTTTCAACTCAAATGTGTCCACATTTTGTTCTCACCTAGACCCAACTGTCCCATCTTTTACTACAATCTTCTATATCCTCTAAGGTAAACAACACCCCACTACATTGTCGGACACATTCATCCAGACTTAATCTCTTCTCTAGTGATCCCTCATGGATACGTAATTATTCTTCTTCTCTTGAATCCATCACGAATTCATTACTCTTAATCCTTCATGGTTTACATCCAATTTCTTGAAAGAACTCACTTTCCTTATTGCACTCATGGAACATTTCTCTACCCTGAATCTAACCATACACATTCTTATTCCCGCTGGAATCATCTATCTATGTTCCCTAAGGAACCATCATCTCATTCCCGAAGGAATCATACTCTTTTCCCCGAATGAATCATACTCTTGTCCCCGATGGAACCTCTATCTTATCCACACATATATCATACCCTTGTCCACAAAGGAACCTCTATTACCTTCCTGAAGAAATCATACTCTTGTCCCCGATGGAACCTCTATCTCATTCTTGAACGATCATCTTTCTACACTTCTCTATCGCTATTATGTAACTCATCACATAATACTTGTCCTATGGACAATCTATCTCTTTATCTCATTAAGAGACCTTCTAATACACATCTAGTACTTAACTCATTAAGCATTTCATCTTTATATATAATCTATGTTTATAAACATGTAGGTCTTCTACACAATACCATGATTGTCTAGACATACTACATACTCTTATGATTATATTACATATAATCTTATTATATTTCTTTCTGCATCGCTTAGATATTTAACAAGTACCCTTCTCATCTAATTATACATACTCTAGGTATACACACATGCTCTACTCCATGTTTCTAACATATACCTCATACATAATCTGAAGATGCGTATAAGCTCTGATACATGTTCTTACACGTATAACCATCATCTATCTTCATCTCATTACTTGGGGACATTCACTAAGTGCCCCAATATTCAACATACATTCATATATATATATATATATATATATATATATATATATATATATATATATATATATATATATATAAACATACAAAATTTAAAGAGAGTGAGAGTAATAACTCACCTTGTTAGGTAGTGAAGACTAACTATTCTTTGCTCCTTTCTACCATTGATGCATCTTGATCTATCTTCTTTGTTGTTAGTCCTATTCATATACATGTACAAGTTTCTTAATACTTTTCTTATCCTATTAAGAGCTTAATGACTCTTATGGTCAAAATGACCACTTAGTGGATCATAATTATATCTTCTTAATTTCTAACTCTTAATCTATTCCAACCATTGAATTAAGCATCCCATACTACCAAATTCATTATAATATACATCTAATGCATCAATTCATTAATCACTAGTTGGGGTTTTAAACCCTAACTTCACACATATAGATTTCACCATGGAAAATCACATACAAAGTTTGTGCAAGGCTTCTAAACACTTGATTAAACATTACTAACAAGCGTTTTTACCACAATCTTACATAACTTACTCAATTTATCAAAACAACACTAAAGACCTACTAGCTTAAAAATGGAGAAGATGATTACCTCATGAGTTTTCCACCTTTAATCCAAGCCATAAACACCCTTGATTGGCTCTTGATCCACTTCCATCCTCAAAATTGTTGGAGCTCAACTCCAAAGGGTTTAGGTTTTTTTTGGTGAGTGTAAAGGATTAATAGCCTTTAATCTGTTTGTGACACCATGTTGTGGCAGGTCTTTACCGCGTCATGGTGCGTCTAATGAAATCGCAGTCAGCCTCTAATCGAGCCGTGATGCCTTCTGTAACATCTTTAAAAAAATCATGCCAAATTTAAACTTTTTAAAACATTTCAAATGGTTATTACAAAACCTGTTTTCAAAATAGTATATTGTCAGAGTATCCCAAAATCAAACATAAAATTATAAAGTGTGAGGAGCGGTACGATCACGCCTTCACCTTCCCGCAATCATCAGAAGTACCTGAAACAATAATCGATAAATGTAAGCTCGAAGGCTTAGTGAGTTACCCCCAAAATACCAACGCCATACAGATATCACCATATCATATAAACATATAAGCAAACAGCATGCATAATGAGCCATCAGTCTGACTGGACCGAATCCCGGTCCTCAGTATATCTGGACCGCTCTCTGAGCCCTCAACACATCTGGACCGCCCTCCTCGAGGCCTTCAGCCTATTCGTACCGCTCACTGGGCCTTCGGCCTGACTAGATTTGCCCTTCTCGGGCCTACAGTCTACCCGGTCCGCCTAGGGTGTCTTGGCCTACTGCACACAGCAGGACATGCCTCAACCCTTCCCCCAAACCAATAAACATGTGCACATAGATATAAACAAGTAAACATGCAGATCTAACAGATCACTAACATGGCAACCATCCTATAACCAGGATACCGATCTAACCGATCAATAACATAGCAACCATCCTATAACCAGGATACCGATCTAACCGATCTCTAGCATAGCAACCATCCTAAACCAGGATGAAATCTAACATAGTGATAACATAACAACCATCCTAAACCAGGATGTAAATCATAAGGGGCCGGCCTTGGTGCCGTAGACCTTGTTGATATAGTGAGGAGAACTCACCTCTCAAGTAGCTCGAATCAAAGTGATAAACTCAAACTCTCGAACCATGGCCATGAACTCCACCACCTATATTTACTATAAAATCATTTCCATAAATTTCCAATTTACCAAAATACCCCAGAAGTCAACTAGTCAATCCTTAGTCAAAGTCAAGGTCAACGGTTAAGGTTAACAGTCCATGTTGACCTGACTCGTCGAGTGCAGTTCACCGACTCGTCGAGTCCTTCCTGAACTCGAGAAGTCTTGAAATCCCCGGTTGACTCTTCGAGTTTCCCCGCAACTCGCTGAGTTTATGCCTGTCCAAATGTCGGGAAAACCCTAGCTGACTCGCCGAGTCACCCTACTGAATCGCTGAGTCCAAGCAGAAGTCCTTGCACGACAATCTTCATTAGACTCGTTGAGTTGACCATGCAACTCGTCAAGTCCCTTCAGTATTTTCTCCATTCAGATGCTTTTTAAGCCATTCCAAAGCTCCATAACGTAGATCTAAGCTCCTAAGGCATACTTCTTACGTAAAGTTGCAAACTTTACGTACATGCAAGGTGCTAATGACTTAAATCAAGATAAAGAAGAGGTTCTAGGCAAGGGAATTACACTAGCATGCTAAATACTAAGACTTTATGATTGTAAGGGCCAGGATGAGCCTAGATCTGAAGTTGCAACTTCAGATCTTGGTTCATCACTCGAAATGTAGCACCAATATACCAAACTGGCCCCAAAACTCAAATATAGAAGGATCTAGCTAGAAGAAGATCAAGGTAAGGACTTGATACCTTCGAATGATGCTAAACTGGGGTAGACTTCAGATCCACACACGTTCCTTGCCTCAAACGTCTTGATCTCCAAGTTCTTCTCACCAAGATCCACCTTTAAATGCTTAAAACACACAAGTATGGAGCAAAAGCGGCGACTTAGGGTTTCTGGACTCACAAGGGGATATATGGGAGGCCAAGGGAGGCTAATGACCCTTTAAATAGGGTGCAAAACCTCGGAAATTAGGGTTTCATCCTCCAGCTCCAACTCGTCGAGTCGTGTCCTCCGACTCAGCGATTTGGTCACTTAAGTTTGCGGTCCAAACGCGTTCCTACTTGACGAGTCAGGGCCTCCAACTCGTCGAGTAGACTTTTCAATATGGAAGAGTAAAGCTGAACATTAATACCTAAGAGTCGAGGCGTTACAATTCTCCCCCACTTGAACTAGACTTCGTCCTCGAAGTCTGCTGCGGTGAACAACTCCGGATAATGCTCCCGCATCTCAGCCTCCGGCTCCCAAGTCCACTCAGATCCCCTCTGGTGCTCCCATTGTACCTTTACCAAAGGCGCTTCCTTATTCCGTAGAACCTTCACTTTCCTCTCTAGAATGGCTACCGGTCTCTCTACATAATTTAGGCGCTCATCGACCTGAATATCATCTAATGACACCACCGCCTCCTCATCCAGAATGCACTTCCGCAATTGCAAAACGTGGAAAGTACTGTGGATTTGACTAAGCTCCTCTGGTAGCTCGAGTCTATATGCCACCTTGCCAACCCTGACAATAATCCGGAACGGTCCAATGTATCGTCGACCCAATTTCCCCCTCTTCCTGAAGTGGATCACACCCTTCTAGGGTGAGACCTTCAGGAGTACCATGTCGCCGACCTGAAACTCCAACTCAGTTCGGCGTCGGACTACCTCAGTCCCACCCATCACCCTGTGACTCACCTCACCCCAACAGACTGGGGTGCGACACCTCCGCCCATACAACAGCTCATACGGTGGAGCACCAATGTTGGAGTGAAAGCTGCTATTGTAGGAGAACTCTGGAAGTGGTAGGTAGGAGTCCCAGCTCCCACCGAAGTCAATAACGTAGGCTCTTAACATATCCTCAAGATTCTGTATCGTCCGCTCACTCTGGCCGTCCGTCTGTGGATGATAGGTTGTACTGAAATGCAGCCATGTGCCTAATTTCTCGTGGAACTTCTGCCAAAATCAGGAGGTAAACCGAACATCACGGTCTGAGATGATAGAGACCGGAACCCCATGGTGAGCGACAATCTCGCGTATATACACATCGGCCAGCTTCTCGTCCGATGAGCTCTCCCGAATGGGTAGAAAATGAGCACTCTTGGTCAATCGATCCACGATGACCCAGATAGCGTCGAACCCCTTCGTCGTCCTCGGAAGCTTGGTGATGAAGTCCATCGTGATCTGCTCCCATTTCCACTCGGGAATCTCCAGAGATTGCAGCTTGCCATGTGGGCTCTGATGCTCGGCCTTGACCATCCTGCAGGTCTAGCAACTCTCGACGTACCAAGCGATTTCTCGCTTCATGCACGGCCACCAGTAACTCAATTGCAAGTCCCGATACATCTTGGTGGCCCCTGGGTGAATAGAGAAGCGAGACTTATTAGCCTCATCCAATATAGTCTGTCTGACACCACCAGACATCGGAACCCAGACCCGACCGCAACGGGTCAATAATCCCCGGCTATCCTGTACAAACCAGGTATTCTCACCCCTAATACTCGCCAGCTTCCAATTTTCCTGACGCATACCCTCTGCCTGGGCTTCCCTGATCAAGCCCACAAGTGGAGAATCTACTGAAATCCTCATACATGTCACTGGAGTGGATGTTCAAACTGACTTGCGGCTCAGAGCGTCCGCCACCACGTTCGCTTTACCCGGGTGGTAAAGGATCTCACAGTCGTAGTCCTTGACTACGTCCAGCCACCTACGCTGTCTCATGTTCAGGTTCGGCTGATCCATGATGTGTCTCAGGCTCTTGTGGTCCGTGTTGATGGTACAACGCACCCCATAGAGGTAATGCCTCCATATCTTGAGAGCGAATACCACCGCTCCCAACTCCAGATCATGTGTAGGGTATCTCGTCTCATGCAGCTTCAACTGTCGCGATGCATAAGCTATCACCTGTCCTCTCTGCATGAGGACCTCTCCCAGTCCCGTGATGGATGCATCACAGAACACCACAAAATCCTCGACTCCCTCCGGAAGAGTCAATACTGGACCCTCGCATAGTCGCTGTCTGAGGGTCTCAAAAGCCCTCTGCTGCTCGGGGCCCCACCAGAAATGCACCCCCTTCCTCGTCATACGAGTGAGGGGTACTACAATCTTGGAGAAATCTTGTATGAATCTCCAGTAGTACCCTGCTAATCCCAAGAAGCTCTTGATGTGTGAGGGAGATTTCAAAACCTCCCACTGCATAACCGCCTCGATTTTGGCCGGATCGATCAAAATCCCCTCCTGGTTAACGAGGTGCCCCAGGAACTGGACCTCTCGTAACCAAAACTCTCACTTTGAGAACTTGGCATAAAGCCGTTCCCACCTCAGAACTCCCAATAACTCCCACAGATACTCCTCATGCTCCTCTCAAGTCTTGGAATACACCAAGATATCGTCGATGAATACTATGACCGAGCGATCGAGCATCGGCTTGCAGACCCGATTCATCAGGTCCATAAATACTGTTGGCGCGTTGGTGAGCCCAAACGGCATCACCACAAACTTGTAATGTCCATAACGAGTTCGAAACGTGGTTTTCTGTACGTCCTCCTCCCTAACCCTGACCTGATGGTACCCGGACCTCAGGTCTATCTTGGAGAACCAAGATGCTCCCTGAAACTGACCGAAAAGATCATCTACCCTCGGGAGTGGATAACGGTTCTTCACCATTAACTTGTTCAACTCTTGGTAATCAGTGCACATCCGGTGTGAACCATCCTGCTTCCTAACAAAGAGTATTGGCGCTCCCCACGGGGAGCTGCTTGGATGAATGAACTGCTTGCCCATCAGTTCCTGTAGCTATGATGACAACTCCTGCATCTCTGGTGGTGCCAATCGGTATGACGCCTTGGCGATAGGGGCCGCACCTGGCATTAAGTCGATCCTAAACTCGACCTCCCTCTCCGGAGGCACTCCGGGTAACTCCTCCGGAAACACATCAGCAAACTCCATGACCACGGGAACCTCTGAAACTAAAACCTGATCTCTGGCCCGCTTATCTACCACGTACGCTAGATAACCCGCACACCCGTGCTGAATGTACTGCTGAGCCTTGGCAGTTGAATAAAACCCTGCTCCCAATCTGGTGCCCTCGCTATAAACAATCAGTTCTCCCCCACTTAGGGTTCGAACTACAACTCACTGACCCTTGCAATCGATCATGGCACCAAAGCGACACAATCACACATACATCCCCCATGGGAATCGGAATCAGGTCTATCGGAAAAGATACTCCGAAAATCTCCAATACGCTACCCAGATAGACCGAAGAAGCAGAAATCCGGTGTTCATTGGCGATGGAGACTCGCAACGGACACTCTAACTCTCCTACTGGTAACCCGAACTCCCTACTAAAAGTCTGAGAAACAAACGACCGACTCCCCCCTGAGTCAAATAATACCAAAGCAGGTAAGGAGTTCACTAAAAACGTACCTAATCACAGGTACAAACATATAAGCATAAAACATATATAATCAGTAAGATAAGGGATAGAAACATACCAGCAACCACATCCGGTGTTGTTGTGGCCTCCTCTGCTGTAAGCTGGAACGCGCGTACTTGGGCCCTCAGGGGTGCTGCCCGACCCTGACCCCCGTCAGTAATCCTCAATGTAGCCGGTGCTGGAGCCTGCGCTGGCTTGGCCGCGAGCTGTGGGCAGTTGGTATTAACGTGACCAACCCGATGACAATGGTAGCAGATCCTCATGTCCTGAACTGGGGCTAGCTGCCGACAATCCCTCGCAAAATGCCCCTGCTGGCCACATTTACGGCACCCACTACCAGATCTACAAACCCCTAAGTGACCCTTGCCTCACTTGCCACAAGTGCGGCTCTGCTGTCCTCCTGACTTGGAATCAGTGGTCTTAGGCCGCTTCTGCGCTGGCTGTGCCTGTGCCAGGGCCCTATCCTGCTCTCTTAGCTATAGCTTTATCTCCAGCTCACGCCGCCTAGTGGCCTCCTGTAAATCCAGAAGCGTATCACAACGTTGGGTCGCTACAAACTGCCGAATATCATTCTTAAGCATGCTCATATAACGAGTCATCTGAGCTTGCTCAGAAGGAAACTTTGGGCAGAACATCACCCTCTCAGTGAACATGCGGGTGATCTCCGTCACCGTCTCACCATCCTGTCTCAGATCCCAAAACTCCTGAGCTAACCGTTCCCGCTCGACTCGTGGAATGTAGCGAGCGTGAAACATATCCCTGAACTGCTCCCAAGTAACAGCATCTCTCTGCTCATCCGAATACGACCCAATCATCAGTCTCCACCAGTCCTTTGCCCCAGACCTCAGCAGGTTCAGGGCACATCTGACCTTCTAGTCAGTAGGACATGCACATATGAAGAAGCACCTCTCCACATTACATAACCACCTCATAGCCTTGATGGGATCCTGAGTCGTATCAAAAGTAGGGGGCTTCGTGTTGTCGAAGTCCCGATACTGAAAAGCCCGACTGGCTCCCAACCCTGCTGTCGATATAGCTGTTGTGGCTGCTGCGGCAGCCGCCTCAGTGAGCGTTTCATATAGATCATCAAAGTACTCCACCATAGCGGTCTTGATAGACCCAAACATCTCCGGTAACTGAGCCCAGAACATAGAACCAACCTCATCATGCAGGATCTCCCGGATCCTGTCGTCCATCTCATCTGGCCTCATCTGGCTGATAGTCTCGGGCGCTGTCGGCGCCTCCTGTCCGCCCTCTCCTGATCCTGACCTGGATCCAGTCACGAATCGACGTGTAACCACCATGCTGAAAACATACCAAAAAGATATCAGATATTCCACATACCAATCCGGAAATCAACTCCCAACCAAAACCCTAGGGGTTGTGACTTCCTTGCTACGCGTATGGGTTCTGTGCTTTCAGTAGTACGGGCCCATACTACCTTCCACACCTACCCATATTTGTTGCAAGTATCATAACAACACCCTAAAACTATACATAAGCATGGCATGCGCTCAATCCTCACTCCTAGAGGAAGGCTAAATATCTCATAACCGGCAGACTCGTCCCAAACAACCTACCCATCCATGAAACTTCCACCAACCCTGCAGTACTCGTGTATGCTAACCATACATATCGTTGGACCCTATAGACTTTCGAATACCTGATCCTACCCTAAGCCCTTCATCAGACAAGAACAGGAAATAAGGCCAAACCAAACATTCTCAGGCTATAAGATCTTAATTATGTACGGCTGTGATGCATACACTAAGCAACTACAGTAATGATGTCAATTTCATATAAGGAAAACCCTAGGCTACCAGGCATCATATAATCAGACAATTATATCATGCAATTCCTGAAGATCCCTAGCCTAGTACTAGCATGATGTTCTAACATATCACATAATCATATAATCCGTAAGGTATTTTGGGGTCTATCCGCGAGCTCCGGCTGATCGTACACTTGCATCCTCCTTTATTATTTTGAAACATTTTAAGAAAATCGTTTTAAAATCTTGTCTTCAGTTTGAGATTGGAGACACTCGAGTGTTTCCTCCAATTCACTCAAACCAAGGTTCTGATACCAACTTCTAACATTCTTAAAAAAATCATGCCAAATTTAAACTTTTTAAAACATTTCAAAACCCATGGTTATTACAAAACTTGTTTTCAAAATAGTATATTGTCAGAGTATCCCAGAAGCAAACATAAAATCATAAAGTGTGAGGAGCGGTATGATCACGCCTTCGCCTTCCCGCGATCATCAGAAGTACTTGAAACAATAATCGATAAATGTAAGCTCGAAGGCTTAGTGAGTTACCCCCAAAATACCAACGCCATACAGATATCACCATATCATATAAACATATAAGCAAACAGCATGCATGCTAAAGACTTTACGTACATGCAAGGTGCTAATGACTTAAATCAAGCTAAAGAAGAGGTTCTAGGCAAGGGAATTACACTACCATGCTAAAGACTGAGACTTTATGATTGTAAGGGCCAAGATGAGCCTAGATCTGAAGTTGCAACTTCAGATCTTGGTTCATCACTCGAAATGTAGCACCAATATGCCAAAATGGCCCCAAAACTCAAATATAGAAGGATCTAGCTAGAAGAAGATCAAGATAACATCTTGATACCTTCAAATGATGCTAAATTGGGGTAGACTTTAGATCCACACACGTTCCTTGCCTCAAACTTCTTGATCTACAGGTTCCTTTCACCAAGATCCACCTTCAAAGGCTAAAAACACACAAGTATGGAGAGAAAGCAGTGATTTAGGGTTTCTGGACTCACAAAGGGGCTATATGGGAGGCCAAGGGAGGCTAATGACCCTTTACATAGGGTGCAAAACCCCGGAAATTAGGGTTTTATCCTCCAGCTCCAACTTGTCGAGTCGTGTCCTACGACTCGGCGAGTTGGGCACTTAAGTTTGCGGTCCAAACGCGTTCCTACTCAACGATTCAGGGCCTCCAACTCGTCGAGTATACTTTTCAATATGGAAGAGTAAAGCTGAAAATTAATACCTGAGATTCGGGGCGTTACACCTTCCCTTCATATTATCCTACTTTGGCCACCGCGTCGTGGCACCTATATACCTGATTCATCAGAACCATAAATGTTGCAGTTGCATTGGTGAGCCCAAATGGCATCACCACGAACTCATAATGACCATATCGATTTCGGAATGTTGTCTTCTCCATATCCTGCTCTCTGACCCTCATCTGGTGGTATCCTCACCTTAAATCAACCTTGGAAAACTAAGATGCTCCCTGCAACTGATCGAAAAGATCATCAATCATTGGAAGTGGGTAACGGTTCTTCACCATCAACTTATTCAGCTCCTGATAATCTATGCACATACGGTGTGAACCATCATTATTCTTCACAAATAAAATCGGTGCCCCCCAGGGTGAACAACTCGATCGGATAAACTGCTTACCCAACAGCTCCTGGAGCTGAGAGGAGAACTCCTGCATCTCAGGTGGTGTGAGACGATACAACGCCTTAGGAATTAGAGTCACATCGAGGATCAGATCGATCCTAAACTCTACTTGCCTTACGGTAGGCATACCGGGTAAATCCTCCGGAAAAACATCTGGAAACTTCCTAACTATGTTATATCCGATACTGACTCCTTCCCCTTAGCTCGAGAGTCAACCGCATATGCGAGATAACCAGAACACCCATGTTGGAGATACTGCCTAGCCCTGGCAGCCGAACAAAAAGTTGAACCAACCCTGGTACCCTCGCCATAAATTGTTAGTTCTCCCCTGCTTGGGGTTCGAACCACCACATGCTGCCTCTCACAATCAATCTTGAATCCAAATGTGATATGCCAATCCATCTCTACGATCACACACATATCTCCCATAGGGATGAGAATCAGGACAATTGGGTAGGGCACCCTAAATATCTCTAATGTACAATCACGAAAACGCTCGAAGCGGAGACCTTGCGTTTATTGGTGATGGAAAATCTCATCGGAAACACCAACTCTCCAAGGGTCATATTAAAATACCTACTGAAAAACTGAGATACAAAAGACCGACTCGCACTCGAGTCAAAAAGCATAGGAGTAGGCAAGGAATTCACTAAGAAGGTACCTATCAGGAACACAAATATAAGCATACGGAAATTTAACTTGACATAATTATAAATGAATACATACTAGTAACGACATCAGTCGCCACCCTGGACTCCTCTGCAGTAAGCTGAAACGCACGATCCTTGGCCTTCGAGGCCTCAAACCTCTCCTGGCGGCCATCCATGATCTGAAGGTTAGTCAGAGCCGGAGCCTACACTGGCCTAGCAACAAACAATAGACATTTTTCCTTCACATGGCCAACCTGATCACATTGAAAAAAAATCTTGGCACTCGGTGGCAGAACCTGCTGACAACACTCCTTCGTATAATGTCCCATCCTGCCACATTTGTGGAACCCAGTCGCTGATCAACACGCACCCTCGTGCACCCTCCCATACTTGCCATAAGTGTGGCCCCTCTGGCCTCTAGATCATGAATCAACGGGCTTGAACCGCTTCGCTGCAGGCTGAGTCTGGGCTGGGGTCTACTTCTTCTCCCTCACTTGCATCTCCATCTCAAGCTACCTCCTATGTGAAAATGACTGTAACTCAGCCAGAGTCCGATAATCCTGCGTCGATACAAACTCGCGAATCTCCATCTTGAGTATACTCAAGTAGTGTGAAATCTAGAATTTATTTGAAGAAGCGTGCTCTGGGCAGAAAAGGGCTTTCTCTGTGAATATATTGGTGAAGCATACTCAACACCGAACATCTCAGTGAACTGCTCCCAAGTCACTGCAGCCTTCCCCGCAGGAGAATAAGCACAGGTCACCAACTTCTACCAATCCTTCACTCCTAAGTGTAGAAGGTTCAAGGCGAACTTGTCCTTCTGGTCTTCCAGACATGAAAATGTAAAAAAAACAACCGTCCACATTAGATATCCATCTCATAACAATGATCGTGTCCTTGACCGCGTCGAATTCCGGGGGCTTCGTATTGCTGAAGTCTCGGTACTACATTAATCCGCTCCTTTGTAAACTCGCAGCAGCAACGACTGCAGTTGCTGGGGCATCAGCAGCCTCAGTGATGGCAGCATAACGCTCGTCAAACAACTCGATCATAGCGGTCTTGACAGACCCAAACATCTATGACATCATCTCCCTGATTTTCATAGTCACTTGAGCAGTGATCAACTCATGGATCTCATCGTCACTCAACCCTAGCCTCTGCGGGCCATCAACATGTGATCATGTACCTCTCGTGGTCACTATACTGAAAAATAAACTGAAACACATCAGAAAATCACATTATATTCTAACACATCACTACTCGATCACTCATTTCTCAGAACTCGTGACTTCCTTGATACGCGTACGGGTCCTGTGCTTCTAGTAGTACGGGCCCGAACTACCTTCCACACCTACCCGTATTTTCTCAAAGGAATGTCACGAATTACCTAGGCCACTAGGCCCAAAGCACTAGGGTACGCATACTCCCTATACTTAATCTCTCTCTCTCTCTCTCTCTCTCTCTATATATATATATATATATATATATATATATATATATATATCAAGTAACTATCAGATCCTCACTATTGCTGGCCTTCTGACAGTCCACACCCAACTCATGAAACCTTCACTAACTTTGTAATCGCCTTGTGTATGCTAATCATACATAACATAGGATTCGATAGACATTCGGATAATTGATTCTATCCTACACCCACAACTAGATAAGGAACAGGAAATATGGCTAAATCAAACATTCTCAGGCTGTAAAATCTTAGTTATGTACAACCATGATGCATACACTAAAAAACTACAGTAATAATGTCAGTTTTGTATAACATATAAAAAATCCCCTAGGCTAGCAGGCATCATAAATTAGGCAATTCTATCATGCAATTCCTGAAGATCCCTAGCCTATGAACTATAATGCATTTCTAACATATCATAAATACACATATAACAAATCTGGGTATCTTGGGGAATAACTTTTACCTTGAGTTCCGACTGATTGTACACATCACATCCTCTCCTTTAATTATTTAGAAATTATTTATGAAATTCTTTTTGCACATCCATAGTTTGAGTCTAGAATCACACAGGTGTTCTTCCCAATCCCTTAAACCAGTGCTCTGATACCAACTTGTAACATCACAAAAACCATGATAATTTTTTTGTTCATTTTCAAAAGACATTTTGATAAAATCTAGAAAAATATTAAAACATTGTTTTCAAGACAAGACCATAGAAATCATAGTATCAAAATAATTTCTCAAAACAAAAATCAAAAGGAGGATGTGTATGATCATGCCTTTGCCTTTCCCAGATCATCTGAAGTACCTGAAAACATTTAAATCCACAATTGTAAGCCAAAGCTTAGCGAGTTCCTGCAAAATACCCCACATAACAATATATATACAATACATGCATTCCAGGCCTACAACACAACGCTGGACCACCTCCTATGCCTACAACATAAAGTTGGACCGCTCCTAAGCTTGCATCATATAGTTGGACCGCTCCCGATTATGTTGGCCTACAACATAAAGCAGTACCGCCTCAACCAAACCACACTATGTCGACATATGAACAAAACAATAACAAGCAAACATAGCTAATGATAGCAGATCTACCAGTCTAACAGATCACTACAACATAACAACATTCTACACATAAGGACACATATTACAGTACAAAGTATAGTCAGAAAATTCACCTCTCAGTCTAGCAGATAACATCACTGCTCACAGATACAATAACTGACACTATACGTCACCTATACAAAAATCATAGACCAAATCTCAAACTACAGCCCAAAACCCCCAAATTGACCTAAATTCAAACTTTGTCAAAAAGTCAATAGTCAAAGTCAACAGTCAACAGTCAAAAGTATTACAGCCGGTCGCCACGTCATGGCTAAGCTTCTACCACATTGTGGTGGCCTCAAGACAAAACAGTCGTGAGACAGCCTCTCACCACGTTGTGGGAGCTGCTCTGTCCAACTTAATGTATTAAGCTCTTAATTTCTTAGGCCACTCAACCAAACTTTCCAAAAGTCTTTCCAACTCCCAATGCATCATAAAAATCGGTGCTTCATGGACATGCATGTCCAATGCATGTATCTTCCATTCTAGGTCAAAAACATAGAAGAAATAAACTCAAACTTGTGCATGAGACCAAATATACCATAAAACTCTATATCTGGATCATATATATCATCAAAAGGACCCCAAGGGTCCATAGAGTTGCCAACTTTATGGAACCCAACCATTCAAACTCTCACAATCATGGAGAAAAAGGACAAGAAACCTATATCTATAGACACTAAACATAAAGCTTAGATCTTGAGTACTTACAAAAGTCCAAAATATGAGAAAGGATGAGGAGAGGAGGTTAGCTTGCTAGATCTATGTAGCAAGAGCTTCTTCTTTAAGAACCAAAACACCACTAAAAACTCTCAAATGACCAAATAGAGGGTAGGGTTTATGTTGAGGGTGAAAGGAAGGTAATGGAGGATGAGGGTGTGCAAACGTTAGCCCTCACTTCCCTTAAATAGGGCCCTAAGCCCGAAATTTAGGGTTTTGCAATCCGGCCGTCTCCACGTCGTGGCTGACATACCGCCACATCATGGGGACCTAAATGAATGCATGTTTTCCTCGGCCACCTCCACCTCGTGGAACTAACATTGCCATGTTGTGGCCAACAAAAATCCATCCTTAGCCTTTTAAAACCATAACAACAATAAATAAGTATATACCTGGAACTTGGGTGTTACAAAAACATTGAGGCTCCAGTGTTGACCCTTTAGAGGGTGTTGAGGATTTTATGGTATACTGTGATGCTTCGATCATAATAATGGGGAAATACTCATGCAGCGGGGTATAGTGATTATGTATATGTCCATACAGTTGAAGCCTCATAGGGATAGCTATCCTACTCATAATTTAGAGTCAGGGGCGATGGTCTTCGCCTTCAAGATTTGGCGACAGTATCTATATGGGCTCCATTGTACCATCTACACAGATCACACGAGTCTGAGATATCTTATAGATCAACGGAATTTGAACATGAAGCAGCATAGGTGGCTTGACATGGTAAAGGTTTATGACTGTGAGATTTTGTATCACCAAGGAAGGGCTAATGTGATGGTCGATCCTTTGAGCCAAAAGGTGGTCGGTGCTCCTATCAGATACCTCTGTTTAAGGATAACTATCACTTCACCACTACTAGATTTGATTAGAGAGGCACAAAGAAAACGAATCAAGGAAAAGAATCGGAAGAAAGAGGATACCAAGGGGCAAATTGCTACTTTTGTTACTGATAGTCGGGGTTGTTGTCTAGAGATGATCATTTAGTACCAAATCCTGATCTTGTACTGGTACCGTACCGGAATTGGTATCGAATCGTACCGATTTTAAAAATATGGGACGGTACTCGGTACTCTAATATAATGAAATTTAGGATTCGGTACCATCGGTACTGGTGCTGGTACCGAAAATTGGTACCATTCCCGATACTGGTACCGATAATATTAAGTCGGTTCATTACTTGGCATTTACTTTCGAGTAAATTTAGTTTTCAGGAAATCGGGAACGGTACCGGTCGGTACCAGTTCCGTCCGAAGCTCATACCTATTGTTTACTTAGTGTGGTAGGAATTTTATTCTAGTTACCAGAGGGTTACGACAGATATTAATGGATGAGGCACATAACTCTAGATTTTCGATTCATCCTGGTACGATTAAGATGTACATGGATTTGATACTTAGTTATTAGTGGTCGTGTATGAAAAGGGGACGACCAAGTATGTAGAGAGGTTCTTGACTAGTAGGATAAGTCAAGGCCGAACACTTGATGCCTCACTGCAAGTTGCATCCTCTAGAGATTTCCATATGGAAATGGGAACAAATCACCACAGATTTCGTTACGAAGTTACCCCGGACCACTAGTGGATTTGATCCTATTTGGGTTATTGAAGACCGATTAACCAAGAACACACATTTTCTTTCTATTCTAGAGAGTTCCTCGGCTAAGAAATCCATCTATATTTACCTTCGAAAAGTGGTATCTCGTCAAGTTGTGCCAATCTCTATAGTCTTGGATCGAGATGTTCAGTTTACTTCCTAGTTTTAGAAGAGGTTCCATGAGAAGTTGGGTACTCGACTATATGTCAGCACAACTTATCATCCACAAAAAATTAGCAGAGTGAGTGCACCATACAAACACTTGAGGACATGCTGAGAGCATGTATAATTGATTTTGGTGGGCGCTGGGATACCTACCTTCATTTGGTAGAGTTTTCATACAATAAAAGTTATCATTCCAACATTGGCGTACCTACTTTTGAGCTTCTTTATGGGAGGAAGTGTCGTACCCAAATATGTTGGGGTGAGGTCGGACAGAGGATCATGGAGAGCACTGAGGTGGTGCTCCATACGACAGAGCTCATCCAGCAGATTAGATAGAGACTGCAGACATCATAGAGCCGACATAAAATTTATACAGACATGCGACAATCTGACTTGGAGTTTCAGGTTGGGAATATGGCATTACTGAAGGCATCACCTTGGAAGGGCGTTATACTCTTTAGGAAACGGGGGAATTTGGGCCCTAGGTTTATTGGGCGTTCTGTGTGGTGACCAAGGTGGGCAAGGTGGCCTACCAGTTGGATTTACCAGATGAGCTTAACCGGATTCATATCACTTTCCATGTCTCTCAGCTTCAGAAGTGTGTATCATACGATGCAACGGTGATGCGATTAGACGATATTCAGGTTGATGGGCACCTGAATTATATGGAGAGACTGGTGGCTATCCTGGATACGAAGACGAAGGCCTTGCATAACAAGGTGGTATCTTTGGCTAAGGTGTAGTGGCAACACCAAAACAGTTCAAAGTGGACTTAGGAGCCTGAGGTGGAAATGCGCGAGCACTACCCAAATCTGTTTGCAACTGTGGATTTCGAGAACCAAATCTAATTCAAGCGGGGGAGAATTGTAAAATCTATTTCTAGGTATTACTCTTGAGACCCAACCTTTCTAATTTTGAGGGTTTTTAGCTGTCACAACGTGGTGATGAAGCTCGATACGACGTGGCAGTGCTCTAAAAAGGAACACTCATTTTTAATCACCACAAAGTGGCGATGACGGAATGTAAAACCCTATGTTCGGGTCTTGATCCCTACTTAAACAACTATATGGATAGTGTTTGCTCTAAACTCCAACCTCCATTGTTTTGAGAGAAACCCTAGTGTGAGTGCATGTTCTTGGTGTAAAAGTGTGTATTCTTGGCTTTTCAAGGTTCCATGAAGAAGAATAGGGTGATGTAAGCTTATAGGGGACTTGTTACTATTTAGGGATGCATCTATGACAATCTTTAGGCTCCATAAGGTATCAATTTCATACATTTCCATTATATGGGTTGTTTATGATGTGAGTACGTCCCTTTTTGGCTTTTGGAAATGGATTCCTGGAATTTTATGCAACTCCAGGACCTTGGACCTCATGGTCCCATAAATTTTACATCTTCATCATAAATAAGCCATGCATGAGTTCTCTATCCTTTTTGGTCTCTTTTGAGTTAGAGCGAAGATCTAGGCTGCTAGATGTTAGAGAAGGGATAAAGTTGCAAACCTTATCCATGCATGGCCTTATCGATCTAGATTTGATCTTTAGAGCTCTGAAAAATAAGGATTAATAGCTTAATGAATTAAGTTGGTCATGACGTTACCACGACATGGAAATGTTGCTGCCACGCCTTGGCAACGAGGGACTTCGTGATTGTTTTGGCGGTTAGCCACCATGACGTGGCCATTGTGTTGGCCATGACATAGTAACTCGACTGTCGAATTTTGACCGTTGAAATTTTTACCAAGTTTGACTTGAGGTCAAACTTTAGGGTTTATGTCTTAGATTGAGGATTTACCCTTATTTGTTTAGGTGGGTGTGGTACCGGTATTTTGTGTGTGACGAGTTATAGGGAATTCAGCTTTCGTCTGTGAGGTGAGTTTTCTCACTATACTTTGTATTGTAGTATGTATCATTGTATGTTAGGATGTTGATATGTTGTAGTGATCTATTAGACTAGTAGATCTCTTATGATTACTTTTATTTGTTAGTTATTGTTATTTTCACATGTCGACAAATTATAGGTATATTGAGGCGGTCCAACTGTGTGCTGAAGGCTAAGAGGCCCGAGCGGTCTAGTTTATACTATAGGCCCAAAGAGAGCGGTCAAGCTTAATGTTGAAGTCTCTGGAGAGGGGTCCAGCCTTGTGTTGTAGGCTCGGGAGAGTGGTTATGTCTTGTACTATAGGCTCGGGTGGCGGTCCAATAATGGGTTATAGGCCTGGTATGCATGCGTTGTATGTGTATTGTTGTCTGGGGTATTTTAGGGAACTCACTAAACTTTGGCTTACAGTTTTGGATTTCAATATTTCATGTACTTTTGAGGATCGGGTCAAGACGAATACGTGATTATACACATCATCCAGTAATAATTATGTTTTGAGAGATGTTATGATTTTGATCCTCTGATTTTATGTTATGCTATGAAACAATGATTTTGGTGGCTTATGGTTTTATGGAAAATGACTTAACTTTTTACTATGGTTTTTGGGACGTTACACATGCTCTACTACATGTTTCTAACATATACCTCATACATAATCTGAATATATGTATAAGGTCTCATACATGTTTGTACACGTATAACCATCATCTATCTTCATCTCATCAGTGTCCCAAGACTCAACATACATGCATATATAATATAAACATACAAAATATAAAGGGAGAGTGAGAGTAATAACTCAACTTGCTAGTTAGTAAAGACTAATTACTCTTGGCTCCTTTCTCCCATTAATTCATCTTGATCCATCTACTTTTCTCTTGGGCCTATTCATACAAAACCATTCAGAGGAACAAAATCATAACATATTATATAACAAACACAAAACAGCCATCACATATCATATAACAAACACAGAACAGCCATGCATCTCGAGTCTACAGTGTGACTGGTTCGCCCGCACCGGGCCTTAAGTCTATCTGGCCCACTCTCCGAGCCTCGGCACGTCTGGACCGCCCTCTCGGGGCGTTCAGCCTATCCGGATCGCTCGCCGGGCCTTCGACCTGACTATGTGCCCTCATGGGCCTACAGTCTATCCGGTCCGCCCTGGGTATGTTTGCCTACAGCACGAAGCAGGACCCGCCTCAACCCAACCCCCATACCAATCAAACAATCATGTGCAAATAAATATCATACGCTAGCATGTATACAACAGATAATCATACCGATCTAACAGATCACTAACACAGCAACCATCCTATAACTAGGATACCGACCTAACCGGTCACTAACATAACATCATCCTATATACCAGGATACCGACCTAAACCAGGTCACTAGCATAATAACATCCTAAATACCAGGATACAGATCTAACAGATCAATAAACATATCAAGCAAATACCCAGATACAAATCCGATAAGGGGCCGACCTTGGTGCCTTTGACCCTGTTGATATAGTGAGGATAACTCACCTTACAACTGTTGATTCGAAAGATAAGCTCAATCTCTCGGATCACCGACACGAACTCCACCACCTATAGTTACCATCAAACCATGTTCATAAATTTCCAATTTCCCAAAATACCCCAGGAATCCAACAGTCAACCCTCAGCCAAAGTCAAAGTCAACTATAAAGGTCAACAGTCCATGCTGACCTCAACTCGTCGAGTACCCTCAGCTACTCGCCGAGTTCCTGGCATGACTTTCCAACTCGCCGCGTTCATACGTGTCCAAAGGTTGGGAAAACCCTCGCCGACTCGCCGAGTCACTCGACTGATGTCACACCCCCAAACTTAGGATGGCGGAAACGTTCGGGGGTGGAGGACTTCATGTAAAGTATCACAAAACCGAGTATAATAGTGCTCAAAGTAAATACAACCATCATAAATATAATTGAAAATGTTACACCATAGAATAAGTTTACATGTTTCAAAATCAATTACATTATGATGACAAAATGAACTGTTTGACTATTTATCGTCCCATCCGCAAAATGCTGTTGGTTTTCCTGTTTCACTGATTTCCTGAGAATACAAGTAGTTTTGAAAAAGTGTCAACAATTAAGTTGGTGAGTTCATAAGAGTTTTGTTTGAGAAAGAAACCGTTTTCCTTGTAAAAGTGATAGAGTATGTTTCCAGAAAATCCAATATTTTCTTTATTAAAGTCATGTAGTCCTAAATCCCAGGACCGAGAATGTGTGTGTGTGATTTGTACTTATAATGTTCATACTAGTAATGTGTTTCCAAAGAAAATCCAATATTTTCCTTATAAAAGTTATGTAGTCCTAAATCCCAGGACCGAGAATAAACAAGTATTTTACCATACTTAAAGTAATTCATGCAAGTTTAAATCGATATAAACTCGTTTAGTTTAGAAGTAAAACCCCTTTTTAAAGTAGAATTTTCCATGTAAACTTGAAAGATTGTTAACTACCTATGTGAGTCGCTATAACCATACTATGACGAGAAATAACCTGCACAACGTTTTTCAGACGTTAAGATACTATGACTCTTGTCACCCGCAGACCTGCCGGTCCGGCTGTAGCTAGCAGCGAGGTGTGGGGTGTCAATCCCAATATAGATCTATACACAATTATCACGCTCTCCCTACAAGAGACTCTGGTTATAACTTACAGGAATTGGGATCCCGTACTCGAACGTACGGGGAGAGAATTGTCTCACAACCTAAGTTAACTAGTTTACACATAGTTTGATATTAAAACCTCTTCCGTGGAGGAAGTAAAATCTCCTTTTCTGTATAAATTAGTGATATGAAATCCTTAAACTATTACTATTATAGTTTATCATGTAGTATATGAAAAACCCATTTGTTTTGAGAGTAAAACCTTTTTCATGTAGTAAAATCCATAAACTATGTTTAATGTAGTTTATTATATGTGTTCGAAATGAATGAAGAATCCTTAATCTGAATGACGAAATTTCAGTTTATGATGATAAACTAACAAGAAAATACATTCAATATTTAGAACTTATTGTTATACACTTTGCTCAACATACTACAAAGTGTTATGAAAGTTGTAAGCTGTTAACTAGTTTTTAGCCTTTCAGCACTGTTTTAGAACATTCATAGAAAAATCATACGAAGTCGAAAACTGAATCCGTAAATTCTGAGAGTTCACAAAATGTGTCTAGTTTAATCATAAATTTTATTATGATTTTTAGAAGTCTTTAACTTGTGTTAAAATGTTCATATTCACATACTGGTCCGAATTCGTTTCTGAAATGATAGGCAGTTTTGTAAAAATCACCATAAATCGTAGAAAAATCGTATGGAGATGTGAAAGTAGTCATTTTAAAGGTATGAACCTGAACTATTTTCATATTAAACAGTTTTGAAAGATATTAAGTTTACGATAGTCAAAACAGTCCGTGAATAAGACTCAACTTTTCTAATGAAAGCTGTTGTTTGAGTTTAGTTAAGTTTTTGGTGTGTTAACTTGTATTCCCCCCTCCCCCCTAAAACTTGAAGAAAACATGAAAATGTAGGGGTATGAACTCACCTTGAGTGATTTCAGTAGATGGATGATGGAGAAAAGAAGTGTTCAACTCAAGAACACTTGGGAGATGCTTGAAGATTTGAAGATGTAACAACAAATATGACGATATTTGTGTAAGCAATCTATGATTTGGATGAAGGATAGTAGAATATCTAAGTGTAGGAGGAAGATACTTACCAAATGTGGAGGAAAAACCCAAGACCAGCCTTTGAATCTCGAATTTTTAGAGAGATAAAGTGAGAAAGAATGAAGTTTGTTCTTTGGTGGAAAATGAGAGAAATATGAGGAGAGAGGAGGGCTTTCCAGCTCTTGACCAAGTGTGTGGCTGAAAAATGGTGGGAAAAATACTATGGAATGAGTAGGTATAGGTGAATAGTGACTAGGGGTTGTACTATGAAGGTATGGGGAGGTTGCTTGTGTCCTTGTCCAAATGATAAGTCAACACTCCACCTAAATATCTCACCAAATAGATTTTATTCTTAGGCAAGGATTTTCCCCAAAATATAGATAAAATATGAATATTTAGGGTTTTATATGTCAAAATACGAGTTTGGATGAAAATCCCACGTTAAAATAATTAAAAACGGACTTAAAATGCTAAAAATATTGAAAACCGGGTAGAATTTGCTGAAATCCGAAATTCAGGCCGAAGGTGCGAAGGTTCGGCTCCTTAGGATCATAGAACCGAAGGTGAGGTTCGGTTGTGCATGGGAACCGAGAGGTCTCGCAGGCTGCTCATCAGAAGGGACCGAAGGTCATGATCTCGGACCGAAGGTAGTCCTCTCGGACCGAAGGTGGCCTCTCGGACCGAAGGTTACTTTCGGTTCCCTGGTCGTTTCGGTTCTCAGGAGGTTCGGTTCCTAAGAAGGGTTCGGCTCCTTAAGAGGGTTCGGCTCCTTAAGAGGTTTCGGTTCCTTAAGAGGGTTCGGCTCCTTAAGAGGTTTCGGTTCCTTAAGAGGGTTCGGCTCCTTAAGAGGTTTCGGTTCCTTAAGAGGGTTCGGCTCCTTAAGAGGTTTCGGTTCCTTAAGACTGTTTTTCGTGTAGACTTCCGTTTTCGAGCGGTTTTCGACTAAATTAAGGGTCGGGATGCCCCGGGTGATTATAAAAAGTTGAGAGAGATTTCGAGAGAGATTTGGGAGAGATTTGACATAGCAACCTCGTTGGTCTCCACATGGTGATTGCTGTCATTGCTGTCGACTCCAACCCTCGATCACGGTTGCCCAACGGGGCACAGGTCCGATGTAGTCGAAACGGTTCGCGGGAACCCTGGCTATGCATGGAGGGTTGATTACCTCCGGTTCCGCTTCTGATTCTTCTGATAACCATCCACTATTTCCCTGGTTGGGAAAGTATGGGTCGCCTGGTAATTAGGATCTTGCTATGTTATACGTGCGAGAATAGGAGGGGTAGAAGAGATAATTAATAGACGTCTAATCCTATAATTACTTATAGGGGGTGATCCTTATTGGTCACGTCTATAATCACATAGTGCATACCAGTTATACATAATCTTAGATAGAATAGACCTTCGAATAAATGACTATACTCTAAGTCCACAACCAAACAAGGAACAAGAAAGAAAGAAATAGTCATAGATTCTGAGTCTATAATATCTTTAATTATATATAACCTTAGCGTATGCACTCAGTCATTATAGACCTACTAATAGGGATCTTTAGTTTTCACATAAGTTGGTTATAGTATCACCAAATACTCCTATAGTATTTTAATGTTTGACTTATGTTTTTCAATGTTTGTTTTTAGATAGAATTGGTAAGTTTTTAGACTTGTTGCAACGCCACAACCATTCCCGGGCATATGCTAATCACTTCTGGGTTAGACATAGTTGATCAGGCTATGTCATTCCCAGACCTGACCATATATCCCCAAGCCTACTTGTGCCATTCAACAATCACCACTTTTGTTTTGTTCTAGTATGATGCTGACCTTAGTATGTATGCATGCATGTATACTTTTAACAAGAAACTATTTATTTCTAAAAGTATAGTTATTTGAAAATGTTAAATCAGAGACCTTAGTCCCAATGCATTTATAGTTTGTATATCTTATGTGGTTCGATATACTTAGTTCACTATAAACAATGCTCTGATACCAATCTGTCACACCCCCAAACCTAGGATGGCGGAAACGTTCGGGGGTGGAGGACTTCATGTAAAGTATCACAACAACGAGTATAATAGTGCTCAAAGTAAATACAACCATCATAAATATAATTGAAAAGGTTACACCATAGAATAAGTTTACATGTTTCAAAATCAATTACATTATGATGACAAAATGAATTGTTTGACGATTTATCGTCCCATCCGCAAAATGCTGTTGGTTTTCCTGTTTCACTGATTTCCTGAGAATACAAGTAGTTTTGAAAAAGTGTCAACAATTAAGTTGGTGAGTTCATAAGAGTTTTGTTTGAGAAAGAAACCGTTTTCCTTGTAAAAGTGATAGAGTATGTTTCCAGAAAATCCAATATTTTCTTTATTAAAGTCATGTAGTCCTAAATCCCAGGACCGAGAATGTGTGTGTGTGATTTGTACTTATAATGTTCATACTAGTAATGTGTTTCCAAAGAAAATCCAATATTTTCCTTATAAAAGTTATGTAGTCCTAAATCCCAGGACCGAGAATAAACAAGTATTTTACCATACTTAAAGTAATTCATGCAAGTTTAAATCGACATAAACTCGTTTAGTTTAGAAGTAAAACCCCTTTTTAAAGTAGAATTTTCCATGTAAACTTGAAAGATTGTTAACTACCTATGTGAGTCGCTATAACCATACTATGACGAGAAATAACCTGCACAATGTTTTTCAGACGTTAAGATACTATGACTCTTGTCACCCGCAGACCTGCCGGTCCGGCTGTAGCTAGCAGCGAGGTGTGGGGTGTCAATCCCAATATAAATCTATACACAATTATCACGCTCTCCCTACAAGAGACTCTGGTTATAACTTACAGGAATTGGGATCCCGTACTCGAACGTACGGGGAGAGAATTGCCTCACAACCTAAGTTAACTAGTTTACACATAGTTTGATATTAAAACCTCTTCCGTGGAGGAAGTAAAATCACCTTTTCTGGATAAATTAGTGATATGAAATCCTTAAACTATTACTATTATAGTTTATCATGTAGTATATGAAAAACCCATTTGTTTTGAGAGTAAAACCTTTTTCATGTAGTAAAATCCATAAACTATGTTTAATGTAGTTTATTATATGTGCTCGAAATGAATGAAGAATCCTTAATCTGAATGACGAAATTTCAGTTTATGATGATAAACTAACAAGAAAATACATTCAATATTTAGAACTTATTGTTATACACTTTGCTCAACATACTACAAAGTGTTATGAAAGTTGTAAGCTGTTAACTAGTTTTTAGCCTTTCAGCACTGTTTTAGAACATTCATAGAAAAATCATACGAAGTCGAAAACTGAATCCGTAAATTCTGAGAGTTCACAAAATGTGTCTAGTTTAATCATAAATTTTATTATGATTTTTAGAAGTCTTTAACTTGTGTTAAAATGTTCATATTCACAGACTGGTCCGAATTCGTTTCTGAAATGATAGGCAGTTTTGTAAAAATCACCATAAATCGTAGAAAAATCGTATGGAGATGTGAAAGTAGTCATTTTAAAGGTATGAACCTGAACTATTTTCATATTAAACAGTTTTGAAAGATATTAAGTTTACGATAGTCAAAACAGTCCGTGAATAAGACTCAACTTTTCTAATGAAAGCTGTTGTTTGAGTTTAGTTAAGTTTTTGGTGTGTTAACTTGTATTCCCCCCTCCCCCCTAAAACTTGAAGAAAACATGAAAATGTAGGGGTATGAACTCACCTTGAGTGATTTCAGTAGATGGATGATGGAGAAAAGAAGTGTTCAACTCAAGAACACTTGGGAGATGCTTGAAGATTTGAAGATGTAACAACAAATATGACGATATTTGTGTAAGCAATCTATGATTTGGATGAAGGATAGTAGAATATCTAAGTGTAGGAGGAAGATACTTACCAAATGTGGAGGAAAAACCCAAGACCAGCCTTTGAATCTCGAATTTTTAGAGAGATAAAGTGAGAAAGAATGAAGTTTGTTCTTTGGTGGAAAATGAGAGAAATATGAGGAGAGAGGAGGGCTTTCCAGCTCTTGACCAAGTGTGTGGCTGAAAAATGGTGGGAAAAATACTATGGAATGAGTAGGTATAGGTGAATAGTGACTAGGGGTTGTACTATGAAGGTATGGGGAGGTTGCTTGTGTCCTTGTCCAAATGATAAGTCAACACTCCACCTAAATATCTCACCAAATAGATTTTATTCTTAGGCAAGGATTTTCCCCAAAATATAGATAAAATATGAATATTTAGGGTTTTATATGTCAAAATACGAGTTTGGATGAAAATCCCACGTTAAAATAATTAAAAACGGACTTAAAATGCTAAAAATATTGAAAACCGGGTAGAATTTGCTGAAATCCGAAATTCAGGCCGAAGGTGCGAAGGTTCGGCTCCTTAGGATCATAGAACCGAAGGTGAGGTTCGGTTGTGCATGGGAACCGAGAGGTCTCGCAGGCTGCTCATCAGAAGGGACCGAAGGTCATGATCTCGGACCGAAGGTAGTCCTCTCGGACCGAAGGTGGCCTCTCGGACCGAAGGTTACTTTCGGTTCCCTGGTGGTTTCGGTTCTCAGGAGGTTCGGTTCCTAAGAAGGGTTCGGCTCCTTAAGAGGGTTCGGCTCCTTAAGAGGTTTCGGTTCCTTAAGAGGGTTCGGCTCCTTAAGAGGTTTCGGTTCCTTAAGAGGGTTCGGCTCCTTAAGAGGTTTCGGTTCCTTAAGACTGTTTTTCGCGTAGACTTCCGTTTTCGAGCGGTTTTCGACTAAATTAAGGGTCGGGATGCCCCGGGTGATTATAAAAAGTTGAGAGAGATTTCGAGAGAGATTTGGGAGAGATTTGACATACTTGGAGAGATTTCACACACTTGGAGAGATTTCACACACTTGGAGAGATTTCTCATTCAGAGAGAGATTTGGGAGAGATTTCTCATACTTGGAGAGATTTGGGAGAGATTTCACATACTTGGAGAGATTTGAGAGAGATTTCACATACTTGGAGAGATTTGAGAGAGATTTCACATTCTTGGAGAGATTTCTCATACAGAGAGAGATTTGGGAGAGATTTCACATACTTGGAGAGATTTCTCATACAGAGAGAGAATTGGGAGAGATTTCACATACTTGGAGAGATTTGGGAGAGATTTCACATTCTTGGAGAGATTTCTCATACAGAGAGAGATTTGGGAGAGATTTCACATACTTGGAGAGATTTCTCATACAGAGAGAGATTTGGGAGAGATTTCACATACTTGCAGAGATTTGGGAGAGATTTCACATTCTTGGAGAGATTTCTCATACAGAGAGAGATTTGGGAGAGATGGAGTGAACGAGGTTGAGAGAGACTTCGTTTGTGACCCTTTTTAAGTGTTTGGCTTCGTAACGCAAGGTTCTTACACTCTGTTAAGCCTAGTTATGAATGTTATACGCTCTCGAGGGGTATGGAATAATGTTTTATCGAGTAGATTCATCACTTATCCTGATTAGGGTTTAGAATTTCCGAACACGTGAAAACTCTAAGTGATACTTTATATTAAGATTGCGAGTAGTACAATAAGAATCATAAGGGAAACCCTAATATACAAGGGTTAGATGAGTTGACCGGTTTGACTTGTTGACTTTAGTTGACTTTGACTTGGCCAAAAATTGACGGTTGTCACATCATCCCCCCGTTAGAAAGAATTTCGTCCCGAAATTAGTGTTTCGACTGGGACTTCAAGAATTTGGAGGAAAGATGGGGGAACTTTTCCTGGTACAAGAAATTTATTATGGTGGGGAACAACCCGCCTGATGTTAAATGACGACCTTGGAATTTCTTATTGTAACTTGAGCTGAGCCGATTTAAAAGGAGTTATTGTTTTGGAATGATAGTGTATTCAATGTGTGCCTTTATGCTCCACGTTTTATCCTAGTTGTTACTACTCCGAATATTTTTATAATGTAATTAGCGAGCACTAGCATTACGAGTGTTTCAACAATTTGTGATGGAACTTGCAATATAAGTCCTACCAGATCTTTTATAATCGCTTGGTGTAAACTAGTCGTATATCTTTAAGATTGCAACGGCATTCGAATGAGTGACTCCGCCTTAAGCCCACAACCAAACAAGGAACAGGAAATAAGGCGGAATTACACATTCTAAGTCCATAGAATCTTAATGATATATGGCCATAATGTTTACACTAGCCATCATAGGTTCACTAGTAAAAACCCTGTGTTTTTATATAGATGATAAGACTTATTCGAGTTTCGCCGTGTTCCCGAGATGCTTTCAACCTTTCTCGAATTTGTACTAAGTCAGAAGTGGTAACTTCTCCTCGGAGCGCTGCATAGGGCCTGCTTTAGTGTTTCTCGTTTGATTAGATCGGTAGGGAACATATGGGTTCGGTTTACACGACTAGTCTTATTCGGATGATAGGGCGTTCACTCGCACTCCTGGATGACCTGGTCCCAAAGTTCATGGCAGGACTCGTACCTGGTCCATCTATCATTAACTTGCGCATATAGGTCGTATGTACTTAAGGTTGGTAAGACAGTTAGATGGGTGACTCTGCCCCAAGTCCACAACCAGACAAGGAACAGGAAATAGGGCAGAAGCACACATCCAATGTCCGTAGAATCTTAATTATACATTATCCTCGCGTATACACGTAGTAGTGGTAGACTAACCGTATCCGTCCCAAGCTTCTGTGCTTGAACCTTATATGTTGCATGCGTGACATTCCCGAAGGGTCTTCTGGAAATACTTGTGGTAAGGTTTCGGAAGGTATAATACTCCTCTGGTGAGTGTTTTAGGGTTTCGCAGCGAGAGATGGCCCGGAGGTCCATGTCGGATTTGTGTTTATGAGAGACGAAGGTTTTTGAGATTAGGTGAAAGGTCTTTTCGTAGCTGTTTAGTCGGGAAAGTGAGGACTATATCAATCGAAATCGAATGACGACAACAGTATCTTTTTAGGTAAAACATGTGTTAAGCTGTATTCGCAAGAAATGCTGATTAGAGTGATAGAGTATCTTGTGTTTCCTTTCAGTGTGTTCCGTTTTGTTCGATGTTATTATTACCGCAGATGATTCATACTACAGCAGCTAGCACTAGTAGTGAGTTGGTTCTGATAGCTAGTAATGATACTTGATATCATGATCCCTGACAGGTCATTCTATGATCGAGCGGTATATGTAAGTCGCATGTAATTTGATATTGGTGAAATCGTCGAGTGGGTGGCTCCACCCTAATCCCACTACTAGACATGGAACAGGAGTCAGGATGGAATTATTTGCTTTAAGTCTTTAGTACTTGATTATAATTAACCCTGATGTAGGCACAAAGTCGTCACGACTCACCGGTAATGATCCTAAGGTCATATATGAGTGTTTTTGATTTGATTTGAACGAGAGAGTATTTTAACTAATTTTTGAAAGACGAAAATTTTAGTAAGCATACCAAATTCATTACAAACATATGGTACTTAAACGTTTTTGTTTGTTGGAAACATTACAAAAGTCCTAATAAGGTTTTCTTGTTTCTCCTGCTATTTTGTTCATCACACTCCTCCTGCTCCCTCGTCATTCTTCTCAGTTGGACAGTCTCTCTTGAAGTGTCCCATTCCACCGCATAGGTGGCATACTGGACTTACACTAGTATTGGGGATTGAAGCGATGCGTTGGGTCTGGGTCCTGCAGAAGCGGGAAGTATGTCCGTTCTTGTTGCAGTTTTTACAGTGCATCACCCGACAAACCCCATAATGATGGAAGCCACACTTGTTACACTTTGGGAGTGATCCCTTATATGGTTTGACCGGTGCTTGGGTGACAGACCTTGTGGCTAGTGCCGAGGCATGTGTCGTGACTGCTGTTGTAATGGCAGGGGTGGCCATGGGTTGTCGTCTTTTAACGAATCTTTGAGATAGGTTGTGCTTCTTTTTGTCCCAAAACTTTCGTTTCTTGCTCTTGGGTTTGTGGTCTGAGGCGTCTTCGTTGGTAGACACCCGTTGGCGTTCGTTATTATTACTACAGTTAGAATTTCCAACACCACCTTCACCCCTGCTGGCGTTGTTAGCATTGAGTTGCACCATGACGGCTGTCATGGCTGCCGTGACTGCAGCTTGAAAAGTAGCAGAGTCTATCTGTAGGGTTGGCGCCTTGCTAGTTGGTTGGTTGCCTGTTGGTGAAGACATAGTTCTGTTTCATGACGAAAAACGACTTCGTGAGTGGGGGTGATTATCTCAAGTGCATTCTTACGATTTATATTCATATATATAAATTTTGCACATTGTTGTACTATTCTTAGTGTTTCTGCTAAACACTCCTGAGATGGAGTTACGGAAATGGGTAGAAGTAGGCTTTGTACAAATGTTAAATTTACTCATCCTAGTTACTGACCTTGCCCAACACACTTAGCTGAGGAGTTCTGATGGGATCCGGTGCATTAGTGCTGGTATGATCGCACCCTATGGGTCTACGAAGAAAGCACCTTTCAACCAAAATGTTTAAAGGTGAGACGATAATGAGTTTTAAGAATGGCTATATGTCGCGAGTTTTCTAACTAAGTTTATCTTAGTTCAATTTGTAACGTATTTCGGTTGTTTATGGTGTTCTGAAAATAGTTCATAACGAGAGTCTATATATGATAAACTCATGTATTTTAGTAGTTCTGTATCCAAGTGAAACCTTGTAATTTGATCCAAGCTAGGTCCTTCTTACGACCAATTGATGTATGCTTAGTTATATAAAATAGAATAAATAGACCTTCGAGTCCATTAGGTATGTCCTAAGCCCATCTTGTTAATATGATTCTAGTAATTATGGTTTCAGAGAAAATTTTGACTTCGATGCAGGTCTACCTCACATCCATGCAAGGAAAAGTTTTGACAGCAAATAGATCCCCCGATTAGTATAACCGCTAAAGTCGCAGTGTTGAGCTTACACATAGAATAGAGTAGCACCAACGCATACTCATGAACCTAATCTACAAGGTCTTGTGAGCAGTATGAACTCTACTCGCGACGATCCGTCCCTTGCGATGCCTGAGGCAAAGTCGATGCACCTTGCAGCTCTGCCAATCGACGCTTGGCTGCAACCATTCTCTCTTTGAATGTCGTGTGTCTATCCTGTTACTTTTTTGCCTCTGCCCGAGCGGCGATAAGGTCCTAAAAAGAAAGTTTGTCTCTGAAATAACAGTCTTTTTCTAAGTCTCGGGTATTTAAGATGGTAGGGTCTGTAATAGCGCGCAGTTTCTAAACTCTGTTTGCAGTCTCCCTGTTGTAATCCCCGATGTTCGCGATCTGCCGGGTCTTCGCCGGGAGGGCTCTGTCAGTCGGTCCCCCGTGGTTGAGGTCATAGCAACCTCGTTGGTCTCCACATGGTAATTGCTGTCATTGCTGTCGACTCCAACCCTCGATCACGGTTGCCCAACGGGGCACAGGTCCGATGTAGTCGAAACGGTTCGCGGGAACCCTGGCTATGCATGGAGGGTTGATTACCTCCGGTTCCGCTTCTGATTCTTCTGATAACCATCCACTATTTCCCTGGTTGGGAAAGTATGGGTCGCCTGGTAATTAGGATCTTGCTATGTTATACATGCGAGAATAGGAGGGGTAGAAGAGATAATTAATAGACGTCTAATCCTATAATTACTTATAGGGGGTGATCCTTATTGGTCACGTCTATAATCACATAGTGCATACCAGTTATACATAATCTTAGATAGAATAGACCTTCGAATAAATGACTATACTCTAAGTCCACAACCAAACAAGGAACAAGAAATAAAGAAATAGTCATAGATTCTGAGTCTATAATATCTTTAATTATATATAACCTTAGCGTATGCACTCAGTCATTATAGACCTACTAATAGGGATCTTTAGTTTTCACATAAGTTGGTTATAGTATCACCAAATACTCCTATAGTATTTTAATGTTTGACTTATGTTTTTCAATGTTTGTTTTTAGATAGAATTGGTAAGTTTTTAGACTTGTTGCAACGCCACAACCATTCCCGGGCATATGCTAATCACTTCTGGGTTAGACATAGTTGATCAGGCTATGTCATTCCCAGACCTGACCATATATCCCCAAGCCTACTTGTGCCATTCAACAATCACCACTTTTGTTTTGTTCTAGTATGATGTTGACCTTAGTATGTATGCATGCATGTATACTTTTAACAAGAAACTATTTATTTCTAAAAGTATAGTTATTTGAAAATGTTAAATCAGAGACCTTAGTCCCAATGCATTTATAGTTTGTATATCTTATGTGGTTCGATATACTTAGTTCACTATAAACAATGCTCTGATACCAATCTGTCACACCCCCAAACCTAGGATGGCGGAAACGTTCGGGGGTGGAGGACTTCATGTAAAGTATCACAACAACGAGTATAATAGTGCTCAAAGTAAATACAACCATCATAAATATAATTGAAAAGGTTACACCATAGAATAAGTTTACATGTTTCAAAATCAATTACATTATGATGACAAAATGAACTGTTTGACGATTTATCGTCCCATCCGCAAAATGCTGTTGGTTTTCCTGTTTCACTGATTTCCTGAGAATACAAGTAGTTTTGAAAAAGTGTCAACAATTAAGTTGGTGAGTTCATAAGAGTTTTGTTTGAGAAAGAAACCGTTTTCCTTGTAAAAGTGATAGAGTATGTTTCCAGAAAATCCAATATTTTCTTTATTAAAGTCATGTAGTCCTAAATCCCAGGACCGAGAATGTGTGTGTGTGTGATTTGTACTTATAATGTTCATACTAGTAATGTGTTTCCAAAGAAAATCCAATATTTTCCTTATAAAAGTTATGTAGTCCTAAATCCCAGGACCGAGAATAAACAAGTATTTTACCATACTTAAAGTAATTCATGCAAGTTTAAATCGACATAAACTCGTTTAGTTTAGAAGTAAAACCCCTTTTTAAAGTAGAATTTTCCATGTAAACTTGAAAGATTGTTAACTACCTATGTGAGTCGCTATAACCATACTATGACGAGAAATAACCTGCACAATGTTTTTCAGACGTTAAGATACTATGACTCTTGTCACCCGCAGACCTGCCGGTCCGGCTGTAGCTAGCAGCGAGGTGTGGGGTGTCAATCCCAATATAAATCTATACACAATTATCACGCTCTCCCTACAAGAGACTCTGGTTATAACTTACAGGAATTGGGATCCCGTACTCGAAGTCGAGTAGGGTAAAGCTCTAGATGGGGGATATACCATTGATACCTCCACGAACACCATTTCTTGGTATGTGGTACCGCTAAATATGCGGGATGTGTAAGTTATATAACCCTCTCTTCAACCCATATTGTTTATTCCATACATGTGTAGACCATGCATTAAAATTATACTAAATGATGGGTTGAATTCCATGTGTTGTGGGTTGAGAGAGATAGAATTGAGAGTAGAGAGAAATGCCGATGTGACACCTAGTTGACATGTAGGTCGGGAGGGATGAACTCCCTCCACCCTTATAAGCTGGTTTATTTTTTTTAACTTTTTGGATTGTCATGGTAAACAAAAGAGTTTTTTATCAACTAACTTTTTTAGAAGCTACTCAAAATAGTGTTCCAATGAGCTTTTGAAGTTTTTTCTTTTTAAATTCTACAAAATAAAACATTTATCAAGATTGTAAAAGTCGTTATTTGATACTAAGTCGGTTTATAAGCGATTAAAGATTAGTCGGCAACTAGTCAAGAACTTTAAATTGCAAATCAGTTAAATTTAAAATAAATAAATATAACTAATGTCATACAAAGTAGGTAAATACCATTAATATCATAACAAAATAAGTTAATATGATTAATATAACACTAATATTTCTTCAAATAGTTTTTTTATTAAGTTAGAATTTCTTTAAGATGTAAAAATTTATTGGCTTCAAAATTCACTAATTTTCTAGGCAGTGATTAAATGCTAAACACCGCCTAGTCGGTCGCATACCACCTATGAATTAATTATATTCATATTAAAGAGTAATCGGTGACAAGTCTGAGACATTATTTTTTAACAATTATCTTATGCATATCTTTTTACGCCGTTTTATATGTGACAATTATATTATTCGGTTAGTTTTTGCGAGATGTTATTTTTTTTAAAAATTAGCTTGTTGGCTTCCATCTAGCTTTTTAGCTATTACTACCTTTTGAGTTGTTTATTCATTAACGAAGAAAATCGATTACATCGGGTCTTAAAGTTGTAGAATTTGATTTCTAAAATTAAAATAATAGTGATTAACCGTGAAACTACCAAAAATATAATGATTCATATATAATTTATGTTATCTTTGGTATCCATTATATAATGAAAATAGGTTTCTCATACATGTCATCTTCACAACTTTGATAACATATGATAAAGTATTAAAGGTGTCCATCGTTCTTTAAGGTAATATAAAAGGGTTATTGCATTTAAAAAGAATATATTTGTCTCAAATTTATAAAAAAAAAAACAATTTATAATCTTTGTTATATTAATTAATTAATCAATCCTCATCCTCACCGATAGGAATAGTTTAATAAGTTAGTTCCCAATAAATATAAATAATGATATACGACTAAAAATAGATCAAAACAACAAAATAATAAACTTATTACACAAATGTTTAAAGAAATATTAAAAAGAATTCTTGCTAAATGACAGATTATTTTTCCAATTTATTCTAAAAATCGAAGAAAAAAAAATAATTAAAATAGCCGTGGATTAAGCGTGTAAATTGTGATCAGATGGACGGTGGACTGATGTATTTAAGGCGGGACTATCATAAAAAGTTCAGACACACACAAACACACAGTTGAGATCTTCATACAACAGGTGCCTCTCTCTCTCTCTCACCTCTCGTTACTTTCATCAAACATACATTTTAGATCTACACAACTTGTTCCGATCTAGATTAGCGTTTTAATTCTTATACTTATTGTAATCACCTCCGATCGTTGCAGATTCAAGTTCAATTTCACGATTAACAAAGAAACTGCAGGTACTGTTTCTTATTATAATTTGTTACTTGTTTGAGCAATCGGTAATTTTGATGCGAAAATAAGTTCCCGATCTTTAGTTGCAGTTTTAATTACTTATTTTTTATGAGCTGAATCCAAATCTGTGGACTCTCGTGAAGTCATTTCACCCAATCTAGTCAAAATTTTCTTGTTTTGCTTTGATTCGATCTCTCACTCTGTAATCTTTTCAACACTATAGTGAACGTTAAAGCTATGGTCGATACCTATCCGATTGCCAAACGGCTGAAGGATGAAGATGAATTTTTGTTGAAGTTCCATAGTCAACTTGTTTGCTAGTATTTCTATTTTCGCTTTGACTTTTTCTATGAATTTAATCGATTGGTATGATATATTTCAAAAGTATAAGAACATAAAATCACAAATTGTTGTAAGCAAGTTGTTGTTCTGCATTATATTCGTTGGAATTTTGGTCATACTTAGTCTTTTGTTATTTTAGGTATGTCATCAGACGATAAACCAGAGATAATCGAACGAGGTGCTAAGAAGAATGAAAAAGAAGAAGGCGAAGAGAATTCTGGATTCCTAGACAAAGTAAAGGAATTCATCCAAGATATCGGGGAAAAGATTGAAGAGACAATAGGATTCGGAAAACCAACTGCAGATGTTTCTGCAATTCATGTCCCCAAAATCAACCTCAAACAATGTGATCTTATTGTCGATATTCTTGTCACAAACCCTAACCCCATTCCAATCCCTTTGATCGACATCAACTACTTAATCGAAAGTGATGGAAGAAAACTAATCTCTGGATTAATCCCTGATGCTGGGACAATCCGTGCACATGGATCAGAAACAGTCCAAATCCCACTCTGTTTAATCTACGATGACATCAAGAACACATATGAAGAAATTCAACCTGGAAGCATCATACCTTACAAAATCAAAGTTGACCTAATCGTTGATGTCCCTGTTTTCGGAAGAATCACTATTCCTCTTGAGAAAAAAGGGGAGATCCCAATACCTTATAAACCCGATGTTGATATTGATAAAATCAAATTTGAGAAATTCTCCTTTGAAGAAACTGTTGCTACTCTTCATTTGAAGCTGGAAAACAAGAATGACTTTGATTTGGGTTTGAATGCGCTTGATTATGAGGTGTGGTTGTGTGGTGAGAGCATTGGAGGTGCTGAGCTGGCGAAAACTCAGAAGATTGAAAAGAATGGGATTACTTATCTTGATGTTCCGATTACTTTTAGGCCTAAAGATTTGGGTTCTGCTATTTGGGATATGATTAGAGGAAAAGGGACTGGGTATTCAATGAAAGGGAACATTGATGTAAGTACACCTTTTGGTGAGATGAAGCTGCCTATAAAGAAAGAAGGTGGTACTACTCGGCTTAAGAAGAAGGGTGATGATGATGATGATGATGAGGTATGTGAATTCTCTTGCTTACATATGAATTTACAATACATAATTGCTAAAACAATATAGAGCAAATGCCATAAAACCTTTAAGTTTGCTAGTTTTTGTCGGTTTTACCCAAAGTTGTATTTTAGGTCCATTAATGCCTCAAATTTGCAACTTTTTTTTTTCATTTTATTTAATTTGACCCTTTTTGCAAATTTATTCGGTAAAAACTGAAAATTTCTGCCAAACTTAAGGGCTTTAATGAACCAGAAAATCAAACTTAAGGGCTTTTATTAACTAGAAAAAAGGGTAAAACCGAACATTTCGGCTAAACGTAAGGGCTTTAATAAACCAGAGGGTAATTTATTTATTTTTTTACTTTTTTTTTTTGCAAACATCCGGTTTTAATGAAACCTAAAATCCACAAAAGGGTAAAACTGACAAAAATTTGAGGGTTTTTATGTGGGAAATTGTCAGAAAAGCCCAATATTTTCGGAAAAGTTACACTTTAGTCCCAAAATTTTTTTTGAACAGAAAAGTCTTGATAATTTGATTTTACATGATAATATGTCATTTCCTGTTAAAATAAAAAAGATCTTTTTTGTTAATTTGAACCAAAAATAATCGAGACTTTTATGTTAAAAAAAAAATTGGAACTAAAGTATAACTTTTCTGAAAATATTGAGATTTTTTTGACAATTTCCCTTTTTATGTCATTATCCCAATAATATAACCCAAATTTCTAAAATTACATCCACAGTAGGAGTTTTTTCATAGCTTAATCTCATAAAAGAGCTTATATTTTTTTGTTTTTTTGGGATTAAACCTCAATTCTTTTTTCGAAAAAGGACCTTGCATTTTTTATTTTTTCCGATCTAGCCCTTAGTAGTCATTTTTTCCTGGAAAAACTTGTAAAACGTGAAGGTTTTTTTCGAAAAAAACTAAAAAAGTTAAGGGTTTTTTCTGAAATAGTTAAAAGGCTTAGGGTTTTTTTCAGAAAAAAAAGAAAAGTTGAGGGTTTTTTCAGAAAAAGTGAAAAAATACAAGGCCTTTTTTAAGAAAAAAAAATAAAGTTGAGGTTTAATCCGGAAAATACAGAAAATATAATGTCTTTTAAGATAATAACCACTTTTTGAAATTCGAACCAAAAAGCTTTTGAAAATTGAAAAAGCTATAAGTCCAATTTAAGAAATCCAAACATAGAACTCGAAGCCCTAAGGATAAATTTCTTTAAAAAGTTGGATATACATAAAAAAAAAAAGTAAATCTAGTTTGCATACTTCATAATATTTTACCGGTTAAGTCTTCGATTCATCTCGTGCATATATGCAGGAGTAGAGAATCAGGAGCATAAAGGGGTGGTATCATGAGTCATGTTTATCTGCAATGTTTGTGTTAATTAATTATATCTGAATCTATTCAGCGGTTGTGTCTAAGAGAATTTGATATGGATAATATGTTGCAAACATCATATTATAGAGTTAATATATTGTTACAGTTTGGATCTACACGTGCTCTTATTTGATTACCGAATATGATTGCTCAAATTAATTTATTACAAACTGACAATGGAATAGAAGCAAAGTAGGATTATGTAACCATAAAGTCCATCATATCTTAGCCTTGCTACACCTATTAGAAATCCAAAAATAAGACCTTTGCTACACCTATTAGAAATCCAAAAATAGGACCTATGCATAATATCATAAAAAATGTAAAATTTCCTAGGAATAACACTTCAAAAAACAGTGGAATTTTGAAAATTCCACAAGCACCAATAAGTTGTTATGATCACCACATCAAAAACATTCCTTTGACTACTCCTTAGGTTGATCGTATCCGACCAATCAAGAGACTGCATAGAAAACTGAGTTGGGCACTGAACATTTCACCAAGTAGCAATGCGCTTCCAAACCTCAATCAACTCAGTACACCCAACAAAGGAAGTACCAATCGACAAGCCTTGCTACACCTATTAGATATACTATCTCCGTCCCAAAATTATTGTCCACAGAAAAATTAATTACCACTAATTTTGTACAATAAAATGACAGTTTTGTCCTTACTTTGCATTTAATGTTTCATTAAATGCTTAGTTGGTTAAGTAATAATGAGGGGATATTTTGGTAAAAATGTTATTTATTTTTAAAAGTGGACTATTATTTTGGGACAAACAAAAAAGGAAAGATGAACTATAATTTTGGGACAGAGGGAGTATTATTGGTTGGGAAGTACCAAACAATGGAGTATTCCTCAACGCCATATACGCCACCATAAAGGAAACACAAGCTAACTGTTTTTTCACTCTACTCTACAAACGAAGAGAAGAGAACCAAATTAGTCGATCCGCATAAGAAAAAAAGCAAGGGCATATAAAAGCCACACCACCTCGCAACATGAACCAAAGGAGCACCAATGACAACAAAACATTAAAAAAAGTAAGTGGTTGACCGTCTCTGTCCCTGCATCACACAAATTGAAGATCTCAATACCTTATTAACTCGATGTTGATATTGATAAGATTAAGTTTGTGGAATTCTCCTTTGAAGAAATTGTTGCAACTCTTTGTTTGAAGTTGGAAAACAAGAATGACTTTCATTCGGGACCCAATGCACTTGATTATGAGGTGTGGTTGTGTGATGTGATCATTTTGTGTGCTCATCTAGCTAAAACTCATAAAATTACACAAGAATTATATTACTTATCTTGATGTTTCGATCACGTTTAGGTCTAAAGACTTGGGACTTTCTAAGATATGATTAGAGGAAAAGGACCAGAGATACTCTATGAACGGGAATATTGATGTAACTACACCCTTCGGTGGGATGAAGCTATATATAAATAAAGAAGGTGGTACTACTCGTCCTAATAGAAGGATGATAATGATGATGATGTATGTAAATTCTCATGCTTATATATGAACTTTCAATACATGAATGCTGAAATAGTAAACCCAAATTTCTAAAGAGTATCCATAGTAGGAAATTTTTCATAGCTTTCTCATACTAAAAAGCTTTTGAAAATTGAAAAAAGCTATAAGGGAAGCTTTTCGAAATCAATGTTTTTTAAAGTTTCTTGTTAATTGAGAAGCTCCTCTTATAAGTTTTCAATGATTGTCCGGGTCCTATATTTTTTCAAGCAATTGTAACTAATTAACATTATACAAAAACATCCCATAAAAGGAATCAAGGCCGGTCCTCCTGAGGATTCAAATGCCCAGGACGACCTTTTTCAATTTTTAAAGTTTTCTCATAGTAGGAAAATTTTTAAATCCATAGTAGGAAATTTTTCATAGTAGGAAATTTTTCATAGCTTTTTCATACCAAAAAGATTTTGAAAATTGAAAAAGCTATAAGGGAAGGTTTTCAAAATCAATGTTTTTTAAAGTTTCTTGCTAATTGAGAAGCTCCTCTTATAAGTTTTCAATGATTGTCCGAGTCTGATATTTTTTCAAGCAATTGTAACTAATTAACATTATATAAAAAATCCCATAAAAGGAATCAATGCCGGTCCTCTTGAGGATTCAAATTCCCAGGATGAGCCGAAAAAAGCCCCTTAGACCCTAACGTGTAACGAATTAAATTATATAACAATTTTTTTTTAAAACGACAATAAAATTTATAGCAATAAACATAGTAAAATCGTAGTTTGTAATGTCGATGTCTCACAAGTGTTAGTATGATACATGTATATATCTTTTGGAGATGACTAACATGGGAAGATAGATGTTGTCATGTTGGGTATTGTATAGTAAGTCGTATGAGGCTATGAGGCTAGTTGCACATGTAACCATATGATCCTTATATCTAAAGTCTGCACTTGTTAGGAAATGAGGATTAAAATGGTTTAAAATTACATTATTGCCCATGATGCATATAAGATTAGAGTAAAAGGACATCTCAAGGTATTGTATCTTTCATTATCTCAGAATAACCATAACATCTTTATGATATAACATATAATTATCATGATGTCAAATGTAATACATCAATCTTCGAAGCTACTTATGTTTTGGATGATAGCATCTCATGGTTTATGAAAACCTAACATATACGACAATACTAAGAATTATCATATAGGACCCACAAAATAAAAATTACAAATGACAAATGGTATAGACAAATAAAATCAAAATATGAATATGAGACTAACAAAAAAATAATACCCTCAACTACCCTCAACTGAGCATATTCTTTTCTCTAAATTCAAGATTTTATGATACTTGATAGTTCATATGTTATCAAAATAACATTTTTCATAAAATTTATAACATTTCATCATTTAAAAACACATCAAGAATTTGAGAATCCGATATTCAATAATCCATCTTCCACCTACATATTTTGTTTCTTTTCATTCATCTTTGTTTGTAGATTCCTCAAAAGTAACTTCAGTTTCTTGCAAAGCTACCACTTAACTTCAAAAAACATGGAAATCAATATAACCTAGTCCAACAATAGAACTAAAAAAACCAGTTAACATGGAAATCAATATAACCTAGTCCAATAATAGAACTTCAAAAAAAAACATGAAAAGCTACCACTTAACTTCAAGTATTCAGTTTCTAATAATCTATAATCTCATCGGTGGAATTTCTGATAATCTGATTCATTCAATTACTGAATTTTGATCACATAAATACATTCAATTTATGATAATATGATAACATAAAGACAAGAATAAACGATTTCCTAATAACTTGATAGGAATAAGGAGTGGACGACAGACCACTGGTAATCAATTGAATGATAGTTTCTTGCCTTCTCGTTGAATGACTGCTTCTTGCCTGCTCGCTTCTGCCGACTGCCTTCCCTTTCGCGTGTGGACTACTAATATGACTATCCAAACTAAACACACCTTTCGCTTGTGCCGACTACTAATATGACTATCCTTTCCCACGCGGCCCCTGCTCAAAACCGGGCCTAAAAGGATTTGGAAAATTTTATCCTATTGTTGGGGATACAATGAGCTTTTTTCCTTTGAACTTTTTCATGAAAAATCTCCACTGATAACTTCTCTTGTTGTAGATGTTCTAAATTGGTACCTTGGTATATTAGACATTTGGATCCTCACAAGTGTATATAGAAGTGGAAGTTAGTGTTTCAATAAACCCTAAAGGTGTGTTTAGTTTGCGAACTTTGAACAAATTTGTTGGAATCGTAAATTTCATTCGATGGCGCGTTTGGTTGCAAGCGGAAGGAATTAAGTCCCATGGGTATCCTTCAAATTACATGCGTGGAAGTACGTCAATTGTTCTATCGGTTTTGACGAAAATACCCATATTTTATATATTTATATTGAAATAAATAATTTTTTGGTCCATCAACAACAGATTCACCAAGAATATTAAGCAATAATAGGAAAAAAGAGAATAATTTGATACCAAACTTTATTGAAAGACCAGTTTCGTAAACCAAGAGGTAATCAGAGAATAGACTCTGATTACATACACAATCTTGATCAATAACACTTTACACAAGAGGGTAATGAGGTATATAACAAAAGTATAGAAACCTATCTTAACATACAAAATAGGTACAAAAGGAAACCTAATCCCATACAAAGTAGGAGTCTTCTATTATATGGAAACCCTTATTTAATGCGATCCTTATCTGAATAAGGAAAGACTATCTTCAAGTGGATGGTTTCATCTACTTCCGGATCTTCATGAAGGTTCCTGATGACATCAGTGGATACACAACGTGATGTCGATCAGTGGCAACATCTGCTGAGAGACAACTTTTGATACAAAAAATCATAAGGGCCATAAAAATCTCCCCCTATTTCATGATGTAAAAAATAACTATACTATAAGAAAACTCTTTATAGAATGCATAGTATTAAGTATAGATAAAAGAAATACAAAACTAGTGAAGAGTTGGGCAGTCCTGTTCTCATATTCTGTAGCTTCACTCATAATCTTAGGTTTAACAAAAGCAAAGTTATTCAGCAGCTCTTATTTTCTTTTGTTGAGTTTCGCCGACAAGATGACATGATAGTTTCTTGCAACCTATTTACCTTTGATTAGATCTCTCAGACAAACTAAGTGATGTGTTGGCGGTATGTGCAAGTCTTTTTGCTTTTGAAAATACATCTTACCATTATTGTCTTAATAGAATACCTCATAGATTGGCCCACCAATAGACTTATATCATTTAGGGAAAACATTAAGAGACAAGTTGTTGTTGATAAGTGTAGATCCAAATGGAGTTAGACCACTTATATCTTCTTCCTCAAACCTTTTCCTTCTTCTTCTTTGCATTTGAGTTGGTTCAGAAGGTGGAGATGAAGCAACATAATTATGTTTTTGAACCTTCTCCATAAGTTTTCTTACTGTAATTCTTAGTTCCTGATACAAACCACTCTTATTGTTTGAGATGAATTACATTATCTCTTCCCATTCAGTGTATCCATATTTTATAAGTTCTAAGACTAAAATCTGTTTAGGGAAGAGATCAAGACTACATTCTCTTTTAATACTCTCTGTTGCTCTTGGGCTTAGATGTCACACCCCTGGCCACGTCGCCGCCATGCGACGTAGGGATATTGGATCACAGTAGCAAGTATATTGAACAATACACAAAAGTATAACACAAACATTACTTTTATTTATTATAAATTATTTTAGAATTACATTATTTGGAGTTCAAGCACATATCCTATTAATAACTAAACATAAAACAAACTAAAACGACTTCCAACAACTTCCTTGATGACTTCCTTCCTTCCACAACTACTCTCCACACTCATATTCCTGAGAATACATGTTTTTTGAAAATATCAACATAAAGTTGGTGAGTTCACAGGTTTTTATAGTTCTATGATTTATCCTTTTTGTTAAATTTGGATTTCCTTTTTATTTAAAAATCTTTTTTTATGACATAGTACCAATCCTAAACTTTTATAATTTTTTATCAAAATCCTTTTTAAATTGAATCATACAACTACTGAAGGCGTCCCTCTAGGTAGTTAGGCTAAGATTTCCCAAACATCATTACCATGAGCCCCTATAATTAACGTTGTGGACCGATAAATAACCCCAACACGATGCTTCATCGGATGTCGAAAAATAATACTTTTATACTTAAGAAAGTTATCATGTCGGGATTGTAGCTAGTAATCGCAGTTAGAGATGGCAAAAAAACCCGTACCCGATGGGTACCTGAAACGCGAACCCGAATTGACCAGGTAAATCCCCGAATTGATCGGGGATGGGTACGGGTACGGGTATTACCCGAATGCAAAAAACGGGGATGGGGACGGGGATGGTTCTACTTATCGGGTACCCATACCCGTACCCGAAACCGTACTCGATGGGTGCCCGAAATATATATATATATATATATATATATATATATATATATATATATATATATATATATATATATATATGTAATTCATTTATGTTATATTTTTAATCAATTCAAAAATCTTATACGTAATTCAAATTGTGAAAGTGAAAATTCATTTATGGCAAGTGTAAATTCAATCAACCTTCTGTCAAGTGTAAATTCATTTATGTTATATTTTTAATCAATTCAAAAATCTTGTAATGCGTCGCCGACTCACCTCACTGTGAATTGTGAAATTAAGTCAGATAGTCAATAGGGTTTTTTTATTCCTTAATCAAACTTGTAATTCGCTATGGTAAATCATAATTCATAGATTCATAGTCATCGTGTCTTCAAGTCTTCGTCGAGTCCCGCTCCCGCTCCCGCTCCTGTTGTGACGTTGTTTGCCCTCGCTCCTGCCTTCCTTCATCTGCGAGACTGCGACTCTGCGTTTCGACTTCCAAGTTCCAACCGGCGTCCGACAACCATCTTCATTCTCCATCGACGCTGTACTGTACCACGACTCCAGCGTAACCATCAAACGACGGGTAATCGGCGGTCAATCGAGTACATTGACGTTCAATCAGGTTTGTCCGTTCGATTTTTAACTTACTTGATTTGTAACTTTTGAGTCCGGTTGATGATTTTGCATCAGTCGATTGTGTATGAGTGTATGTGTATCAGTGGAGATTAATTGTTGTCTATTGTGAATGTCTATTGTGTATTTGTGTATGAGTGAATTAGTGAATATCTATTGTGATGAATGTTTATATGCTGAAGTGTTGTGTGATTAATTTGTTTTGGGCAGAAAAATGGAAAAGATTTACTCAGGGAGTGAACAACCGTCAACACCAATTGGTTCTACAAATTTTGATGTTGAACCTGATAATACAAGTCCAAATGTTCCTTCCTTTGAAGAAGCACTTCAATCAGATGCGGTAAATCCTCCAAACAAAAGACAAAAAAGCATTGCTTGGGATCAATTTGTTATTATTTCTATTTGTTTTTAATTTACTAACTTTTTTGTTCTATTTAGATGAAGGTGTGCAATTTACCTCGGATAATCATGCAACTACTTTTGATGATTACGACACGGATAGTGAAACTTGATGGTAATAATGAAACAATTTTTTCATGATTATAATCGATTAAATTAATGTTTTTTTGTTTCATACATTTGTTTATACTTAGTCTTTGTTTTGTTGGTAGGTGAATATATGATAAATGATGGTTCAATGCGAAAGTTGGAATTGAAATTTGGTGAACTTGATTGTTATTGTTTGGATGATAGGCGATGTTTGACTACTTTTTGGATGACTTTTTATGTTTATGTTTTTTTTGTTGCAAAAAAGTAGTTTAATTTGTAAACTTGAATGTTATTGTTCGTTTTTTAATACATTCGGTGATTGAAGTGCTTTAGATTATTTCTATAAGTTTTTTTTGTTTGTTAATATATAGCTATGACTTATTTTTTCATAAACTTTCAAAACCTAGTAATGGGGAAAATTCCCCGATTACCCGCTGGGGATCCCCGTTCCCCATTGGGGATGGGGATGGGGATGGACTTTTAATCCCCGATGGGGATGGGGTCGGGTATGGGTATGGGGATGGGGAACATGAAACCCGGTATACCCGTACCCATTGCCATCCCTAATCGCAGGTGGGGGTGTCATCCCCATATAGATATATACATATATTATTGGCTCTCGCAAGATTAACGATTATAAGTTTGGGGTTTATCCGAATTTAATTAGGCTATAGGATGAATAATAACAACTCAGTAACACATGTTTGTCTAATCTTAAGTATGCTTATAGTTTTTTTCTTTTCTTTACTAAATCCTCTTTGATATCATAATCATTCATACATATCCTTAATCCGATATATAATAATTATATTTTATAGGTTTTCTTTGATAGGTTATGGTACAGTTAAGTATATTGCCCATCTTTACGTTTTCTTCTATAACTATCACCTATATATATATATATATATATATATATATATATATATATATATACATATATATATGTATATATATATATATATATATATATATATATATATATATACATACATAGAAGGATCCCATTGAAAATGACATTGCGGAATAAGAACGATCAACCATGAATCAAACGGAAATGTAATAACACCAAATATAAATAATTCTAATTAAGCTCCATTAATGTCTGGAAGGTAATCAAAGTGTACAAAATCGGAAGGTTAAGAACTCTCTCTCTTCCTTACACATAAGACTACAACACTATTTATAGTAGTGTTCTCACAAACTCCAAAATGTACAGTGTGACTAAGCTATCGAAGTACAAATCGAATATGCACACTGAAATACATTATGCCACATCATCGGATTCATTTTTTTGACTCAACATTCTCCCCCTAAATTGCGGATCTGATGAGAAACACGACTTTCTTCCGAGGCATTGTCCCCCTAAAAGAGTGAGAATCATCAGTACCGAAGAATGTTTAAGAGAGAGGAACGTATCTAAAAAAGTCACCATCAAAGCACATAGATCTGAAAAGTCGAACTCCCCCTTGAACGAACAAGACTCCCCCAGGAACATACAACACTCCCCATTGAAAATACAACACTCTCCCTCGAAGAAAAATATTTAAAATCTTCTCAGATCTGAGAGTGTCAAATCTCTTAATGGTTTAGAGGAGATTCGAATACGAAGGCATGCGAAGGATGAATGTGAACAGTAACTCCTGAATGGTTCTGTAACAACCTAAAAACCAGATAAAATATTTCATTTTTAAAATAGGAATTACAATCATAATTTGTTTCCAAAAATCCATTACATCAAGTCATATCAAAAGATCAGAGTATCGATATGAATAAATGCGGAGAATGATGGAGAGTGAATGCTGCGCCATCAAGCCGGGCCCTTCCATTTAGTACCGGAAGTACCTAAAAACACCCAAATAAACTGTAAGCAAAAGCTTCCTGAATTTCCCAAAATATCACGCAACATACAACCACCATGGTCTTTACCAAGTGCCAAGGGCTACCCCTATGGTCTTTACCTGGAATGCCATGGGCTATCCCCATGGTCTGATATCCAAGTGCCATGGGCTACCCCGATGGTCTTCATGCAAGCAAACATATAACAACTATCAATCCACAAATCAGATAATGGGCCAACATTGGTGCCTTCGACCCATTGATATAGTGAGAAGACTCACCTCGGTCTGCTGAAAGTACTAACTGCTCGACTACCGGTTCAGAAATCTCACACTGTATATATAAATTACCCTAATTAGAATTATGACACAAACCCAATCATGGGCCCAAAATCCCTAAGTCCAAACTCTTCAAATAAGGCCCAAAAGCATTTTCGCTTCAAGTCTAAAAGTAGGAACGGGCCATAAGGCCCAAAAGGCCTAAAAATGACACCTATGGTCCATTAACAAGCTTAAGGCCCATTCCAAGACACATGAGACCCACAACAAAAGCTGGGAATACCTAACCTAAACGGGTCATAACCCCACACTAGATAAGGCCCAATAACTAAAGTTCAAAACTTGCCGCATAAGCCCAGAAGACGTACGTGCTACGTACACCAGTAGTACACTTAGCTTACTCGATTTTAAGGCAGTACGTGCAACATACAACCCAGTACGCCCGTCGTACAAGGCTGCTATGCGTAAACCTCTATTAAGAGCTTAATTCATTCTGCAACTTCGTCCAATTTTAGATCTTGATCGCTTTAAAGGTCCTAGGGTATAAAGTTGGGAACTTTATGCCTTTGCATGCATCATGGGAGCCCACCATTTCATTTTGTCCATTAAAACTTACTTAAAGAACTCAAACCCATGCATGGTACCATAACAATCATCAAGTTGACATTTTTATGCTTCTAACAAGCCAAAGGGACCTACATCTAACATCCTTAACCTTTGGAGTTGCTCAAACCCACAAAAGAGAATCTATGGACCAAAAATGAACTCACAACTAACTCTAAGTTATACTAGCAAAAGGGATAAGCAAGGTCTGAACTTTTTACCTCCAAAATTCTCCAAGATGAAGTAGACGCAGGATCTAGAAGCTCAACCACGTTCAAGACTTGATCACCACCTCCTCCTTCTTGCAAACACACTAAAATGGCCACCAAAATCACTTTTAAGCTCAAGGATCACACTCACTTGAAAAATAGGGTTTTGGGACGATAAAAGGCAGTGGAGGCTGATTAGGGTTAGGTCTAAATGGCATACGTGTGCTAAAATAGGGTTCATGCCCTAAAATTACGGTTATTGTCTTAGGCCACGTACTCCCCGCGTACACCTTAGTACGCCCATCGTACGTGGTTCAAGCCCGCGTCCAGATCAACCCAGTATGCTAAGCGTACTCACATGTATGCCCAGCATACGAGGGGACTCCCTTTGCAAAATTAATTAACCCCAAGGGCAAAAAGGTAATATACCTGAATTTCGAGTGTTTAAAATATTCCCCACTTGAATTAGACTTTGTCCTCGAAGTATGCCACCGTGAACAATTCAGGGTAGTGCTCTCTCATCTCGTGCTCAGGTTCCCACGTCCACTCAGAGCCCTTTCGGTGTTGCCATTGAACCTTTACCAAATTTACCACCTTATTTCACAGACTTTTAGTCTTCTTGTAAAGAATTGCAATGGGCTTCTCAACATAGCTTAGACGCTCGTCCACCTGAATGTCATCTAACAGGATCACTACAGAATCGTCGGCCACACACTTCCGCAAATGAGATACATGGAAGGTATTATGGATCTGACTAAGCTCATCAGGGAGATCCAACCGATATGCAACCCTGCCAATATGGGAAGAAATCATGAATGGATCAATAAATTGGGGACCCAACTTTCCCCTTTTCTGAAACCGGATGACACCTTTCCAAGGTGACACCTTAAGCAACACAAAGTCTCCCACCTGGAACTCGAGATCCGAACGGCGTTGGTCAGAATAACTCTTATGCCGACTCTACGCGACCTGCAGCCTGTCGCGTACCTGCTGAATCAACTCAGTGGTCTTAAGCACTACCTCCGTACTCCCCATGAATCGATGTCCAACCTCGCCTAAACAAACCGGAGTCCTACACCTTCTTCCATACAACATATCGAACGGTGGTCGATCAATACTAGTATGATAACTGTTGTTGTAGGAGAACTCTGCTAGTGGAAGGTACGTATCCCAACTCCCTCCGAAGTCCAGCACACATGCCATGAGCTTATCCTCGAGTGTTTGGATCATTAGTTTGCTTTGACCGTCGGTCTGGGGGTGATATGTTGTGCTGAAGTGAAATTGAGTGCCTAATTCCTGATGGAAATTCCTTCAAAATCTGGTGGTGAAACAAACATCACAGTCCGAGACCACAAATACTGGCACCCCATGCTTGACTACCACCTCCCGAACATAGATATTCGCTAACATATCGGAGGATATGCTATAAGAAATCGGAATAAAGTGTCCACTCTTGGTTAGTCTGTCCACAATAACCCATATAGAATCAACACCCCGCGCCGTCCTAGGTAACTTGGTGATGAAGTCCATAGTGATATCCTCCCATTTCCACGGAGGGATGAGTAGTGGCTGCACCTTTCCGTGAGGTCTTTGATGCTCGACTTTGACCTTCCTACAAGTCAAACACTGCTCAACAAACCAAGTAACCTCCCTTTTCATACAGGGCCACCAATAACTCAATCTCAAGTCTCGATACATCTTTGTAGCCCCTAGATGTATAGAAAACTTAGACTTGTGTGACTCCTCCAAAATCGTTTGCCTCACCCCAGCTAACGCCGGAACCCAAACCCTACCGCACTGAGTCAGTAATCCCCGGCTGTCTCTGACAAACAATGGAATTTTCCCTCTAATCCACTCAATCTTCCAGTTTTCCTTCTTCAAACCTTCTACCTGAGCCTTATTGATCAAATCCATCAAGGGTGGAGTAACAATCATCCTCAAACAGATATCCCGGAGCGATGAATAAACTGTCTTATGGCTTAAGGCATCGGCCACCACATTTGCCTTCCTGAGGTGGTATAAAATCTCACAGTCATAATCTTTCAACACATCTAATCACCTTCGCTGCCGCATGTTCAAATTCAGTGGATCCATCAAATACTTCAAACTCTTATGATCGGTGTAGATGGTGCATTAGACCCCGTATAAATAATGTCTCCAAATCTTGAGGGCAAACAATACCGCCCCCAATTCCAAATCATGCGTAGGGTAATTCGCCTCATGAGGCTTCAACTGCCTCGAGGAGTAAGCAATCACATGTCCTCTCTGCATAAGGATAACCCTAAAACCTGAAATAGAAGCGTCGCAATAAACCAAGAAGTCGTCCAATCCCTCGAGTAACGCAAGAATCGGGGCCTCGCACAACCTCTGCCTTAGAGTCTCGAAAGCCAACTGCTGATCTGAACCCCACCGAAAGGTCACATTCTTCTTGGTCAGGCGGATCAAAGGCACTGCAATCTTGGAGGAGTCCTGAATAAATCTCCGATAATACCCCACAAGACCCAAGAAACTCCGAATCTCGGATGCATCTATGAAACCTCCCAACGCATCACCGCCTCAATCTTCGCCAGGTCCACCAAGATACCACCCTGGTTGATGATGTACCCTAAAAATTTCACCTCACGCAGCCAAAACTCACATTTGGAGAACTTAGCATAAAGCCTCTCCTTCCTCAAGGTCTCCAACACCTCTCGTAAGTGCTGCTCATGATGCTCCTTGGTTTTAAAGTAGACCAAAATATCATCAATGAAGACAATCACAAATCGATCCAACATCGGCCTGTAAACCCGATTCATGAGATCCATGAATGCTGCAGGTGCATTGGTGAGCCCTAAAGGCATCACCATGAACTCGTAATGACTATAACAAGTCCTGAAGGCCGTCTTCTGTACATCATCATCCATGATTCTCATCTGATGGTATCCTGACCGAAGATCAATCTTGGAGAACCAAGATGCACCCTGAAGCTGGTCAAATAAGTCGTCGATCCTCGGAAGTGGGTAACGGTTCTTTACCGTCATCTTGTTCAATTCCTGATAATCAATACACATCCAATGTGACACATCCTTCTTCTTCACGAACAAGATCGGTGCTCCCCACAGGGAACTGCTTGGGCGAATAAAACCTTTGTCTAGAAGCTGCTGCATCTACGTAGATAACTCCTGCATCTTAGGAGGTGCAAGAAGATAAGGTGCCTTGGCTATCGGAGCCGACCCCGACATCAAATCAATCCGAAACTCAACTTGCCTCGCGCAAGGCACTCCCGACAACTCCTCGGGAAAAACGTCGGGAAAATCCCACACGACGGGTACATTGCTACACTCTGATGTGGCCTCCACCTGCGAATCCGAGACATAAGCCAGAAAACCAGAACAGTCCTGTTGGAGAAGTCTCCTAGCCCTCGCAGCTGAACAGAGAGTAGGTCCATGCGAAGGTCTCTCACTAAGAATGACCAGTGGAGACTTATTCAGCAGGCAGTTGAGGCTAATTAGAGTTAGGTCCAAATGGCATAAGAGTTCTTAAATAGGATTCATGCCCTAAAATTAGGGTTTTTTCTTAGGCCACGTACGCCCCGCGTACACCTTAGTACGCCCAGCATACGTGGTGCAAGCCCGCATCCAGATCAACCCAGTATGCTAAGCGTACTCACATGTATGCCCAGCGTACGAGGGGACTCCCTTTGCAAAATAAGTTTATTCCAAGGGCAAAAAATAACATACCTGAATTTTGAGTGTTAAAAACAGATGCGAAAGTTTGTTATCAAGTGTCGTAAATATGAGCTTTCGCTATCAAGGTTCGAAAAAGTGAACTTTCACTATCATGTGTCGAAAAATGAACTTTCGCTATCAAGGCTTCAAAGTTTCGACACTTCATCAAATAATAGTTCTTTCGACATCACGTCTTCAAACTTTTGACTCCCAAAACCTCGAAAAAAATGAACTTCTGTTAGCAGACCTTCAAAATTTCGACACTTCAACCTTCAAGAACAAAACTCGCTATCAGGTCTTCAATGTTTCGACACTTTGACCTCCAAGAACAAACTCAAACACAATAATTTTGGTTTTTCGAGTTTTTCTAAGGATTCAAACAAAAAGATGAACAAAACAAAAATTGTTTTGAGTTTTTCGGTGTTTTCTGGAACTTCTAAGAACAAAGACGAAAATCTTTTTGTGTTTTTCAATTTTCTTGAGAATCAGCCCAAAAGAAATGAGAAGAAACAAAAATGAGATGAAGAGAATCTTTTAAAGTGAGGACACCTTAAAAAATCTAAAAAAATACAAATCATAAAATCGAGCATAGTACTATATCCGGGAGAAAAAAAATTGGAAATTTTTTTTTTTGCATCATTAAAATTGAAGCATGGATCATTTTTATGATCTATGATTCAATTTTTATGATCTATGATTCAATTTTAATGATGCAAATTGTTTTTGTCCCGGATATAATACTATGCTCGATTTTATGATTTGTATTTTTTTTAGATTTTTTAAGGTGTCCTCACGAGTCCTCACTTTAAAAAGAGTCCTCACCCGATTATATATATATATATATATATATATATATATATATATATATATATATATATATATATATATATATATATATATATATATATATAGACACACACACAATAATTATGATAAATTTTATAACAGGATATTAGGGCAAAGTAACACCTAAGTACAATGATATCGTATAACTTGGGTAGCATTACTTCCAGGTACTATGTAACACTAGTCAAAATAGGTCAGTAGACAATCACATGTGATTATGCCAATCATGTAATGTGATTTTGTTAAACTAGTAATGTGATAAAAGTGCTATGTAGTTCATGATAAATTCTAATACAAATATGAACTTTCTTTATGATGCAACTCAAAGTATACGTCCATACGATTCCAAAAATATAGAGAACGTCTGAATCTGACTTCGCATGAAGAAGTTATGATAAACCGAACACTATAAATCTCAATAATAAGAGGAATTTAAAATAGACTTAGAATTAGCTATTGGAGTCTAAAAGAGAGTTGTAGTACTTGTAAATACCTACGCGTCCATATAAAGAACGTCAAAAACGGAGTTCGTATGTGAAAGTTACGACCTTCCGAAGATATAACTGTCAGAAACCCTAATCCGACTGAGCTCATGACGTGAGCATAGAAACTCACGACGTGAGGAGTCAATTTGCCACATTTCGGATCTAGAAGGTGCGTGACGAGGCTACGAAGGGATAAGTTCCAAACTCACGACATGAGCAAGGATATATCACGACGTGAGGATTCATCAGGCCACCTTCCGAAGCTAGGGACGCAAATGGCAAGTCTACGAGATGATCATGCTTGACTCACGACGTGAATCTTATAAAACTCACGACGTGAGAGTCCAAAAACTTACTATAAATATCAAGTTCGACCCCATCCATTCTTACACCTGAACTTCTTTCCTTTCTCTTATTTGCTGAAGCCCTCTTGCATCCCGAGCCCCGACGACCTCGTACCGCTGACCATTTCTGCTTAGATTACATAAAATCACGCTACTAGGGTGAGTTTCACGGCCCCACTTTCTAATATTTCGGGGGAAAACGCATGCTAAATATTTTATATACGTTACTATTATGTCTATATGATAGTATATTAATATCAACGTAGATACTTATAATAACCGGGGTATAGTTGTTCTAAATATAATATTTTGAATATATACAACTATTATCAACTTGTTAGAATGTTATTATACTAATGTAGATCTTGAGTTATACTTAGGATTCTATATATATGTTGTATGCGATAGAGTTCCGAAGTTATATTCGGAAGTTCTATATGTTAATTTACAAAGTATGTTGCTATTATTGGTTTTATGTCAAGATAAAACTTGGTATGCTATGGTTTGTTATTGTTAGTTTTATGACAAGATAAAACTTGGTATGTTGTATGTTGTTATTGTTGGTTTTATGATAAAACCTGGTCTCTTCCTCAAGTTATAGCGGTTGTACTGCCTAAAGTAATATGAACTTAGGAGAAATGTTTAAAAGCAAAGTCTAATAACTTAGGATTTTAGACATGAAAATGCTTTTGTTGTTAGATCTATAGGAAGTCGTCGAAGTCTACATGAGTAATTGTATTCATCAACTAAGATTGGGGATCTTAGCGGAAATCCTCTAAACTGTAACCGTTAATCCCGTGTGAGTGAGGAAGTAGTGTATAATTAGGATACGGGTTGACCAACCCACTTGTGATTGTTAGCTACAGTCAACCATAAGCGAGTGACGAACTATCCTTTTACTTGTTATTGTTCCGGCGTCGATTAAGTGTGCGGTGTTGTTTTTCATGGAAATCATGAGTGTGTTGTTTCTCATGGAAATCATGAGTGTGTTTTATTAGAGGTATTATGTCAAAGTAGCTGTTACAAGCTCATGGTAGCAAATTGTTAGAAACATTATACTTTATCGTTATACAAGTATAAATGTTAAGTATAAGTTTCCCCATACTTATACCCTAAGTACATGGAACGTTTAGGTATATCACTTAATTGTTAAGTAAACTATCATACCTAATATATCTACTAATCGTTGGAGAGTCAAAATGATACTTTCAAAACTATACTTTTGAACTTGGAAAATGTATTATTTTATATGGAGTCAAAACCTGTGGACTCACCAACTTTATGTTGACGTATTTTAAAATACATGTGTTTTCAGGAACTTGAAAAGCTGGTATGTGTTCGAACAGGAGAAGTTTTACTATTACCTTTCTGTTCATTAAGAAGTATGCCATAGTCGGATATTATGTAATAAGTACTAGGAAAACAATAATGTAACTTTCAATCATCAATAAAGGTATGTATTTTCTTTAGTACTGTTCAGTGTATGTTATATAACTATGATACGAAGAATGATGTTACATCACCCGGTGTTTCCGCCGACGGCCGGGGATGTGACATACTATGTGATCCTAGGAAAAATGGCCAACATAACAACTAGGTATAATCATTTCCCAGTATATCGGGTAGCATAACAATTAGCATAATATCATTGCTTAAAAATAGGCAGAGTTTCTACCGGCAATTTATCCTATCGTTTCATGTTTAGATATAAACTACTAATATATTTATAAAAATATATTTTGACAAAGTAGTTTAATAAGCATGTATTCCCCAACCCCTCTGTGACATTCCCTAATTTGTCGGTCAGAAAAGACCGATTTAAATTATGCTTTTTAAAATAAAATCAGATAAATCCTTTTTCAAGATGTTGCGGAATTTAGTTCCCAATACAACACATGATAAAAGTTTGTCAAAACCTTTCTTTAAGAAATATATAATTTCATTTCATATCAAAACCTCGGGATGTCATGTTCCGATACAGATCAAAAGCATAAACAAGACATTATAAGCCTTTCAACAGTTATTTACAACTACTGGCCTATAATCCAAAAATCTCTCATCATCCTCCGACTATGCTCGGGGTCCACTACCTGTAACATAAAAAGCTGAGTGGGTCAGGCTTGGGAGCCTGGTGAGCATATAGGGTTTTCAACCCACAATAATAATAAACTTATTAAGTTCATCAATCAACAATAACCCTGATTACCCATTCCCGTTATCCTCACTTTACGTCCCTAAACACTTATCACAAGGGACCTAGCCTAAAGAATATCATCGGGATGGACACTACTGCTAAGGGGACTCCTCAGCCATACATGTCCTAAAGGCAACCATGAGGGGGATGGAGTACAGCAAATGAACACCCAAGTTCATTAACACCTACAGGTTGTGGGTCTGCCAGCGTTCCACTGGACTGTCTAGAAAAGTCCGTGGTCGTCATCCAAACTCCGCTAGATGACTGGATCACAATCACATCGAGGCCTCTCATCATTTTATTTCATCACACATCAACTATCTATCCATGTTTTACCCAACATATTTGTAGATAAAAATACATATACTGTTTAAAACTTATATAAAACATCTATTCAACGGTCACCTCAATTAAACAATTAATATAATTACACGTAGCATGTATTTTATAGAAAATACTTCATATCTAGGTGTAAGATGAAGGTGACTATACACTCACTTGATTTGATGATAATCGGGCAGCAATTCGTTTCCTAAAACGATCGTTTCTAATAAAACTGAGAGTTTTATTGAGAAACCGGGCTCTGCAAAGGTTGGGCTTCGAAACCGAAAAGATAAATTTCTCGGGCTTCTCGGGCACTTCGGGGCGTATTCCGGGTGTTATAATTGATACCGGGGCTTTGGGGAATGTCAAAATGGTAAAAATATTGAAAAAGGGGTGAAATATGGCTATTTCTTAAAAGTATCCGAGAAGGCTCGCAACCTTCTATTTATAGGGGAGGTCCGAAGTCGACTAAGAGGGATGAGTCAGCAGCGAGGACACGCGGCAGCAGCAGAGCGAAGGCGCGCATGTGGCTCGCACGTGGGTTGCGCATGCGAGGGTCTCGCTGGAGGCTCCTGATTGGACCGGAGTCTAGGGTCCGAGACTTCGGACCTGGCACTCCATGCGAGGATCGGACACGCGATAAGGAGTACGAGGCAACTTCTGATTGGCCAAGCCTTCGGTCCGAAGAGAATGCGACACGCGTCGACAGGTGGCCTCGGATGACTCAGCAGATCGGACACGTGGCACGATTTGGGCGAGGGTGACGTGGCCGAACACAAGCCATGCGAAATTCCTCGGTTTTGGCAATTTTTCTCGATTTTCGCGTGAAAACTTCTAATATCCATAACTTTCGCATACGGGCTCCGTTTTTGACGTTCTTTATATGCACGCGTAGGTAAAATTACGCTCTACAACTTTCGTTTAGACTTAGTTGGCTAATTTTGACTTTAATTTTTATATTATTATTTTTAACAGACCGGGACAGGAAATCCGTTAAAAATTCATAACTTCTTCATCCAACGTCCGTTTTCGTCTGTCTTTTACCGTTGTGCTACTATTGACGAGACCTTAGATTCTCGTTTAGGTTGTATCGGCTAAAAATCACTCGATCTAAAATTCGAGTTTTTAGCTGTCTACTGCTAAGCTGAAACTTAGAAAAATCATAACTTCCTCATATGAAGTCAGATTTGGGCGTTCTTTTTATACCTACTCTCGGTTTAACGAACACTACGACTTTCGTTTAGATCACTAAGGCTAAAAAGTAGTTTATCAAAAACTCACTTTTTAAGACATTCGGCACCGTGGCGGATTTGTCGCGAAACTTCGACAGGTCATAACTTCTTCGTTATAACTCGGATTTCGGTATTCTTTATATATCCGTAATCCTTGTCACGCCCACTACAAGTTTCTTAATAGATATCGGCTTTATCTAATATTTATTTTTGACGCTCATTTTTATTCTTAATTAATTAAACCCTAATAATTAAGCATAAAACACATAATTTTCACATAATATTCACATAATTCCTTTTCATTTCTTCAAAATGAGTTACAAAGGTTAACCTAGACTATAACGTCAATATTAATGCCTAGCCTAGAAAAACGGGCGTTACAATTCTCTCCCCCTTAGGATGATTCCGTCCCCGGAATCACACATCAGCAAACAAATGCGGGTAGCGACTCATCATGTCACTCTCTGTTTCCCAGGTGAGATTTGGCCCATTCGTATGTTTCCAACGCACAAGCACTAAATCGACCATCTTGCGTCGCAACTTCTTAGTCTTACGGTCAACGATTGCCTCAGGTTCTTCAATCAACCTCTTGTTTTCATCCAACCTTAATTCAGAAATGGGAATTATGTCGGGCACATCTCCCGTAAACTTTCTCAAATAACATACATGAAAGGTATTATGAATACCCTCCAGTTCTTCCGGTAATTCTAGCTTGTAAGCTTGATTCCCGATCCTCTGAAGAACTTTAAATGGTCCAATAAACCTTGGACTCAATATTCCCCTTTTACCAAATCTTATAAGTCCCTTCCACGGCGAGACTTTAAGTAAAACCGAATCTCCAACTTCGAAGGATATCGGTTGTCTTTTCTTGTCAGCATAACTCTTTTGTCGATCTTGAGCTGCTAACATCCTTTCTCTAATCACTTTTAACTTTTCAGCAGTTTGATGGACTATTTCAGGTCCCATAAACTGCTTTTCCCCAGCTTCCAGCCAACATGACGGCGTTCGACACTTTTCTCCATACAAAGCATGATAAGGTGCCATCTTGATGCTCGAGTGGAAACTATTATTATAGGAAAATTCTACTAGAGGTAAGTGTTCATCCCAATTACCTTGGAATTCAAGGGTACATGCTCTCAGCATATCCTCCAATGTTTGAATTGTTCGTTCGCTCTGACCATCGGTTTGCGGATGGTAAGCTGTACTCAAACACAACTTGGTACCTAATTCCTCTTGTAGACTCCTCCAAAACCTTGAGGTAAAATGGCTGTCACGATCGGATACAATCGTTAACGGAACACCGTGAAGCCTCACAATTTCCTTCACGTAAGCATTCGCAAGTTTATCCATAGACCATTTCTCGTTGGCTGCTATGAAATGCGCACTCTTAGTGAAGCGATCAACGACCACCCAAATCATGTTGTGACCGTTCCTTGTTCTGGGCAGTTTAGTCACAAAATCCATGGTGATGTCTTCCCATTTACCCATGGGTACAGGTAAAGGTTCTAAACTCCCATACGGTTTCTGATGTTGTGCATTAACCCTAGCACAAGTTACACACTCGGCCACATACTTAGAAACATCGAGCTTCATCGTCGGCCACCAGTAATAGGGTTTTAGATCCCTATACATTTTTGTACTGCCGGGATGAATAGAGTACATGGTCTTGTGAGCTTCTTCCATCAGAACATCTCTTACTCGTCCCGTCTTAGGTACCCAAATCCTATCTTGGAATACCTTCAACCCTTGGTTGTTTGTACCGAATACTAACATTTTGCCCAAACGTTCTTCCTTTCGGTCATTTTTCTCTAAAGCTTCGTCTTGAGCTTTCTTTCTACTTTCCACAATTGTCGAGACAACTTCAATTCTCAACGCTCTTGGCCTTTTCTTTTCAAGGTTTACCTTCCGACTGAGAGCATCAGCAACAACATTTGCTTTACCAGGGTGGTAAAGTATCTCACAGTCGTAGTCCTTGAGTAACTTTAGCCAGCGCCGTTGCCTCATGTTCAATTCCTTCTGATTAAAGAGATATTGAAGACTCTTATGATCAGTGAAAAGTTTACATTTAGTACCATAAAGATAGTGCCTCCATATCTTTAAGGCGAATACTACCGCTGCCAACTCCAGATCATGAGTGGGGTAGTTCTTTTCATGCTCTTTCAATTGCCTCGATGCATACGCTATCACCTTATCCCTTTGGGTCAGAACACAACCTAACCCAACTCCAGAGGCATCACTATAAACTGCAAAGTCATCAACTCCTTCAGGTAACGAAAGAATCGGTGCTTCACACAATCTCTTCTTTAACTTCTCAAAGGCTTCCTTATGCTTCTCATTCCAAGTATAAGTAGCTCCTTTGTGGGTCAAAGCTGTTAATGGAGTAGCAATCGAAGAAAAGCCTTGGATAAATCTTCGGTAATATCCAGCTAATCCTAAAAAGCTTCGAATCTCCGTAGGACTTTTTGGTTGTTCCCACTTCATCACAGCTTCAATCTTTGCTGGGTCAACCATTATTCCTTCTTGGTTAACCACATGACCTAAAAATTGGACTTCTTGAATCCAAAATTCACATTTGGAGAACTTTACATACAACTTCTCCTTTTTCAGAACTTCTAGCACCTCACGCAGATGCTTTTCATGCTCCTGCTTATTTTTCGAATAAATCAAGATATCGTCTATGAATACTATCACGGATATATCAAGGTATGGTTTACAAACCCTGTTTATCAAATCCATGAAAGCTGCTGGGGCATTGGTTAGTCCGAACGACATAACCAAAAATTCATAGTGTCCATATCTTGTTTTGAACGAAGTCTTTTCGATATCCTGCTCCCTCACCTTTAGTTGATGTTATCCTGACCTAAGACCGATCTTCAAAAAGTAGCTTGATCCTTGCAACTGATCGAACAGGTCATCGATCCTCGGCAACGGGTACTTGTTCTTTATTATCGCTTTATTCAGCTCTCTATAATTGATGCACATTCTCATGCTCCCGTCTTTCTTCTTTACAAATAACACCGGGGCTCCCCAGGGTGATGAACTAGGTCGAATGAAACCTTTGTCCAATAACTCATGAAGTTGTGTCATAAGTTCTTTCATCTCTGTTGGTGCTAATCGATACGGTGCTTTTGTTATCGGCGTCGTTCCTGGTAACAAGTCGATACGAAATTCTACTTGTCGATCAGGGGGCAATCCGGGAAGATCTTTGGGAAAGACTTCCGGATAATCACACACCATCGGAATATTCTACACCTCCTTCTTTTCCTTCTTAGCATCGATCACGAACGCTAGATATGATGTACATCCCTTGGCCAAACACTTTCTGGCTTTCATTAGGGAAATAATTCCAGAGTTTACTCTGCGTTTGTCTCCATACACCATAAACGACTCTTTCCCTGGCGGGTTTACTTTTATTATCTTTTTCCTACACAATATTTCGGCATCATTGGCGCTAAGCCAATCCATTCCTAAAACTATGTCGAAACCATTTAACTCGATAGGTAATAATTCATCGTGGAACTTATTCCCATCCAAGTCAATGAGGATGTTTTTCATACGATGGCTAACAGGTACAAACTTGCCACTAGCAATCTCGACTAATAAAGCATTAACTAGTCTATCTACAGGCAAAGCTAGTTTTCTACCAAATTCATGCAAAATAAAGGAGTAATTGGCTCCAGAATCAAACAAAATTTGGGCAGGCAATTCGTTTACGAGAAAGGTACCTGAAGCGACATCGGTTTCTTCTTTCGCAGCTTCAAGTGTCATCTGAAAGGCTCTTGCCTTCGGCTTTGGTGGAAGATTGGGCTTTGCTGCATCCTTCTTCTTCGGATAGTCTTTCAAAATATGCCCTTCTTCATGGCACCCAAAACATACCCTCTGGTTGGACGGACACTCGTTGGCAAAATGCGCAGTCTTTCGACATTTGTAGCAAGTTATCCCCTCACTACATTTCCCAGAGTACTTTTTCTTGCACTTCTCACACCATTTCACTTCGCCTCCTCCTCCTCCAAACTTCTTAGACTTTGAAAATTTGCTTTTATTGTTGGAACCTGAAGTTCCTTCAAATTTTCTCTTTTCACCAACTTCTGCCCTCTCCAGACCCTTCTCTCTGATCTGAATCTCAACATTCTTAGCAGCCCAGATGGCGGCTTTCAAAGTGGTTGCTTGCTTGACCATCGGACCAAAGTCCGCTGGTAATCTGTAACGCCCGGGTTTCGGGGCTAAGCATTTTTAGACGATGTAATAGTCTAGGTCAACTATTGTAACTCTTTTGATGTAATAAAAATGAAATATTTGAGTATTTTGTGAATTTATGTGCTTATTATTTAATTATAAATGTATAATTAATAAAGAATAAAAATAAGCGTCAAAATTAAAATAAGAGATAAGCCCGATATCTTTACATAAAGTTGTAGTGGTCAAAACAAGGATTCCGGAGATATAAAGAACGCCGAAATCCGAATTATAACGAAGAAGTTATGACCCGACGAAGTTTCACGACGGAACCGGCACGATACCGGGAAGCGTGAATAGTGAATTTATGATAAAGCGAGTTTTTAGCCGACACGACCTAAACGAGAATCGAAGAGCTCTTTAATTGTGGCGTAACAATAAAAAGACAGACGAAAACGGACGTCGGATGAAGAAGTTATGAATTTTTAACGGACCAATCCTGTCCCGGCCTGTTAAAAATATAACTTTTAAAATAAATTCAAAATTAGCCAACGGAGTCTAAATGAAAGTTGTAGATTACGTTCCCGCCTTCGCGTGGATATAAATAACGTCAAAAACGGAGCTCGTATACGAGAGTTATGATTTTTCTAAGACGGGAGGCCGATATGCGATATTGGGTGACGTGGTACCACCAGAAATTGGACACATGGCTCCACCAGAAATTGGACATGTGACACCACCAGAATTTGGACAAGTGGCACCACCAGAAGGCCACCACATGCCCCAACTCACTATAAATAGAAGTGCCGGGTTCTCTCATTTCTTACACCTTTCCTCTTCCACTTTCTCTCTCTAAACTCTCTCTCTAAGCTCCCTTGAGCCCCTAAAGTCTAGGTAAACCCCCTAGCACCCGAAGGAAGTCCCGAGGCTCCCAGAGTCCCGAGAAAAGAACCTTTCGGCTCGGAAACGCTGCTCCAGCGAAGCCCGGTTTTGAGAAAAAAAAAACCCGCTGTAAGTAAGGTACGCCTACGAAATTTTTAATATAACTTTTAAATAATTATAGTAATGTTATTAGGTCCTTAAAATAATTATTTGGGCTATTATTATTTATATATTGAGTGTTATTTAACGCTTATATAATAATAATAATAGCTAGACTATTAATTAGTCACGGTTAAAGTTAAAACTAAACTCTAGTGGTATTAATACTAGGTTTTGGTCAAGGAAAAATTGTTTTGAGATAACGAAGTGCTGTTCAAATACCGAGTCGCCACCTAATCAGGTGAGTGCATAGTTACTTTCATCTTACACATAGATATGAAGTATTTTATATTAATTACGTGCTATGTGTGCATATTATCTGAATACTTGCTGCCTATACTGATGAAAGATTTTTATACATGTTTTAAATAATTTAAACTGTATATGTATTTTATATCTACAAAAAAAATGTTGGGGTAAAACATGGGTAGATGTAATAAGACGATGTGTGATAAAATGATGAGAGGCCTCGATGTCGTTGTTGTTGATTCTGTCATCTAGCGGAGTATGGATGACGACCACAGACTCTTCTAGACAGTCCAGTGGAACGCTAGCAGGCTCACAACCTGTAGGTGTTTGTGAACGATGTGTTCACCGGTGTACTCCATCCCCCTCATGGTTGCCTTTAGGACATTTATTGCTGAGGAAACCCCTTGGCAGTAGTGTCCATCCCGATGTTGATCCTTAGGCTAGGTCCCTTATGATAGGTGTTTTAGGGACGTAATGTGAGGATAACGGGAACGGGTAATCGGGTTATTGTTGGTTGATGAAATTAATAAACTTATTTATTGTGGGTTGAAAACCCTATGTGCTCACCAGGCTCCCAAGCCTGACCCACTCAGTTTCTTGTATTACAGGTAGTGGCGCACGAGCATAGATATGATGTTTGGGATGAGAGATTATGAATAAATGTAGTAAGGCTTTATTGTACTGTTTATGCTTTTGATCTGTATCGAACATGACATCCCGAGGTTTTTAATGAAATACATTTCTACGGAAATGCTTTGATAAATCTTTATCATATTTTATTTTGGGAACAAATTCCGCAACACTTTTATTTAAAATGTTACTCTGATTTTTAAACAAAGCATAAACAAAATCGGTCTTTTCTGGCCGTGAAAATGGGGATGTCACAGTTGGTATCAGAGCATTAGTTTAAGCGAACTAGGAATTTGTAGGATTTCTAGACTTAAACTTAGAATGCTAAGCAATGATTGTGAGGTGTGAGCACTAGCTTATTTTAGGAATTGTGCCTAAAATGCTTTTATGTGCTAAATGATTTATGCCTTATATGCTGTTATTTGTTCGGATCTATGGTCTGTTGCCGACCGGATCTGGAAACCTTATGTGTTTAGGATTCTAAACGTACAACTACGATATTAGAACTAACATGTAAACGTTTCGGAGAGATAAGGATGATTTAAACGTCTATCCTGAATAAAGATCTAAATTCACCATATTCGGTGTATAGATCAAAATGGCAAGAACCCGCAGTGGAGCTGGAAACGCAAACGAAAACAGGAATCGACCACCTGTAATTGAGCAAATACCTGTTGTAGTTGCAGCACCTGAGCCAGTAACGATGGCTGGTGTACAATTGATGATTCAGGCGATGTTGGATAATCAGATGGAAGAAAGTAGACGTCTGCTTCGACAAAATCGTGAAGAACTTTCAATCCAAGTTGAAGAGCCCGAAGTGAATGGAGGGCCATCGGAAGGTGGAAACTTCAGTGGTACCGTTGGTCAAGACAACCCACAAATTGTTAGACAAGGCAATCGTAATGGAGGAAATGATGGAAGAGGATGTAAATACAAGGATTTTATGGCGTCTAAGCCACCGTGTCTATCCGGAAGCCCGACGCCGGTGCAAATTATGGATTGGATCTCCGAAATGGAGACAATGTTTGAAAGTTACGAATGCAGCAACAGGCAGAAGACCGCTCTTGCGATCCCGTTGTTGAAATCTGGCGTGTTGAGTTGGTGGAAGCTGTTAGCTGATTCTATGCCCAAGGGAGAAGCGAGTAAAATGTCTTGGGAAGATTTTGTGGAACAACTGAAACTGCAATACTGCTCAGAGCAGGACCTACTGGAAATCAATAACGAGTTTCAAAATTTGAAGAGGGGAAAGATGAGCGTTGCTGAATACGCTGCAAGTTTCACGGAGAAAATGAAGCTTATCCCATATCTAGTTCCAACAGAACTCTCAAAGGTCAATAAGTTTGCCCTTGGACTACCAGCGGACTATGGTCCAATGGTTAAGCAAGCAACCACGTTGAAAGCCGCCATCTGGGCTGCCAGAAATGTTGAGACCCAGATCAGAGAGAAAGGTCTGGAAAGGTCAGAGGTTGGTGAGAAGAGGAAGTTTGACGGACCCTCGGGGTCCAGCAAAAAGGGTAAATTCTCAAAGTCTAGTTCGAAAGGAGGTGGAGGAGGCGAAGTGAAGTGGTGTGACAAGTGCAAGAAGAAGCACTCTGGGAAGTGCGACGGAGGGGTCACTTGTTTCAAATGTGGGAAGCCTGGGCACTATGCCAATGAATGCACATTCACTAAGAAGGTCTGTTATGAGTGCAACGAGGAGGGGCACATTTCGAGGGATTGCCCGAAGAAGAAGGAAGCAGGAAGACCCAACATTCCACCAAAGCCGAAGGCTAGAGCCTTCCAGATGACACTGGAAGCTGCTAAGGAAGAAGCTGATGTCGCTTCAGGTACCTTTCTCGTAAACAAATTGCATGCCCAAATTTTATTTGATTCTGGAGCCAACTACTCCTTTATTTCGCATGAATTTGGTAGAAAGCTAGCTTTGCCTGTCGATAGACTAGATAATGCCTTATTAGTCGAAGTTGCTAGTGGCAAGTTTGTACCTGTTAGCCATCGTATGAAAAACATCTTAATTGATTTGAACGGGAATAAGTTTCACGAGGAATTATTGCCTATCGAACTTAACGGTTTCGACATCGTGTTGGGAATGGATTGGCTTAGCACCAATGATGCGGAAATACTGTGCAAAAAGAAGATCGTAAAAGTAAACCCGCCTGGGAAAGAGTCGTTTATGGTGTATGGGGACAAACGCAGGGTAAATTCTGGAATCATTTCTCTAATGAAAGACAGAAAATGTTTGACCAAGGGATGTACATCATATTTAGCATTCGTGATCGATGCTAAGAAGGAAAAGAAGGTGATACAGAGCATTCCTGTCGTGTGTGATTATCCGGAAGTATTTCCTGAAGATCTTCCCGGATTACCGCCTGATCGACAAGTAGAATTCCGTATTGAATTGTTACCAGGAACGACACCAATAGCAAAAGCACCTTACCGATTAGCACCGACGGAGATGAAGGAGCTGATGATGCAACTTCAGGAGTTATTGGACAAAGGTTTCATTAGACCTAGTTCATCACCCTGGGGAGCTCCGGTGTTATTCGTGAAAAAGAAAGATGGAAGTATGAGAATGTGTATTGATTACAGAGAGCTGAACAAGGCAACAAAAAAGAATAGATATCCGTTGCCAAGGATTGATGACCTGTTCGATCAACTGCAAGGTTCAAGTTATTTTTCAAAGATCGACCTAAGGTCAGGATATCATCAGCTGAAGGTAAGAGAGCAAGATATAGAGAAGACTGCATTCAGAACACGATATGGACACTACGAGTTTTTGGTTATGTCGTTTGGACTAACCAATGCTCCAGCAGCATTCATGGATTTAATGAACAGGGTTTGTAATCCGTTTCTTGATAAATATGTGATAGTGTTCATAGATGACATTCTGATTTACTCAAAAAGCCAAGAAGAGCATGGTAGACACTTGCGGGAAGTGTTAGAAGTCTTGAAGAAGGAGAAGCTGTATGCTAAATTCTCCAAATGTGATTTTTGGATTCGAGAAGTCCAATTCTTGGGTCACGTGGTCAACCAAGAAGGGATAATGGTCGATCCAGCAAAGATTGAAGCGGTAATGAAGTGGGAACAACCAAAAAGTCCCACGGAGATCCGAAGCTTTTTGGGATTAGCCGGATATTACCGAAGGTTTATACAAGGATTTTCTTCAATCGCTAGTCCATTAACAGCGTTAACCCACAAAGGAACTACCTATGCTTGGAGTGATAAGCATAAAGAAGCATTCGAGAAGCTAAAGAAGAAACTATGCGAGGCACCGATACTTTCTCTACCCAATGGAGTTGAAGACTTCGCTGTTTATATCGATGCGTCTGGTATTGGGTTGGGTTGTGTTTTGACCCAAAGAGAAAAGGTGATCGCATATGCGTCTCGACAGTTGAAGGAACATGAAAAGAACTACCCTACTCATGACTTGGAGTTGGCGGCGGTAGTTTTCGCTCTAAAAATATGGAGGCATTACCTCTATGGTACGAAGTGCAAACTTTTCACCGACCATAAGAGTCTCCAATATCTCTTTAATCAGAAAGAATTGAACATGAGACAACGACGCTGGCTAGAATTACTCAAGGACTATGACTGTGAGATACTTTACCACCCCGGTAAAGCAAACGTTGTCGCTGATGCTCTCAGTCGAAAAGTCAACCTTGAAAGAAAAAGGCCAAGAGCGTTGAGAATAGAAGTTGTCTCGACCATTGTGGAAAGTATCAGGGAAGCTCAAGAAGAAGCTTCAGAGAAGAGTGACCGAAAAGAAGAACGTTTGGGAAAAACATTAGTGTTCGGTACAAACAGTCAAGGACTAAAGGTATTCCAAGATCGGATTTGGGTACCTAAGACTGGAGGAATAAGAGATCTTCTGATGGAAGAAGCTCACAAGACCATGTACTCGATTCATCCCGGTAGCACTAAAATGTATAGGGACCTAAAACCCTACTACTGGTGGCCGACGATGAAGCTCGACGTTGCGAAATATGTGGCCGAGTGTGTAACTTGTGCAAGAGTTAAGGCACAACATCAGAAACCATATGGGAGTTTAGAACCCTTACCTGTACCCATGGGTAAATGGGAAGATATCACCATGGATTTTGTGACTAAACTACCCAGGACGAAGAACGGTCACGACATGATTTGGGTGGTCGTGGATCGTTTCACAAAGAGTGCACACTTCATAGCTGCCAATGAAAGGTGGTCTGTGGATAAGCTTGCAAATGCTTACGTGAAGGAAATTGTGAGACTTCACGGTGTTCCTCTAACAATTGTATCGGATCGTGATAGTCGTTTCACGTCAAGGTTTTGGAGAAGTCTACAAGAGGAATTGGGTACGAAGTTATGTCTGAGTACAGCTTACCATCCGCAGACTGATGGTCAGAGTGAAAGAACGATTCAAACGCTTGAAGATATGTTGAGAGCATGTACCCTCGAGTTCCAAGGTAACTGGGATGAGCACTTACCTTTGGTAGAATTTTCCTACAACAACAGTTTCCACTTGAGCATCAAGATGGCACCTTATCAAGCTTTGTACGGACAAAAGTGTCGTACGCCTTCTTGTTGGCTTGAGGCTGGAGAAAAGCAGTTTATGGGCCCCGAGATAATCCATGAGACTGTTGAGAAACTGAAGGTGATAAAGGAAAGGATGTTAGCAGCTCAGGATCGTCAGAAGAGCTATGCTGACAAGAAAAGACGACCGATGACCTTCGAAGTTGGGGATTCCGTTTTGCTTAAAGTCTCACCGTGGAAAGGACTTATACGATTCGGGAAACGAGGAAAGCTGAGTCCAAGGTTTATTGGACCGTTCAAAGTTCTTCAGAAGATTGGGAACCAAGCTTACAAGCTGGAATTGCCCGAAGAACTCGATGGTATTCATAACACCTTCCATGTATGTTATCTGAGGAAATTCACGGGAGAAGTTCCCGACATAATTCCGATCTCGGAGTTAAGAATGGATGAGAATAAGAGGCTAATCGAAGAGCCCGAGGCAATTGTTGACCGTAAGATTAAGAAGTTACGACGCAAGATGGTCGACTTAGTGCTAGTCCGATGGAAACATTCGAATGGGCCGAATCTCACTTGGGAAACAGAGGATGACATGATGAGTCGCTATCCGCATCTGTTTGCTGACGCATGATTCCGAGACGGAATCATCCTAAGGGGAAGAGAATTGTAACGCCCGGGTTTCGGGGCTAAGCATTTTTAGACGATGTAATAGTCTAGGTCAACTATTGTAACTCTTTTGATGTAATAAAAATGAAATATTTGAGTATTTTGTGAATTTATGTGCTTATTATTTAATTATAAATGTATAATTAATAAAGAATAAAAATAAGCATCAAAATTAAAATATGAGATAAGCCCGATATCTTTACATAAAGTTGTAGTGGTCAAAACAAGGATTCCGGAGACATAAAGAACGCCGAAATCCGAATTATAACGAAGAAGTTATGACCCGACGAAGTTTCACGACGGAACCGGCACGATACCGGGAAGCGTGAATAGTGAATTTATGATAAAGCGAGTTTTTAGCCGACACGACCTAAACGAGAATCGAAGAGCTCTTTAATTGTGGCGTAACAATAAAAAGACAGACGAAAACGGACGTCAGATGAAGAAGTTATGAATTTTTAACGGACCAATCCTGTCCCGGCCTGTTAAAAATATAACTTTTAAAATAAATTCAAAATTAGCCAACGGAGTCTAAACGAAAGTTGTAGATTACGTTCCCGCCTTCGCGTGGATATAAATAACGTCAAAAACGGAGCTCGTATACGAGAGTTATGATTTTTCTAAGACGGGAGGCCGATATGCGATATTGGGTGACGTGGCACCACCAGAAATTGGACACATGGCTCCACCAGAAATTGGACATGTGACACCACCAGAATTTGGACAAGTGGCACCACCAGAAGGCCACCACATGCCCCAACTCACTATAAATAGAAGTGCCGGGTTCTCTCATTTCTTACACCTTTCCTCTTCCACTTTCTCTCTCTAAACTCTCTCTCTAAGCTCCCTTGAGCCCCTAAAGTCTAGGTAAACCCCCTAGCACCCGAAGGAAGTCCCGAGGCTCCCAGAGTCCCGAGAAAAGAACCTTTCGGCTCGGAAACGCTGCTCCAGCGAAGCCCGGTTTTGAGAAAAAAAAACCCGCTGTAAGTAAGGTACGCCTACGAAATTTTTAATATAACTTTTAAATAATTATAGTAATGTTATTAGGTCCTTAAAATAATTATTTGGGCTATTATTATTTATATATTGAGTGTTATTTAACGCTTATATAATAATAATAATAGCTAGACTATTAATTAGTCACGGTTAACGTTAAAACTAAACTCTAGTGGTATTAATACTAGGTTTTGGTCAAGGAAAAATTGTTTTGAGATAACGAAGTGCTGTTCAAATACCGAGTCGCCACCTAATCAGGTGAGTGCATAGTTACTTTCATCTTACACATAGATATGAAGTATTTTATATTAATTACGTGCTATGTGTGCATATTATCTGAATACTTGCTGCCTATACTGATGAAAGATTTTTATACATGTTTTAAATAATTTAAACTGTATATGTATTTTATATCTACAAAAAAAATGTTGGGGTAAAACATGGGTAGATGTAATAAGACGATGTGTGATAAAATGATGAGAGGCCTCGATGTCGTTGTTGTTGATTCTGTCATCTAGCGGAGTATGGATGACGACCACAGACTCTTCTAGACAGTCCAGTGGAACGCTAGCAGGCTCGCAACCTGTAGGTGTTTGTGAACGATGTGTTCACCGGTGTACTCCATCCCCCTCATGGTTGCCTTTAGGACATTTATTGCTGAGGAAACCCCTTGGCAGTAGTGTCCATCCCGATGTTGATCCTTAGGCTAGGTCCCTTATGATAGGTGTTTTAGGGACGTAATGTGAGGATAACGGGAACGGGTAATCGGGTTATTGTTGGTTGATGAAATTAATAAACTTATTTATTGTGGGTTGAAAACCCTATGTGCTCACCAGGCTCCCAAGCCTGACCCACTCAGTTTCTTGTATTACAGGTAGTGGCGCACGAGCATAGATATGATGTTTGGGATGAGAGATTATGAATAAATGTAGTAAGGCTTTATTGTACTGTTTATGCTTTTGATCTGTATCGAACATGACATCCCGAGGTTTTTAATGAAATACATTTCTACGGAAATGCTTTGATAAATCTTTATCATATTTTATTTTGGGAACAAATTCCGCAACACTTTTATTTAAAATGTTACTCTGATTTTTAAACAAAGCATAAACAAAATCGGTCTTTTCTGGCCGTGAAAATGGGGATGTCACATAATCCGAGGGCAAACTTGTTAACCTTAGAGAGTTCAGTCGGAACTAGATAAGGAACAAGCTTCATCTTTTCCGTAAAACTAGCAGCGTATTTAGTAACGCTCATCTTTCCCTTCTTCAAATTCTGGAACTCATTATTAATTTCCAGAAGATCCTGCTCAGAGCAGTATTGCAATTTCAGTTGTACCACAAAGTCTTCCCAAGACATCTTGGTAGCTTCTCCCTTGGGCATCGAATCAGCTAGTAACTTCCACCAGCTCAATACACCAGATTTTAACAGAGGAATTGCAATTGCGGTCTTCTGTTTGTTGCTGCACTCACAACTTTCAAACATCGTCTCCATTTCGGAGATCCAATTCATGACTTCCACCGGTGTCGGACTTCCAGATAGACACGGTGGTTTAGATGCCATGAAATCTTTGTATTTGCATCCGCGTCCATCAACTCCTCCATCCTGGTTGTTTTGTCTAACTATCAGTGGGTTGGCTTGACCAAGAGTCCCACTGTAGTTCCCTCCTACTGATTTCCCTTCATTCAATTCGGGCCGTTCAACAGGTATCGTAGTTTCTTCCCTATTTTGTTGTAGTAATCGCCTTGTCTCCTCCATTTGGCAATCTAACATCATCTGCATCATTGCTTGTATCCCAGCCATCGTCATTGGCTCAGGTGCAGCTCCTACAACAGGTACTTACTCAACTACTTGGGGTTGAGGTTGTTGATTCCTGTTTCTGTTTGCATTTGCAACTCCACTACGAGTTCTTGCCATTATAATCTATATACCGAATAAGGCGAATTTAGGTCTTTATCCTCGATAGGTATTTAAATTCCCTTATCACTCCGAAATGTTTACATGTTAGTTCTAATATCGTAATCGTACGCTTAGAATCCTACACACATAAGGTTTCCAGATCCGGTCGGCAACAGACCATAGATCCGAACAAATAATGGCATATATGGCAAACATATAACATTTAGCACATAAAAGCATTTTAGGCATGTTTCCTAAAATAAACTAGTGCTCGTGTCTAAAATATGGTAGACACTCATCTCACAATCATCACTTAACATTCTAAGTTTAAGTCTAGAAATCCTACAAATTTCTTAGTTCGCTTAAACTAATGCTCTGATACCAACTGTGACATCCCCTAATTTCTCGGCGAGAAAAGACCGATTTAATTTATGCTTTTTTAAATAAAATCAGAGAAATCCTTTTTCAAGATGTTGCGGAATTTAGTTCCCAATACAAAACATGATAAAAGTTTTTCAAAACCTTTCTTTAAGAAATATATAATTTCATTTCATATCAAAACCTCGGGATGTCATGTTCCGATACAGATCAAAAGCATAAACAAGACATTATAAGCCTTTCAACAGTTATTTACAACTACTGGCCTATAATCCAAAAATCTCTCATCATCCTCCGACTATGCTCGGGGTCCACTACCTGTAACATAAAAAGCTGAGTGGGTCAGGCTTGGGAGCCTGGTGAGCATATAGGGTTTTCAACCCACAATAATAATAAACTTATTAAGTTCATCAATCAACAATAACCCTGATTACCCATTCCCGTTATCCTCACTTTATGTCCCTAAACACTTATCACAAGGGACCTAGCCTAAAGAATATCATCGGGATGGACACTACTGCTAAGGGGACTCCTCAGCCATACATGTCCTAAATGCAACCATGAGGGGGATGGAGTACAGCAAATGAACACCCAAGTTCATTAACACCTACAGGTTGCGGGCCTGCCAGCGTTCCACTGGAATGTCTAGAAAAGTCTGTGGTCGTCATCCAAACTCCGCTAGATGACTGGATCACAATCACATCGAGGCCTCTCATCATTTTATTTCATCACACATCAACTATCTACCCATGTTTTACCCAACATATTTGTAGATAAAAAGACATATACAGTTTAAAACTTGTATAAAACATCGTAGCACGTATTTTATAGAAAATACTTCATATCTAGGTGTAAGATGAAGGTGACTATACACTCACTTGATTTGATGATAATCGGGCAGCAATTCGTTTCCTAAAACGATCGTTTCTAATAAAACCGGGAGTTTTATTGAGAAACCGGGCTCTACAAAGGTTGGGCTTTGAAACCGAAAAGATAAATTTCTCGGGCTTCTCGGGCACTTCGGGGCGTATTCCGGGTGTTATAATTGATACCGGGGCTTTGGGGAATGTCAAAATGGTAAAAATATTGAAAAAGGGGTGAAATATGACAATTTCTTAAAAGTATCCGAGAAGGCTCGCAGCCTTCTATTTATAGGGGAGGTCCGAAGTCGGCTAAGAGGGATGAGTCAGCAGCGAGGACACGCGGCAGCAGCAGAGCGAAGGCGCGCAGGTGGCTCGCACGTGGGTTGCGCATGCAAGGGTCTCGCTGGAGGCTCCTGATTGGACCGGAGTCTAGGGTCCGAGACTTCGGACCTGGCACTCCATGCGAGGATCGGACACGCGATAAGGAGTACGAGGCAACTTCTGATTGGCCAAGCCTTCGGTCCGAAGAGAATGCGACACGCGTCGACAGGTGGCCTCGGATGACTCAGCAGATCGGACACGTGGCACGATTTGGGCGAGGGTGACGTGGCCGAACACAAGCCATGCGAAATTCCTCGGTTTTGGCAATTTTTCTCGATTTTCGCGCCAAAACTTCTAAAATCCATAACTTTCGCATACGGGCTCCGTTTTTGACGTTCTTTATATGCACGCGTAGGTAAAATTACGCTCTACAACTTTCGTTTAGACTTCGTCGGCTAATTTTGACTTTAATTTTTATATTATTATTTTTAACAGATCGGGACAGGAAATCCGTTAAAAAATCATAACTTCTTCATCCGACGTCCGTTTTCGTCTGTCTTTTACCGTTTTGCTACTATTGACGAGACCTTCGATTCTCGTTTAGGTTGTATCGGCTAAAAATCACTCGATCTAAAATTCGAGTTTTTAGCTGTCTACTGCTAAGCTGAAACTTAGAAAAATCATAACTTCCTCATACGAAGTCAGATTTGGGCGTTCTTTTTATACCTACTCTCAGTTTAACAAACACTATGACTTTCGTTTAGATCACTAAGGCTAAAAAGTAGTTTATCAAAAACTCACTTTTTACGACATTCGGCAGCGTGCTGGTTTTGTCGCGAAACTTCGACAGGTCATAACTTCTTCGTTATAACTTGGATTTCGGTATTCTTTATATATCCGTAATCCTTGTCACGCCCACTACAAGTTTCTTAATAGATATCGACTTTATCTAATATTTATTTTTGATGCTCATTTTTATTCTTAATTAATTAAACCCTAATAATTAAGCATAAAACACATAATTTTCACATAATATTCACATAATTCCTTTTCATTTCTTCAAAATGAGTTACAAAGGTTAACCTAGACTATAACGTCAATATTAATGCCTAGCCTAGAAACACGGGCGTTACACCCTCCCCCCCCTCGGGGGTAAAATCTTTTAAAAACTGTAAAAGTGGGGCTATGAACTCATCCTCGATGTGTGATACCGTTGGTGTAGGGTTGTTTTGGGCTCGAGGCTCCGAGGACCGCCTTACGATAGTAGAAACTTCGTGATAGATAGATAGATAGATAGATAGATAGATAGAGAGGGAGAGAGTGAGAGAGTTGAGAGTGTGAGGGGTTCAAAATGAAGCTACAACCCCTACTATTTATAGTTGAAGTTTTGACGTGCACACGGTGAAAATATCTATATGCGCCGTGAGTGATCGTCTTGGCTCCATTCGGAAGATGCCATGTGTCACTCCCCCACCCAGCCAAACCACTCTTAATATACTCGAATTCGGTGTCATGTGGACACTACACGACGATGCTCACCTCGTGTGCATAAAATGGATTTTTGAAAAATCCATATCTTATGCATACAAGCTCGGATCTTTACATTCTTTATATCTATGTGATGATCTCAAATAGTACAATAAATTTCCTTAAGGTTGTTTCAACTAGTTTTTACTTTCATCTTTTTCCTTAACTGGGGTAAAAATAAATGATTTTATAAAAATCATATCCCTCATACGGATCCCATTTTCAACATTCTTTTTCCTAAAGTTCTTATCTCGAGGTGTACGACGATTCTCCTTTTTATAAATTTAGTCAAAACTTAACCAATCTCTATGTACCGTTTTGACATCGTAATAATGATTTACGCGGTTGATTTTACTGTTTAAAAAAAATCATAACTGCTCCAATTGGAGTCAAATTTTTATAAATTTTATATCCTTGGAATTACGTCGACGACTACTTTCCGAATATATTAACCGTTTTAAAAGTCGACACAACTTTTTGGACGCTTAATTTTGAGTCTAAACGTCGAATTATCTCTAAATATAACAACTTATTTGATTATATATACTCATAAAATCAAACCTTACAATGTTAAGCAATTACATTTATGGTTCCCTACTATTTCCTAACGGTGGTTGGTGACGAAATTTTCTTGGTTGTCACATTGGACCACTTAACTTTTAGTATTTTATCAACACAAATCTTTTGGTGGCTACATCACCATAACTGTCTTGATTTTCCCTTTGAGTGGCTAGCTCTAAACTTTTCCTCTCTCCATCATTTGAATAATGTTTTGCTGGGTGACCTTCTGTTGTTAAAGAATCGTGGGAGTGGCAATATTTTGTAGCAACTCTTCATTATGCTTTAAAGTGATCTCATCCATGATTCAAATGTTGTACTCCTCGAAAAATATTGAAAAGCTTCTTTAATTGTACATTGAAGCTCAAGTGCCATAAGAGGGGTGCCATCATCATCCAAGACACCACCATCATTTCTTTTAGAGTGCTTGGATGTGGAATGTTGTAGAGGATGAGTGGTTGGCCTTTTCTTCAACAATGAGCTTATGGGAACAACTGACTGGTTTTTATAGGTTATAAAAACACATGTGAAAATGGAAAATTACACTTAACACTTAAGGGTACATGCAACCTATAAAGGATCTATGTCTTCATAAATAATAGCAACATACTATGAATATCAAGAACCCTAGAGAAACCCTATTAAAATAAAAATTTCAACCTTTAGAATTATTATAGTAAATAATACTTGCGATTCCTTCCTTTTCTCTTCAGAAAGCTAGCTCCAAAAGCTTAGTGCCTCTAATGGCTTGTAGCCAAACCCTAACAACTAGAAGACAATTGGAGAGAGGATAGGAGACGAAAAAAATCGGCTATCCTTCTTGGATGTGGAGTGGACAAAAATAGGCCACTTAAGGGGTATTTATTGGTAATAGGAAAACCCTGGAAACCTTAATTTGAAATATAATAATAATATTTCAAAATTCAAGTGATTATCCAGTGTATTATCTTCAAGAGGCTTCCAAAAACCCTGATTAGGGGCACCTAAAACCTTCCCCCTATGGAAGGTTCTTAAACCCTTCATTTATTCAACTTTTGAATAATTACAACTTAAGTCCTTGCACCTTTAAATTAATTGTAATTAAATCAGAATTAAATCTAAATTAATTATGATTAATTCTTAATTAATTATTACTATTTCCAAAAATGACTTTGCTTTTAATTACAGGTATATACAATTTATTTATGAGCTTAGAAACCTTAATCCAATAGTCTCCCACTTGGATAAGTCTATAACTATAATTTAAAGTATAACGTTGAACCAAACTACAAAGTGTGTTTTTCGAAGCAATTATCAAACTCTGATTCAAATAGGACATTGGTCCTAAGATAAGTGATTAGTTATTTCTTCGTTCTTCATGATATCGTATGGATCCGAGACATTGAATCAAATCAATCTCAGTATCCATGTTTCCCGATTTGTGATGACGTCATAAGACTATAAATTAAACACATCAATTTAGTCATAGCTGGGCCCAAAACTATAATGTCAACATCAAATCACCGAGGGCCCCAAAGATATTGCTTTTTCCTGTTAGGGAAAAGGGAACGATTAAACTTTGACTACTGTAACACCGAAATTTTCAAACCAAAATCTTCATTTTTAACATAAAAATCACATATCATATTTCCCGAAATCTCAAGTATCAACATTAGTACAATTTATTTATCAAAAGTCGTTTATCACATAAACGAGGATCTTCCAAAATATATGTTCAAAGCGAGTGTGTGTACAATCAAGCCGGGGCCTTTCCGCGATCATCGGAAGTACCTGAAACACATAACACATAACACGGTAAGCATAAATCTTAGTGAATTCCCCAAAATACCACATATAACTCATTAGCCACTCTAGGCGATAACTCGATAAGACCCTTCGGGCAGTGTGTCTCAGTGGGACCCTCCGGTCCCAGCTTAGTAAGCTCATAGTAACAATATTCAGCATAAACCACAAAGACATAATGCATAATGTCAAAGACACAGATAAACACAATAACAACTCAATCACACAATGTACCACTCGAGGCAAGTAGAGTGAGAAGACTCACCTCGTAAGTAAGCTGAGTGAATGAATACTCTCGCACACAAATCACCAGTCTAGCCTCCTCCTAATCACATAAGTTAAGTATATCTAATTAACTATTAATATTGCACATTTCGCTAAGTTATCTCTCTTTCTCTCTCTCTCTCTCTCTCTCTGGAAGTGGGAAAAGACCATTTTACCCCTCCATGGTTTACCAAAGACAGGGTTGACCAATCCTAAGCCAAAAGAAGTTAAACTCGAGTCAACAGTCTATGTTGACCCTACTCGTTGAGTGCACTCATGGAACTCGACGAGTCTGCTCACCATTCCTAGAATTACTCAAAATTCTGACTTAACTCGCCAAGTTGACCCGACAACTCACCGAGTTGCTGTACGATCTAATCCATCGGGACAACCCATCCGACTCGTTGAGTTGGCTTCTTGACTCGGCGAGTCCATTCAGACTCATCTCTCATTCAGTCGTTTTCAAGGCAGGGAACTTCCCCAAACTCTAGATCTACACTCCTAAGGCTCATCTATCACGTAAAGTCACAAGCTTTACGTTCATGCATGGCATTTTGAGCTTAAAATGCCAAAACACACCCCAAAAAAGGGTTTTTCACTGAAGATCACTATTATGGTTGGATAAAGGAGGGACTTTTGGACTCTAGGGACCTCACATGGTCCAGATCCGAAGTTCAACCCTTTCATTCATCATGGAACCCTCAACGTCCTCATATTTCGGTGGAAAAACCCTAGATTCACAAAATCCTAACATCTATACAATAGAATGAGAAAGGTGAAAGCTTTGTATCTTTCCCTGAAGCTTTGAAGTGAAACAACCTCAGATCTAGCAGCACCCTCTTGTCCCTTGGCCTTGAAATCTTCTCTCCTCTTCACAAAATGCACCAAACACTCACAATTAGCAAAGCACTCTCTCTCTCTCTAGGATCACAGGTCGTTTAGGGTTTGCTCTCAAGGAATGGTAGCCGCAAATGAGGCTATAAGTGCCTTTAAATAGGCCCCAAACCTGGGGATTTAGGGTTTCTCATCCCAACGCCTACTCGGCGAGTCGCCTCTCGGACTCGTCGAGTAGGTCATTAAACCCACGTGTCCATTCGCGATACTACTCGACGAGTTGTTGCACCAACTCGTCGAGTCATTCTATAAACTTCAAAAGTAAATAATCAAAATGATGTACCTGGGACTCCGGGTGTTACAATTCTCCCCCACTAGAATCAGACTTCGCCCTCGAAGTCATGATCCAGAAATAACTCTGGATACTGCTCTCGCATCTCAGACTCCGGCTCCCACGTCAACTCGGACCCTCTCCGATGTTGCCACTGGTCCTGAACCAGGGGTACCTCCTTGTTCCTCAGAACCTTCACCTTTCGATCCATGATTGCAATTGGTCTCTCAATGTAATTCAGGCTCGCATCGAACTGAAAGTCTTCTAATGGTACTACCGCTGTCTCGTCGGTTACAAACTTCCTTAGCTGAGACACATGGAAGGTGTTATGAATCTGACTCAACTCCGCAGGTAGCTCCAAACGGTACGCTACCCTACCCACTCTGGCGGTCACCCTGAAAGCACCGATGTATTAGGGCCCAAGCTTTCCCCGTTTCCTGAATCGAATCACCCCTTTCCAAGGGGATACCTTCAGGAGGACAAAGTCTCCAACCTAAAACTCAAGCTCAGATCGTCGCCTGTCTGCGTAACTCTTCTGGCGACTCTGGGCCGTCAGTAACCTTTGCCTGACCTGCTGAATCTGTTCAGTCGTCTTGAGCACTATCTCAGTGCTACCCATCACTCGTTGCCCCACCTCTCCCCAACAGATAGGAGTCCGACACCTTCTCCCATAAAGGAGCTCGAAAGGAGGGATACCGATACTGGAATGGTGGCTGTTGTTGTAAGAAAACTCAGCCAATGGCAGATATGTGTCCGAACTTCCACCGAAGTCCATAACGTATGCTCGAAGCATGTCTCGAGCGTCTGAATCGTCCGCTCACTCTGCCCGTCCGTCTGTGGGTGGTAGGCTGTACTGAAATGCAATCTCGTACCCAACTCCTCATGAAACTTCTTCCAAAACCTAGAAGTAAAGCGCACATCCCGATCTGACACTATCGACGTCGGCACTCCATGCCGGGCTACCACCTCTCTTACATATACCTCAGCTAGTTTCTCTGCAGAAGAACTCTCACTAATAGCGAGGAAGTGAGCGCTCTTCGTCAATCGGTCCACTATCACCCAAATTGCGTCGGCACCTTACGCGGTCCTCGGCAATTTGGTGATAAAATCCATGGAAATCTGTTCCCACTTCCACTGGGGAACCTCCAATGGCTGCAGCTTGCCATGAGGACGCTGGTGCTCAGCCTTAACCTGACGACAGGTCAAGCACCTCTCGACTACCCAAGCCACGTCCCTCTTCATACATGGCCACCAATAGTCCCTCTTCAGGTCCAAGAACATCTTGGTGGCTCCTGGATGGATCGAGAATCTCGATCTATGCGCCTCCTCCATCAGAACACGACAAGCTCCGCCAGTGTAGGGCACCCAAATCCGCCCTCGGAAAGTCATAAGCCCACGACTGTCTGTCAGAAACTCAGACACCTGCCCAATCACCCGCTCCCTCTTGCGGTTTTCTAGTCTCACGGCCTCCACCTAGGCGTCTCGAATGGTATCTAAAACTAGAGTCATCACCGTCATCCTGATACACACATCTCGGATCGGAGCGCTCTTGGCTCTACAGCTTAGGGCGTCGGCTACCATATTAGCCTTGCTCGTATGATACAAGATCTCACAGTCATAGTCTTTCACCACATCCAACCACCTCCTCTGTCTCATATTCAAGTTGGGCTGATCCATGAGGTACTTCAGGCTCTTGTGGTCCGTATATATAGTACACCACACGCCATCAAGATAGTGGCGCCAAATCTTGAGGGCGAACACCACCGCCCCTAACTCCAAATCATGGGTGGGATACCTCGTCTCATGAGGTTTCAGCTGCCTCGACGCATATGCTATCACGTGACCCCTTTGCATCAACACTGCACCCATCCCTGAGATAGACGCATCGCAATAAACCACAAAGTCCTCCACTCCCTCCGGAAGGGCTAACACTGGAGCTTCGCACAATCTCTGGCGAAGGGTCTCAAATGATGCCTACTGCTCAGGCCCCCAAACAAAAGTAACACCCTTCCGGGTCAATTTGGTGAGAGGAACTGCAATCTTGGAGAAATCCCTGATAAATTTCCTATAGTAACCGGCCAATCCTAGAAAACTCCTGATCTCGGATGGGGATCTCGGCACCTCCCATCGCATGACTGCCTCAATCTTGGCCGGTTCGACCAATATCCCATTCTGATTAACGAGATGCCCTAGGAACTGGACCTCTCGTAACCAGAAATCACACTTGGAGAATTTGGCATATAGCCTCTCCGATCTTAAAACTCCCAAAACCTCTCTAAGGTGCTCCTCGTGCTGTTCTCTGGATCTCGAGTACGTAAGAATATCGTCGATGAACATGATCACCGATCGATCCAACATGGGCCTACACACCCGGTTCATGAAGTCCATGAATGCCGCCGGTGCGCTGGTGAGCCCGAAGGGTATCACCACAAACTCATAGTGCCCATAACGAGTCCTAAAGGCCGTTTTCGAAATATCCTCCTCGCAAACTCTCATCTGATGATATCCGGACCTCATATCAATCTTGGAGAACCAAGATGCCTCCTGTAACTGATCGAACAAATCGTCGATCCTCGGAAGTGGATAACGGTTTTTGACCGTCAGCTTGTTCAACTCCCGGTAATCAATGCACATCCGGTGTGAACCATCCTTTTTCTTGACAAAAAGGATCGGAGCTCCCCACGGTGAGCTACTCGGTCTAATGAACCCTTTCCCAGCAGCTCCAGGAGCTGAGAGGATAACTCCTGCATCTCTGGTGGCGCAAGACGATAGGGTGCCTTGGCAATAGGTGTCGCACCCGGAATCAAATCAATCCGGAACTCCACCTGCCTCTCGGGAGGCACACCCGGTAACTCCTCGGGGAACACATTAGGAAACTCGCATACTATCGGAACCTCGGATGCAGATCTCGGTCTCTCTGACACGTTTCGCGTATCCATCACGTACGCCAAGAAACCCATACAACCCTGCTGCAAACTCTGCCTTACCCTGGACACAGAGCAGAAGGCTGACCGAGATCTGGTACCCTCGCCATACACTGTAAGCACTCCCCCACTAGGGTCACGTATGGTCACCAACTGAAGCTCGCAGTCGATCACTGCTCCAAAACGGCTCAACCAATCAATACCCACAATGACACAAACATCTCCCATCGCGATTGGTATCAGGTCGATCGGAAACTTGACGCCAAAAATCTCCAGCACACATCCTCGGAACACCTCAGTAGCAAAAAGACTTATGCTCATCAGCTATAGAAACCCTCAGAGGTCGACTCAACGCCTCACACTGGTTTCCAATGTGACAACTAAAGGCTATGGATACGAAGGATCGACTCACACCAGAATCAAATAACACTAAAGCAGGTACATAACTCACAAGAAATATACCTAAATATAGCACATGATAATCATAAAAGAAGCGCATAGCAAATAAATGGATAAATAGAGGAATACATACCAACCACAATATCTGGTGCTGCGCGGACCTCCTCCGCTGTCAGCTGGAAAGCTCTCCCACGAGCCTTCGGAACCTCGGCCTTTACCGGCCTAGCATCAGTAACACGCAATGCAGTAGGAGTGGAACCCAGGGCTGATCCCTGAACAAGCTGAGGACACTCGGCCTTCCGATGGCCGGTCTGATTGGAGTGGAAACAAACTGAAAAACCCTTGGGGCAATCCTTCGCCATATGCCCCTCCTTGCCACATATGTAGCAAATCCCTGCCCGGCAAGACCCCTCGTGACTCTTGCCGCACTTGCCACAAGTGCGGCCCTTCTGGCCTCCTGGTCTCGGATCAGCGGGTTTAGCCCGCTTGGTTGTCGGCTGCGATTGGGTCGGTCGCCGGTCTCTCCCCTGAGACTCCGCGTCCTCCCTCGCCTGAGTCTCCAGCTCGATCTCTCTCCTCCTGGCATTCGCCTGTAGCTCAGTGAATGTACGGTAAGACGAGTTCGCCACGAACTCTCAAATGTCCCTCCTCAAAATGCTCAAATAACGACTCATGCGTGCCTGCTCAGTCGACACATGATCAGGGCAGAACAACGCCCTCTCGTGGAACATCCGAGTAATCTCAGTCACCGACTCTGTCTTCTGTCTGAGGGACAGAAACTTCTGGGCCAACCGTTCTCTCTCCACCGGGGGAACATACTCATCACAGAACATCATCACAAATCTCTCCCAAGTCACTAGAGTATGCTCTGCAGGAGTAAAGTTGGCTGTCGCAAATTTCCACCAGTCCTTCGCTCCCAAACGAAGCTGGTTCAGCGCGAACCGCACCCTCAAATGCTCTGGGCATGAACAAGTATAGAAACATCCCTCGACATCAGAGATCCACCTCATTGCCACAATCGGATCCTGAGCCCCATCAAACTCTGGTGGCTTCGTGTTGCTGAATTCCCGGTACAGCAACGAGTCATCTCCCTGTGGTCTGGCAGCAGCGAGAGCTGCAGCAGCGGCGGCCTCAGTAACAGCAGCATACCGCTCATCGAAAGTCTCAATAAAAGTGGTCTTAATAGACCCAAACATCTCTGGAATCTCCACTCGAATAGCTGTGGCCACCTCCTCGTGAATCATCCTACGAAGCTCATCATCACTAGTCCCACTGCTCCCGGGGTTGTGGTGTGTACCCACCATGATGTCTCTGAAACACAACACAAAATCATCAGAGTCTCACTCGAGTATACTGGCACTCAATCACTCGCTCCTTAGCAACCTAAGGATTTGTACTTAATCTGCCTGCCGATCTGGTGCTTTCAGTAGTACGGGCCCAATACTACCTTCCACACCAAGTCCGCAGTTACCCGAAGTCCTCCTCCTAGGATTCTAATTCCCAAATACTATACATCCCACGATCCACAGACTACTCTCTCGGAAGACTCCTCTCAAGATCATCTAGGTATCTCTTCCTAGATTACCTCTCGACTCAAAACTCAGAACGTACTCAGAGCGAATAGCAGGTAACACTGTTCAAGAACATCTCCTAGGCTAAGGCATCACAAATCAGGCAGCTCTATCCCTAGAATATGAAATACCTAGCCTAATTTATATCATGCAACCCTAACAGAACATTTCATAAATATCTCATAACACAAAGTAAGGGTATCTTGGGAAATCACCGTTCGGGCTCTGGCTGATTGTACACACCGCTCCAACTCGTTTTCTCTTAAAGTTCCTTCTCGTTTTTAGAAAAATCATTTCTTTTGAAATTTTTTCTCAAATCCTCAGTTTGAGTCCAAACACACCCGGAGGTGCATCCGAATCCCTCAAACCAAGGCTCTGATACCAACTTGTAACACCGAAATTTTCAAACCAAAATTTTCATTTTTAACATAAAAATCACATATCATATTTCCCAAAATCTCAAGTATCAACATTAGTACAATTTATTTATCAAAAGTCGTTTATCACATAAACCAGGATCCTACAAAATATATCTTCAAGAGAGTGTGTGTACAATCAAGCCGGGGCCTTTCCGCGATCATCGGAAGTACCTGAAACACATAACACATAACACGGTAAGCATAAATCTTAGTGAATTCCCCAAAATACCACATATAACTCATTAGCCACTCTAGGCGATAACTCGATAAGACCCTTCGGGCAGTGTGTCTCAGTGGGACCCTCCGGTCCCAGCTTAGTAAGCTCATAGTAACAATATTCAGCATAAACCACAAAGACATAATGCATAATGTCAAAGACACAGATAAACACAATAACAGCTCAATCACACAATGTACCACTCGAGGCAAGTAGAGTGAGAAGACTCACCTCGTAAGTAAGCTGAGTGAATGAATACTCTCGCACACAAATCACCAGTCTAGCCTCCTCCTAATCACATAAGTTAAGTATATCTAATTAACTATTAATATTGCACATTTCGCTAAGTTATCTCTCTTTCTCTCTCTCTTGAAGTCGGAAAAGACCATTTTACCCCTCCATGGTTTCCCAAAGACAGGGTTGACCAATCCTAAGCCAACTGAAGTCAAACTCGAGTCAACAGTCCATGTTGACCCTACTCGTCGAGTGCACTCATGGAACTCGACGAGTCTGCTCGCCATTCACAGAATTACTCAAAAGTCTGACTTAACTCGCCGAGTTGACCCGTCAACTCGCCGAGTTGACCCGTCAACTCGCCGAGTTGCTGTACGATCTAATCCATCGGGACAACCCCATCCGAATCGTCGAGTCGGCTTCTTGACTCGGCGAATCCATTCAGACTGATCTCTCATTCAGTCGTTTTCAAGGCAGGGAACTTCCCCAAACTCTAGATCTACACTCCTAAGGCTCATCTATCACGTAAAGTCACAAGCTTTACGTTCATGCATGGCATTTTGAGCTTAAAATGCCAAAACACACCCCAAAAAAAGGGTTTTTCACTCAAGATCACTATTATGGTTGGATAAAGCAGGGACTTTTGGACTCTAGGGACCTCACATGGTCCAGATCCGAAGTTCAACCCTTTCATTGAGCATGGAACCCTCAAGGTCCTCATATTTAGGTGGAAAAACCCTAGATTCACAAAATCCTAACATCTATACAATAGAATGAGAAAGGTGAAAGCTTTATACCTTTCCCAGAAGCTTTGAAGTGAAACAACCTCAGATCTAGTAGCACCCTCTGGTCCCTTAGCCTTGAAATCTTCTCTCCTCTTCACAAAATGCACCAAACACTCATAATTAGCAAATCACTCTCTCTCTAGGCTCACAGGTCGTTTAGGGTTTGCTCTCAAGGAAGAGTAGCCGCAAATGAGGCTATAAGTGCCTTTAAATAGGCCCCAAACCCGGGGATTTAGGGTTTCTCATCCCAGCGCCTACTCGGTGAGTCGCCTCTCGGACTCGTCGAGTAGGTCATTAAACCTACGTGTCCATTCGCGATACTACTCGGCGAGTTGTAGCACCAACTCGTCGAGTCATTCTATAAACTTCAAAAGTAAATAATCAAAATGATGTACCTGGGACTCCGGGTGTTACAACTACATAACTATAACATTTACTCATCAAATCATATATGGCACCGAGTTTTATAAAATCATGTTACTGATGTGTTTACGCAACACCAATCGAAAATCAACTTGTAAATTACAACTTATGTATCTTCGTTTGAAGAATAGAAGATATTATGAATTTAGAATTACTCGTGATTGAATCCTTGAAGTAACCTCTAAGCGTGGGTTTATACAATACTCAAAATCTTTATTTTCTAAGTACTCATGAATATTGCAACAATCCCTAGACTGTGGAACTTTGAATAATCAAATTATTCAGTAAGTAAAAGATGCAAAGTGAAACACAAGAATAAATAATTGGAGAAGGCAATACTCATATCATAAATTATTCTCTATTATTCAATCACCAAATCAATTACATTTATTTTGTTACAATGTTTCAAACTATCAACTAACTAATAAAACTAATATCATCTCTTAAGCCAATGCTCCTAGCATGTTGGTTGTTCTTGACCCTGCTCAGAGCCTTTGTGAAAGGATCTGCAAGATTATCTTCTAATAACACTCATTGCATTAGGAGATGCCCATCTTCAACCCTATGTCTGATGTAGTGGTACTTTCTGTCGATATGCTTGGACAACCCATGGTCTTTCGGTTCTTTGTTCAAAGAAACCATGCCTTCATAATCATATAAGAGTTCTATTGGCTCTTGAATGGTTAGGACTACTCCGAGATGTCCAATGAAATTCTTCAACCAAGCTGCTTCATTTGGTGCTTCACTCGCTGTGATGTACTCTGATTCACAAGTAGAATTATCCACTTTTGTTTGCTTGGAACTTTTCCAGGTCATCGCTCCACCGTTTAACAAGAATACTCAACTAAATTGAGAAAAACGTTGTCTCTATCAGGAAATTTGGCATGTACAAAACCTTCTGGTTGACTTATGTAGATGTCCTCAGTGAACTTCCCATTTAAGAAAACGGTTTTAACATCCATTTTCCATACCTCATAATCATAAAAGGCTGCAATGGAAAGCCTAATCTTTATAGATTTGATCTTAGCCACTGGTGAGAAGGTCTCATCATAGTCAACCCCTTCGGTTTGAGTAAAGCCCTTCGCAACCAGTTGAGCATTAAACTAGTGCACCTTTCCATCCATGTCGGTCTTCTTCTTGAAGATCTATTTTCAACCTGTCGTCTTTCGACGAGGTACATTATCAGCCAAGTTCCATACTTGATTATCTTACATGGATTGGATCTCTCTTTCCATAGCCTATTTCCATTTTGCAGCCTTAGGGTTTGCCATCGCTTCCTTGTAGTTAGTAGGTTCTTCCAAATTCACTAGTTTTTTTATCATTGATAAACGTATCCCCATCTGCAGTACTATGAAAACCATATAACTCAGGTGGCATACTAACTCTAGTAGATCGACGAAGAGGTAATGAATTGTCAATGAGCTCAACAAGAGTCTCATCCTCTGGTTGAGAGCTAGTGATAATCAAGGTCCCTTCATTGAAATATGATAATATGATATGAAATGTTTAGTTATAGTTAGAATTGGAGTTGGGATGCAAAAGGAGGAGAAGGAGCTAAAAAAGACGCCAAAAGGATATTGCTGGCAGATTGACCCCACGTCATTGTTTTAACCATATCTTATGAGTGGTAACTATGATTGACAAGATTCAAAATGTTCTGGAAGCCAGAGAAAATTTCAGACGACTTTCATGTTTACGCCAAATTCTTGTTCCCAGTTCCCACTCCGTGGCAAAGCCATTTCCATGGTGTGGCGACATCAGGAAATTTCGTGGACATGAAGAAATCATCTCCCACGATATGGTCAACCTTTCTCCATTCTGTAGTAGTGTTGTAACCTATAAATAGAGCTGAAAATAACCCTAATGATATATCTTCAACCCTATCTCGTTCCCTACTAAAATAAACTCTAGAAGTTCTATATAGACGAATAATGTGTTTTTGGATAAAATTGTATATTTGGTTTGTTTATTCTTATTTAATTTATTGTGTCTTGTTTGATTGAAGATTCATATGTGTTAAAGATCATGGCTTTATTACCTATTGCTGAGTTTATGTGATTAGAAGAACAATCTAGTTGTATATTCTTGAATCATAGTTGTTTTATTACCATAAAATGATTGTGACTAATGTTGGATAAAAACCTAGGGTTATGTTAATAATGATATCAACTTTAATGTGCGTGTATGTTTTAGATGACCAATCTTAGCATGATTTAATTCTAATAATGTTTAGGATTAATAAAAATTAAATCTTCCATGATACGAACTAAACAATGAATTTAGGGATAATTAATGGCATGATGATGAAATTCAAAGTCCTTAGAGTCATCAGTATTCTTGTATGGACAAAATACATGAATAAATTTAGGAAACGATGAATAATGAATAAATGACCATTGCACTAAAGTAATTATCCATGATTTTGAGATGTAAAATACTTTGAACCAAAGTACCTGAAGTGATTCCTTTCCAGTCAGTTTATGTAGTTAGCTTAGTTGTTTATTTACTTGAGTTTTAATAATCAAAACCTACCACTTTATTGTTGTCTTTTATTTAGTATAACCTATAATAAAAAATTATAATGTTAATTCACTACCGTTCCCCTTGAGTTCGACACCCTTTTCTTATCGAAACGATACTATACTCGATCAGGTTCACTGCTTGTAAGGTGTGGTTTAGAAGCGATAGACTAGGAATTATAAATAAAAAACTAGTAGGTATAAAATGCACTATCAAGTTTTTGGCGCCGTTACTAGGGAACAGTTTTCAATTAATTTAGTTTATTTGATTATTCGTTATTTGCTTTTGCATTTTTAGTTTTGTTTTTATTTTTATTTTCTTTGATAACATGTCACTTGTTGGGAAGGTTTTTGTTATTATTTGTAGGAATTCGTGATCATACACGTTGCTTGGTTTATCTTTTTGCATGGGTTTCGAGATTACAAGCGATTAGAGAATTCTTTACTTGTTTAGTCTACAACTTTGATGATTTGTCCAACTCAATCCACGAAGCGTAGCATAGCAAGACGTATAATACTGGTTAGGTTGAAGACAAAACTCTTGCTACTCTTGACTAGTTGGGTTAACTCTTGTTCTACTTATTAGTTAATGGTACAAAGAAAGCAAAGGAAATAGCCAGGCAGGTCTCGAAAGTTTTTCTTTGTACAAACCATCTATTGTATGCAAGAGATTTAATAAAAATTCTAGCATGATTCCAACGAAGATGAGTGATCATGATATCCTTTTTAGTTATTTTGGTTTGCCCATCGGATGCCTTCAATAATTTCAACGATTAGGATCAAGTGCGGTTTTGTCACGAGAGATATTCAGAAGAGGTGTTGCATCACATAAGTGCGGGGTCACTTACACACACGAGAGAGGGGTCGAGATTTTATTAAAGTGTGACAACCCTAACCTTTTTCAGTCAACGAAAGTCAAATCCCGTTAAATAAAAATTTCGAATTTTATTTATTTTGCCAATTTTGTCAAGCTCGTAAAGGTTGAAAACAACTTAGATTATATAAATTAAATTTATATAAGTGTCGGGACTAAAATCGTGCGAAAAATCAAGTTTTCTTCAAAAATCAGCCAAGTCTCGTGCATCCCGGTGTTTACGGCCGCAAACCCGTTTACGGCCGTAAACCGTTCACGGCTTGGGGACCCCACCTCCGACCATAAACCCAACATATATATATATATATATATATATATATATATATATATATATATATATATATATATATATATATATATATATACCCCCATTTCGACAATTCAAAGACCGTAAACCCTTCAAGGGCAGAAAACAGTTCACGGCCGAAAACCTTTCATGGCCGCAAACTACCCTAAATCGTGAATCTTGGCTGAAAGCCCACTTTTTCCACTTCGATCGAGTCTTGGTAACATTCCTTAACCAAAATCAAGTGTTTTCTAACACTTTAACTAATGGGTTCGCTAATTTAAATGAAAATATATGTTTAATTATTATTTGGATTCCGTTATTTGCCGCGTACATCAACTCGAGGGTCCTCATTTCCACTCTCGTTGTCCGACACATACACGGAACCAACTGTGAGTTCATACCCCTATATTTTACTACTTTTAATGTTTTCAGGGGGAGAATACGAGTAAAATACTAGAATTTTGTGCCTTTATACAAAATGATTTCAAACGGACTTAAAAACCTTTGCAATCGATACAAACCGAGAAAATTACTACAATTTATAAAAATATTTAGATATTTTAATCCCTTATGTAACCTGCCGAGCATGAGGGTAGTTTTCAATATACAAATTGCAAGGTTTTCAATACCATATATGCTATACATTCAAACTTTGTCGATATACTTTGTAAGCATCATCGAACTTTTACAGAATTCAATACATACGAGTAAACATACATACAAAACTATAATTGGTATAGTTTGGGGTTCAATACACCGTTTTACAAATTCAAGAACCGTACATCATAACAAACATATAAACTATGGTAGAACTAGTTTATGGTATACAATACTTTTTTTTCTAATACAAGAGTACTTTACTATATAATTATTTAAGTATAATTATTTTTACTCTACTAGGCGTACGTATAGATTCAAGTACAAGAGAACATTACATTACACGTAAACTAGCTAATATAGGGTTGTGAGACATTACTTCAATTGTACCCTTCGGGGTGTGGGCTAAATCCTATCATAGTATAACCAGAGTCTCCTGGAGGGAGAGCATGAGATTTGTGAATAGATCTATTCGGGACTTACTATCCCACACCTAAACTGCTAGCTACAGTTAGGCAGGCATGCCTGGGGTGACAAATGTCATAACGTATGACGCCTGAAGAACGTCGTAGAGGTCACTAGGTCATATCAAGCATGGTTATACGAACTCACAACAGTATAAACTAACCTTTTTGTTTACGAGATTTCATTCTTCAATAGTTTTATTTTAAGTAATAAAAGTACTATACATACTGGTGTTAGCCAGAGTTTTCACACAATGCATTACTTACATTACTGGTGGTAGCCAGGGATTTCATACAAATACTTTCTTATACAAAAACATAATTCAATAACAAACTTACAATTGGTCTTAGGGTTTAAGCCTACTTTCTATTACTAAAGAAAATATTGGATTTTCTTGGAAACATACAAACATTTTTCATAGATTCAACAACAGGTTTTCATTACAAAAACATGCTTATGAATTCACCAGCTTTAATGCTGATACTCTTTTCAAAACCATTTGTATTCTCAGGAGATCAGTAGACAGGTACTTCCGCAGGCTTTTGAGAAGACGGAGCGTATAAAGACACATCTTTTATATTTTGTTATACTTTTGATGTATGCAATTATGTACCAAACTGATGTAAATAACTTATATATATTTAATGTAATGGTTGTGTTTACTTTGATTACTATGATGCAATTGTTGTGATACTATACATGACGTCCTCCACCCCGAACGTTTCCGTCGTTTCGGTTTGGGGGTGTGACATAAAGTCCATTATTAGAGGGAAGAGTATCCACGAGAGACAGGACGAGTGTTTGACCGACATTAATAGAGTTGATTTTATTCGCGAATAATTTTTTTACCACTGTTCAGTTTGCATGTCGTGGCACGTGCATAACCACGATGTTGCGTCATCTTTTTACGCAAAGAAAATTCCTGAGAAACTATTCCTACATTTTACATCTTGTACTGCTATAAGATGTTTTCACCAATCATTTTTGCGCACCAAGTCCTAACATGGGCATAAAAGTTTCAGCAGACCCATTTTCAATTTCCGTCATAATCAGAAGCACCAAGGAAAGTTCTTTCCTTTTCCCCTATTTTATTTTAAAAGCTTTCGTTGTTCTTATATATACAATGAGAGCAGTGTATAATTTAAGTGTGGGGTACGGGGATTGGAAAAAGGACAACAAGCATGCTATATATATATATATATATATATATATATATATATATATATATATATATGTGTGTGTGTGTGTGTGTGTGTGTGTGTGTGTGTTGGGTATGAAGATTGGAAAAACGACAACGAGCATGCTAGATTATATATATATATATATATATATATATATATATATATATATATATATATATATATATATATATATATATATATATATATGAGCCTTCAGAACAATTGAGAACAAAAATCCCTTTAAATTTACAAGGTGACACTTTTGTAATTAATTTAAACATTGGATGCAAACATGCAATATTTAAAAAACGGAGGGGGTAGTATCCTAACTATTGAAACCAAATGCTAGATCGTGTGCATACATCATGTATCCTCTTATTAACAAAACTTAAAGCCCTCTTTCTTTGTCAACCGAAAACCCTCATTTTTCTCTTATTTTTCATCGGATTTTCAACTAAATCTTCAGTATTCGAAAGTTTTTTTTTGAATGAAAACCCTAGTTTTGTATGTCGATCAAGTTATTGAAGGTTTTCTGTTTGATAACACTCAATTTTACGACTACATCAATTTTTTCTAATGTTTTTTTATCAATATACACAAAATTTGAATTTATTCAAAAGTTATTTTGAACAAAAGCCCTAGTTTTCGATGTCGAACAAGTTACTGAAAGTTTTCTATTTAATAACAATCAATTTTACGAATAGTAACGTTAAATTTCTCGATTTACTATTATGTTATTCATGTATACGTAAATAAAGTCGGTTTCAACTTTTAGAAACTACTAAAATATTTGAAAAAAAGTATTCCAGAAAGAGGGTAGATCCAAAAATTATGGATAAAGGTGAAAAATCATTTGTTATCAAAGACTATATTCAATCATATATGATTTGTTGATGAATTCGTACTTATAATGAACTTGTACAATAATATATGATTTGGTAATGTTATAATCTCCAAAATGATTGAATCACATGTGATTACAATCTATACATGCAACAAAGATTGAATCACATGCGATTACAATCTATATAAACAATTTATTATTTATTTGTCCTGACTTGGATTAATCATATATGATTTTCTTATAATACCTGTGTTTGTACATCTAAGAAACCAATAAAGAGGAACCAATACATAAAGAAACTACAATTAAAAAGTTTAGAAAAGCAACAACAAGAAGAACAACTGAAAATGGTAGTACTTCAATCATTCAATAATCAGTTGTGATTCATATATCTTATGTGTATAATCAAATATGAGAAAGGTATAATTCAATTACGATGTGATAGAAGCATAAAAAATCTTTTATAAAAAACCATATATGATTATACATATAAACATCCTAAACTCTGGTTTAATCACATGTGATTTACATTTGATTTATATAATATATGATTTTTACTCTGGTTTAATCACATATGATTAATATGTTTAATATACACAAAAGAGATTCAATCAACAACTTATTCTTTTGTTTTATTCATATGTGGTTTTCTAATTATATCTGCATTATATTTTTTTCAGAACAAAACAAAGAAAAGCCTACAGTGAAACAACCTACCGAAATAAAAATAACGTCAAGAAATCACCAAGAAAGGTTGCATGAAAATGTATATTTCAATCACAAATGATTATAAAACAAAAAAACCAACATTATGATATTAATAGCATGTGATTAATATCTTTTATGTACTAAAACAGATTCAATCACATGTGATTATTATTCGTTATGAACACTATATATACACAAAAGATATTTAATCACATGTGATTAAAATTGACTTTGTGATTTTTTGATTGCATGTGTATTTTTATATCTCAGAACATCCTAAACAAAAAGAGAAAAAGGGAAAAAAAACGAGAGTGTAGCAGCAGAAAAACAGAGGAGAACTAAAGAAAACCGGGAGAAAGGTATAATTCATTCACATGTGATTATACTCCTAAAAATACTTTATAAAATCAAACACGCATGATTATACACATAAACATAATACACTATTTTTTAATCAAATGTGATTACCATCTTTTATATACATAAAAGATATTTAATCACATGTGATTAACATCTATAATTAACAATGTATGCTTTATTATAATAACCTTCTTTATATATTTTTTTGATTTATATCTATCCTTATTTAAATAAAAAAACAAAAATAAAAGGAAAAACAGTCATCGAAGAAGACTCGATAGAAAGGAGGACTAAACTGAAACACGACAAATGTATAATTCTATAAAAAATAATTAGGAATCTAAACAACCCAAAAAGCTTTTTTAACCACATGTGATTATAATCAGTTTTAAAAACTTATTATTTCAATCACATGTGTTGAGCAATGTATACTTCTTTTTTAATAACATCTGGTTATAATCAATTTTAAAAACTTATTACTTCAATCACATGTATTGAAGAATGTATACTTATTTATTATTGTTTTGTTTACACATGTGATTTTCATTACAACTATCGTACTGGTTGAAGAAAAAACCAGGTCAAAAAAGAGAAAATCTATAGCATTAAAAAGAGTAAAACAAATTGTTGATGAAAGCAAAGATTATGACTGCGAAAAAGGATATAAAGAGAAGAAAGAAGAAGATAGTGAAAAAGCATTTTGACAAAAATTAGAAACATGTATTTTTTTTGTGATTACCATCTTTGATATATTGTGTTTTAAATCACATATGATTAACATATGTTATGATAAAAAAAATATTTAAGTAATATGATTAAAATCATATACGATTTGAAAACAACTTTTAGTAATAAATCACATATGATAAAAAATATAAACAACCCACGAACAACCCACGATCTGGTATAATCACATATGCTTTCGATAATCCTTTATATATTGTCACACCCCGCTAAAGCGGAAACGCAAGGTATGACAGCGATAACGGTTTCATTGCAAAAGATAATGATACATCACCATAGCAGTATTTAAAAGTTTACAACCCATAGCTTCAAAAGAAACAAAATACAAGTTTTCCAAAATAACATTGTTCAAAGAAAACTCCACAAATAACTTCAACACGATGCAGCATGCTCTATGATGATGAATCTTTATATCCACTTACTAATTATTTCCTGAAAAAGCATGTAAAACGAGCGTCAACTATGAAAATAGTTGGTGAGTTCACAAGTTTATAAAATCGAGCTTGAAATAAGGCTTTTCGTAAATACAAGTACATTGCTTTAATGATAACAGAGTTGATTGCTATTAATGAATACAAGTTTATTGCTATAACGAGAACGAGTTTTGTATGTGTATGAGCAAACAATGAGTCTCAACCAAACCTATGACTGAAGCCCTATCGAGATCTATGCTTATCGTTCCATAGATGAATATGGTATCATGCACTCCAGCGATTCGGGCGAGTGAGGAGTTGTCAATTCCTAATAGCGCTATCCATAATGACCATTGGCTCAAAGAGTTAATGGTTAGAGATAAGGGAAGGGCCTTAGTACGATAAGTTCTCATGTTCCATGTTGCATAGACATACATAGAGAGACATAGCAATAAAATAGCAATCATGTTTGATACAAATCAATTTAAATACAACATTCAAATAATAGTTTTTCGGGACATGCTTTTCCACCCCAAAACATAAAAAACTGAAAATAGGGGAGTGCGTGAATACTTACTATATGCAAAATATAGTAGTCAAGTTTATACGAGTCAATTAAATACAACGAACATAAATAGTTTAGGACATGCTTTTCCACCCCAAAACATTTAAAAACCGAAAATAGGGGGAGTCGTGAATACTCACAATATGAAAAATATAGCAACCAAGTTTATAGGAGTCAAATAATTACAACGAACATAAATAGTTTAGGACATGCTTCTCCACCCCAAAACGTAAAAACTGAAAAAAAGGGGAGTGGTGAATACTCACAACGTTTCGAGTAGGTACAAGGGGTACTTCGGAATGCACCAACGTCTTACTACCGGGATCCTACGACATCAAACACACACTAGTGAGTTTCCATGTCGAAATCTACTGCTAATATACTAAATTCTACATATAGTGAAATGCCAATTTATGTTTTAGTATTTGATTTTATATTAATTGGTTACACTTTTTCTGAAATAATGAAATTCTACAAATCGTGCGATTAATTACAACATTGGAATATAAATTTTCCAAATTTTTAAGTCCTTATTACAACATAAATTCACGAAAATAGTATTCAAAGGATAAAAATTCTCAAACTTTTTATTTAACTGTTATTACACAATACTAAGCTGGGAAAATTATAAAAATGGATTTCCAAGCTGTTTAATTATATTTTATGATTTTTGAGCATTTATTCCAATAAAAATTGAAATAAATAGAAAACAGTTTGCAAAATTACCCAAACTTTTTAATTAACTGTTATTGTACATAAATAGGCTGGGAAAAATATAAAAGATATTTTTCAGTGGGTATTTCTATTTTTCCTTGTTTTATTCCTTTAAATAATCATTAATTTAAGAAATAATATTAAACACTTAAAATAATTTACCAAAAATTTTTGTAACATCATTTACAGTATAAATAACCTGAGAAAAATGCCAAAAGTGGTTTTTATATTGTATAATCTAGTTTTGGGTATTTATGTGAATTTAAGTGTAATTATCTTTAGAAATTAAGAGAAAAATAGTTTACAGTGGAGAAAAATCCTCAAAATTTTTATGTAATCTCCTACTGTACAACATGATGTTCTGGTAAATTTTCATGAATTTTAGATAATCATAACTATTTTTCCTATTTTTAAACCATTATAATTACCAAAATTTGGGAAAAATAGCAAGGCATGATGAAAAATGTTGAAATTATTTTTCTAAGTCATCCATCACAGGTAAGGTATGCGAAAATTGTTAGATAAAATTTTCACACTCTCTAAAGTGGTTTTGTGATTTAATATATCCTAACAAAAAGAAAATCGGAAATCATACCAAACAGCAACAAAAATTAATGAAATTTAGTGAGGGGTCATTATCCATCATAAGGGTCATCCATGAATTTGTTCCGGATTTATTGACCTCTGGAAGTATTTTATGTGATTTATGCCCTTGGTTTCTAGTAATAATTTAAATAAATCAAAGAAATAATAAAAGCTTTTGGTATTTTACAGATTATCACATGCATGTGAGGGCTTTCAAAAGGAAAAAATGTTCGAAATTTATTCAGAAGGAAAATAGGGGTATTGAACCCAAACAAGATAAGAAATGTTGCATGCAATGGTGCATGAGATGTAAATGTGGCTGAAGTTCATGAATTTATGAAGCACATTCTGTGGGGTTTTAAGCCACGAAATTTCAACCATCATTCACTGGATATGTTAAGTTTCTAAAGTATTTTTCCCCAGATTTATGGTTGGGTTTAAGGCCATTGATCATGCAAGGCAAAAATGGTGATCATAGAAAAAGAGCTGTTTGCGCAACCATTTTGTCAAAATTGCCAAAAATCGGATATTTAATATTTTACAGTGAGACCAGTTGGGTTTAAAAGTTAACTCGTGGAAATATCCAATACAAAAAGAATATCATGATTTGGTTAAGTAATGACCGAGATATGGTCGTTCAAAGCTGAATAAAGTAATCTGGCAGATTGCATGTTTGCTTTGAGTGCATCCGTAGGACATTTTGACAAGAACATCATGCATGCCTTTGATAAGGTCCGATTTCTAGCACATACATGGAGTGAATGAGCATCCAAGATGTACTAGAAATGGTTTAAATGCTTTTGATCATGCAAGAACACAAAAGAAATGGAGAAGAAGATGTAATACTTGTTTTTGAAGTCACATGAACATATGTGCATCATTTTCACTCCTTGCATGGGTTTGATCCCGGATTTTCACCATTTCAAACACATGCATTGTGTTATGGTGAGAATCTACAAACCACAAGGGAAAAATAAAGATTTCTAGCCATGGAAAGGCATAGAATCCGAAAAGAAGAGAAAACTAAGAAGAAGAGGAAGTAGAATCATGAAACTATGGGAGAAGATGTTGTTGTTTACCTTGGTTTTGATCTTGAGGGAAGTAAGAACACTTCAAGGTCTTCAAAATCTCGAAATTTGGCAGAGGAATGAGAGAAATTTCGTGGGTTAGAGAGAGAGAGGAAGAGAGTTTGTGTGTTAGGAGGGTGGAGTGTGAGAGAGTGAAGAGAGAAGAGGTAGTGTGAAGGTTTAAGCTTAATGATTGAGTTTTGGGAAGAGAGAGGGCATGGGGAGGGGAGAATGGCCAGATTTTTGAGTGGATTAGGGCCTTCTCTCTCCTCAATTCAAATTTTATAAAAATCCCTCCTTAATTTTGATAAAAACCCTAATTTTTATAAAAGTGATTTTTTAAGCAATTTGATTTATTTAAAAATCTTGTTTTTAACTAATTAATTATGATTAATGCATGATAATTTATATTTCTATTTCATTGGTATAATCCATAATTTGATTAATAAAATTTGATATTTGGAAGTTTATAGCCAAATTTTATAAAGTTTTTAAGCTTTAAGATTTATAAATTTGGATTTTTAGCTCTCTTAGGGTTTTTGGAATATTGTTTGATATTCATCATCATAATGAAGTATAATTAGAATATTTTAATTTATTTTTAGGGTTTATACCCTTTTTCAATTATAACAAAGCTTGAAAGTTTCATTCAAATTATAGCATTGACATTTCCTATTGTAGTTAAGCAACTTACTAGAATCGTAAGTGTCAAGTATATTAGTCCTAGGTCTTAGATGGATCCTAGTTTATGTAAGATTTTGACCTAATTTATACTACTAGGCCATGGCATGATGTGCATGAATGGTTATTATAAAGATGCATGAGTCCGAGAATGACCTGAATTGACAGTTGTCACAGTATCCCCCACTTAAAAAGAATTTCGTCCCGAAATTCATTCTATGTCATCGCTTGTCATCGTATGGGAAAAGTTGTGGATACTTTTCCTTCATGAAGTCCTCACGCTCCCAGGTGTACTCCGATCCGCGTTTTGAGTTCCATCGAACTTTCACAATCGGGATCTTACTCCGCTTAAGTTGTTTTACCTCCCTGCCAAGGATTTCTATCGGTTCCTCAACGAAGTTTAGCTTATCATTGATCTTAATTTCCTCCAGGGGTACTATCAATGTTTCGTTGGCTAGACATTTCTTAAGATTGGAGACGTGGAATGTGTCATGAATGGCGCTTAACTCTTGGGGCAACTGGAGTTTATAAGCTACCGGACCAATCCTTTCAATGACTTCAAAGGGTCCAATATATCTCGGGCTTAGTTTTCCTTTCTTACCAAAACGCACAAGCCCTTTCCAAGGCGACACTTTTAAAAGTACCTTGTCTCCTACTTGGAATTCTAATGCTTTTCGACGATTATCCGCATAACTTTTCTGACGATCTCTAGCAGCTTTAAGCCTATCCTTGATGATAGCAATCTTGTCAGATGTTTCCTGGATAAGTTCGACTTTAGTCAACTGTCTGTCTCCGATTTCTGTCCAGCATAAGGGCGAACGACACTTGCGTCCATACAATGCTTCATATGGAGCACATTGGATACTCGTGTGGTAACTGTTATTGTAGGAAAACTCAATTAGAGGCAAATGAGTATCCCAATTTCCTTTGAACTCAATGACACACGCTCGTAGCATGTCTTCCAATGTTTGTATTGTTCTCTCTGTTTGCCCATCTGTCTGAGGGTGGTAAGCTGTGCTCAAATCTATCTTGGTTCCTAGTGCCTTCTGTAACATCCACCAAAATCGAGATGTAAAACGACTATCTCTATCAGAAATGATAGATAGGGGGGTAGACCGGGCAATTCCTCCGGAAACACCTCGGGATAGTTTTGAACCACTGGAATCTCCTTGAGTTGCTTAGCTTCAGGTTCTCTTTCTAGCACGTGGGCCATGAATGCAATACAATTCTTTTTCAGGTACTTGTGAACCTTCACGCTTGATACTATGTTTAAACTTCTTCCTGGCTTCTCACCTTGTATGATAAGGGTTTCTCCATTAGGGAGAGGCACTCTAATGACTTTCTCATAACAACCAATTTCTGCTTTATTTTTGGATAACCAATCCATCCCTACTATCACATCAAAACTACCTAGCTCTATAGGAATTAGGTCAATGCTAAAGAGTTTATCAGCTAAATTCAGAGTACAACCAGGAATTATATCATTAGCCCTAATTTCATACCCATCAGCAACTTCAATAGCATAAGCATTCCTCATCTTTCTCGATTTCAAGCCAATTAACGGTCTAAATGCTAAAGAAACAAAACTCCTATCTGCTCCCGCATTGAATATTACTGATGCAAAATGGTTGTTCAGGAGAAACGTACCTGTTATCACTTCAGGGTTCTGACGAGCTTCTTCTGCACCAATCACAAAGGCTACACCTCTTGGCCGTCCAACTTGATTTCCTTGAAAGTTTTGCCTGGCTTGGCCTTGTCCATTGTTACCAGGTCCATTGTTCAGTTTGGGACATGCTCTACGGAGATGATCAGTACTCCCGCACTCGTAACATGCCCTTTTTCCCTCCTTATTCAGCTTACAATACTTCGAGTAATGGCCTGTTTGCTTACAGTTTTGGCACACTGGGCAAGCTCCCTTGTGATGAAAGTTACACTTATTGCACTTCGGAAGCCGTCCTGAGTACTGCTTTCTCTCCTGCACTTCCTGTTCTTGAGTTTTCACTGGTTCTTGCTCCTGGGCTCTTACCATAAAGTTTCTTGAGACTTTCTGCTTCCTCCCTGACTTGCCTCCATACTTCTTCTCTCCCTGATCTGCTGGCTTCCTCTTGCTACTAGAGCTTTCCTTTGTTGATGCTCCCATCCTTATCACATCATTGGTTAGTCGATTTGCTAGGCTTACTGCACTTTGAATAGTAGTTGGGTTTGTTGAGGTAACCATTCCCCGAATCTCTGGTGCCAGACCCCAGATGTAACGATCTATCCGTTTCTCCTCAGGAGTAACCATGTGAGGTACCAGTTTTGCTAGTTCATGAAATCGGACTGAGTACTTCTCTATTTGTGTTCCAACCATAGAATGGTTCCAGAACTCAGATTCAAGCTTCTGAATTTCATCCTTGGGACAATACTCCTCTATCAGCAGCTTCTTTAGGTCTTCCCAAGTTAGCTGATATGCCGCTGTACGGCCTCGGGTTTGCACTAGAGTATTCCACCAGGTTAATGCCCTATCTTGGAATAGGCAAGATGCATACTCAACTTTGTTGCGCTCGAGGCATTTGCTAATGTGAAGGACCGACTCCATGCTGTCAATCCATTTCAGCAACCCGACCGCACCTTCCTTTCCATAGAACTCCTTAGGTTTACAGGCCATAAAGGACTTGTAGTTGCATTCTCTTTCATTGTTTCCCCGGTTTCCTCCACTACTTCCTTGGTTAGCATTAAGTCTCGCAGTTACTTGAGTGACAATGTTTGGGATTGCTGCCATGAGTTGTTGTGCTACCACTTGAGCAACATCGGGTGTTTCGTTCTGTGGGCGCCTGCGATTAGGCCTTCCTGACATGGTTCTAAGACACAAGAGAAGAAATACGTATAAATACATAAAATAATGTATAATATTCAGTTCACTACTATTTTGAAAACCGCAAGTGTTGTCAAATTAATGGTTTGCATTAATACTAGGCATATAGATTTTAGAAAGGAAAGAAAAGAAAAATCTTTTTATTCAACTATTGACTAAATAAGTTCTAGGGTTTGACCTCATAGTAAAAGTTTTCAAACATAAAATAAACTTCTTCATTACCATTTGAAATAGTCTTAAAACCAAAACAATACATCAATCCCAAAATAAAGTTTTAATGTCTTTCCCCAAAAGATACCCAACATGGGTTTTCATTTCATGACACAATAAAATACTAAAATCAGAACCAAGTACGAATCGCTATCCCAACAAGAAACATCCACACCACAATCAGTAACAGCCCTCCAAACACATAACATGTGGTCATCGCACGACCTGCCACTCGTCTAGCAGCACTAGCAGTGTCAGCAGTCTCCATCGAATGCTGAAACAGGATTTTCATCCTTGTTAACACTTCATCCAAAACTTCCCGATGCTCAGCTATCACAGCAAGACTGTGATGTAGGCCCGCTGCCATCGAATGCATCCTCCGGGACTCCTCCGGGGTCATACCTGACTGCCTGACAGGTATCCCTATAACTCGCTGAGGTGGGGGTGCTCTCGGTCCTGCCATGCTGGGTCCTACCTGACTGGTTCCTGTCGTGCCAAGTCCTGCTGTACTGGTTGCTATCCTTCCCGGGATAGGGACACTCTTCCTTGCTGTCCTCCGAATACGAAGCCCATAAAGTGGTGGCTGTGGCAACACTGATGTAGGTGATGCCTCGCGTCGTTGACTCGGGGCGTTGTCATTGCTGATCTCCACCGAGTTCCCTGTATCTTCCGTATCCTCTGATGGGTCTTCTTCTACCGAGGCGGGGGGATTACGTCGAGGGATAATAGTGACGTAGCCGGACTCATCGGCTGAGGCGGCAGCGTGGGAAGATGACGATGTTGACATAGTGGACTGAGACATAATTTCAATGAGATATGAAATAAATAACAATGTATACCTATAATATGCAATGCTTACACACACCAAAATTAACCTTTTTGAATTTTTGAAATAAAGTTTTCTCAAATATTTTGTTGAACATATTCCCATTATAATTAGCTCAAGCTTTGTATAAATCTTTCCTTAATTAAACATAGGTGATCAGGCTATGTTTAATTGAGATCCAACGATACAATTCCCGACCTAATTATATTAGTAATATGTTTGATGTAAAAAGAATTTTTATAAGTTTTGGTTATAGGTTGTGTTTTCTTAAAGGAAAACTGATGTTCTCTATAACTTTTAGCTCTGATACCACTTCTGTCACACCCCGCTAAAGCGGAAACGCAAGGTATGACAGCGATAACGGTTTCATTGCAAAAGATAATGATACATCACCATAGCAGTATTTAAAAGTTTACAACCCATAGCTTCAAAAGAAACAAAATACAAGTTTTTCCAAAATAACATTGTTCAAAGAAAACTCCACAAATAACTTCAACACGATGCAGCATGCTCTATGATGATGAATCTTTATATCCACTTACTAATTATTTCCTGAAAAAGCATGTAAAACGAGCGTCAACTGTGAAAATAGTTGGTGAGTTCACAAGTTTATAAAATCGAGCTTGAAATAAGGCTTTTCGTAAATACAAGTACATTGCTTTAATGATAACAGAGTTGATTGCTATTAATGAATACAAGTTTATTGCTATAACGAGAACGAGTTTTGTATGTGTATGAGCAAACAATGAGTCTCAACCAAACCTATGACTGAAGCCCTATCGAGATCTATGCTTATCGTTCCATAGATGAATATGGTATCATGCACTCCAGCGATTCGGGCGAGTGAGGAGTTGTCAATTCCTAATAGCGCTATCCATAATGACCATTGGCTCAAAGAGTTAATGGTTAGAGATAAGGGAAGGGCCTTAGTACGATAAGTTCTCATGTTCCGTGTTGCATAGACATACATAGAGAGACATAGCAATAAAATAGCAATCATCTTTGATACAAATCAATTTAAATACAACATTCAAATAATAGTTTTTCGGGACATGCTTTTCCACCCCAAAACATAAAAAACTGAAAATAGGGGAGTGCGTGAATACTCACTATATGCAAAATATAGTAGTCAAGTTTATACGAGTCAATTAAATACAACGAACATAAATAGTTTAGGACATGCTTTTCCACCCCAAAACATTTAAAAACCGAAAATAGGGGGAGTCGTGAATACTCACAATATGAAAAATATAGCAACCAAGTTTATAGGAGTCAAATAATTACAACGAACATAAATAGTTTAGGACATGCTTTTCCACCCCAAAACGTAAAAACTGAAAAAAGGGGGAGTGGTGAATACTCACAACGTTTCGAGTAGGTACAAGGGGTACTTCGGAATGCACCAACGTCTTACTACCGGGATCCTACGACATCAAACACACACTAGTGAGTTTCCATGTCGAAATCTACTGTTAATATACTAAATTCTACATATAGTGAAATGCCAATTTATGTTTTAGTATTTTTGATTTTATATTAATTGGTTACACTTTTTCTGAAATAATGAAATTCTACAAATCGTGCGATTAATTACAACATTGGAATATAAATTTTCCAAATTTTTAAGTCCTTATTACAACATAAATTCACGAAAATAGTATTCAAAGGATAAAAATTCTCAAACTTTTTATTTAACTGTTATTACACAATACTAAGCTGGGAAAATTATAAAAATGGATTTCCAAGCTGTTTAATTATATTTATGTTAGATAAAATTTTCACACTCTCTAAAGTGGTTTTGTGATTTATTATATCCTAACAAAAAGAAAATCGGAAATCATACCAAACAGCAACAAAAATTAATGAAATTTAGTGAGGGGTCATTATCCATCATAAGGGTCATCCATGAATTTGTTCCGGATTTATTGACCTCTGGAAGTATTTTATGTGATTTATGCCCTTGGTTTCTAGTAATAATTTAAATAAATCAAAGAAATAATAAAAGCTTTTGGTATTTTACAGATTATCACATGCATGTGAGGGCTTTCAAAAGGAAAAAATGTTCGAAATTTATTCAGAAGGAAAATAGGTGTATTGAACCCAAACAAGATAAGAAATGTTGCATGCAATGGTGCATGAGATGTAAATGTGGCTGAAGTTCATGAATTTATGAAGCACATTCTGTGGGGTTTTAAGCCACGAAATTTCAACCATCATTCACTGGATATGTTAAGTTTCTAAAGTATTTTTCCCTAGATTTATGGTTGGGTTTAAGGCCATTGATCATGCAAGGCAAAAATGGTGATCATAGAAAAAGAGCTGTTTGCGCAACCATTTTGTAAAAATTGCCAAACATCGGATATTTAATATTTTACAGTGAGACCAGTTGGGTTTGAAAGTTAGCTCATGGAACTATCCAATACAAAAAGAATATCATGATTTGGTTAAGTAATGACCGAGATATGGTCGTTCAAAGCTGAATAAAGTAATCTGGCAGATTGCATGTTTGCTTTGAGTGCATCCTTAGGACATTTTGACAAGAACATCATGCATGCCTTTGATAAGGTCCGATTTCTAGCACATGCATGGAGTGAATGAGCATCCAAGATGTACTAGAAATGGTTTAAATGCTTTTGATCATGCAAGAACACAAAAGAAATGGAGAAGAAGATGTAATACTTGTTTTTGAAGTCACATGAACATATGTGCATCATTTTCACTCCTTGCATGGGTTTGATCCCGGATTTTCACCATTTCAAACACATGCATTGTGTTATGGTGAGAATCTACAAACCACAAGGGAAAAATAAAGATTTCTAGCCATGGAAAGGCATAGAATCCGAAAAGAAGAGAAAACTAAGAAGAAGAGGAAGTAGAATCATGAAACTATGGGAGAAGATGTTGTTGTTTACCTTGGTTTTGATCTTGAGGGAAGTAAGAACACTTCAAGGTCTTCAAAATCTCGAAATTTGGCAGAGGAATGAGAGAAATTTCGTGGGTTAGAGAGAGAGAGGAAGAGAGTTTGTGGTTTCTAGTAATAATTTAAATAAATCAAAGAAATAATAAAAGCTTTTGGTATTTTACAGATTATCACATGCATGTGAGGGCTTTCAAAAGGAAAAAATGTTCGAAATTTATTCAGAAGGAAAATAGGGGTATTGAACCCAAACAAGATAAGAAATGTTGCATGCAATGGTGCATGAGATGTAAATGTGGCTGAAGTTCATGAATTTATGAAGTACATTCTGTGGGGTTTTAAGCCACGAAATTTCAACCATCATTCACTGGATATGTTAAGTTTCTAAAGTATTTTTCCCCAGATTTATGGTTGGGTTTAAGGTCACTGATCATGCAAGGCAAAAATGGTGATCATAGAAAAAGAGCTGTTTGCGCAACCATTTTGTAAAAATTGCCAAAAATCGGATATTTAATATTTTACAGTGAGACCAGTTGGGTTTGAAAGTTAACTCATGGAACTATCCAATACAAAAAGAATATCATGATTTGGTTAAGTAATGACCGAGATATGGTCGTTCAAAGCTGAATAAAGTAATCTGGCAGATTGCATGTTTGCTTTGAGTGCATCCTTATGACATTTTGACAAGAACATCATGCATGCCTTTGATAAGGTCCAATTTCTAGCACATGCATGGAGTGAATGAGCATCCAAGATGTACTAGAAATGGTTTAAATGCTTTTGATCTTGCAAGAACACAAAAGAAATGGAGAAGAAGATGTAATACTTGTTTTTGAAGTCACATGAACATATGTGCATCATTTTCACTCCTTGCATGGGTTTGATCCCGGATTTTCACCATTTCAAACACATGCATTGTGTTATGGTGAGAATCTACAAACCACAAGGGAAAAATAAAGATTTCTAGCCATGGAAAGGCATAGAATCCGAAAAGAAGAGAAAACTAAGAAGAAGAGGAAGTAGAATCATGAAACTATGGGAGAAGATGTTGTTGTTTACCTTGGTTTTGATCTTGAGGGAAGTAAGAACACTTCAAGGTCTTCAAAATATCGAAATTTGGCAGAGGAATGAGAGAAATTTTGTGGGTTAGAGAGAGAGAGGAAGAGAGTTTGTGTGTTAGGAGGGTGGAGTGTGAGAGAGTGAAGAGAGAAGAGGTAGTGTGAAGGTTTAAGCTTAATGATTGAGTTTTGGGAAGAGAGAGGGCATGGGGAGGGGAGAATGGCCAGATTTTTGAGTGGATTAGGGCCTTCTCTCTCCTCAATTCAAATTTTATAAAAATCCCTCCTTAATTTTTATAAAAACCCTAATTTTTATAAAAGTGATTTATTTAAGCAATTTGATTTATTTAAAAATCTTGTTTTTAACTAATTAATTATGATTAATGCATGATAATTTATATTTCTATTTCATTGGTATAATCCATAATTTGATTAATAAAATTTGATATTTGGAAGTTTATAGCCAAATTTTATAAAGTTTTTAAGCTTTAAGATTTATAAATTTGGATTTTTAGCTCTCTTAGGGTTTTTGGAATATTGTTTGATATTCATCATCATAATGAAGTATAATTAGAATATTTTAATTTATTTTTAGGGTTTTATACCCTTTTTCAATTATAACAAAGCTTGAAAGTTTCATTCAAATTATAGCATTGGCATTTCCTATTGTAGTTAAGCAACTTACTAGAATCGTAAGTGTCAAGTATATTAGTCCTAGGTCTTAGATGGATCCTAGTTTATGTAAGATTTTGACCTAATTTATACTACTAGGCCATGGCATGATGTGCATGAATGGTTATTATAAAGATGCATGAGTCCGAGAATGACCTGAATTGACAGTTCTCACATATATACAAAAGAAAAAAAATCTAATGTGATTATATTTACTGTGTTTTTCAATTAAATCACATTTGATTTAAAATATCACACATATATAATAACATATGATTATGATAATCTTATATATATATATATATATATATATATATATATATATATATATATATATATATATATATATATATGTATACAAAAAACAAAAATCATATGTGATTATATTTCATGTGTTTTTCAGTGAAATCACATTTGATTTAAATATCACACACACATAGTCACATATGGTTTCGATAATCTTTTATATATACAAAAGACACAAATCACATGTGATTATATTTCCTATGTTTTTTTGGTAAATCACACGTCATTCAAATATCACACACATACTAAGTTCATTCATTCTTATAATCACATATGAATTTAAATCATCAATTGTTGTATTTGATTATAGGTGTTCCCCTGGAGCATTGTTTTCTGTAATCCAAGATTTTAATAGTACTCAGAAAGACTGTGAAAAAAGATGAGTTTTGGGGGGCTTTTAAAATTGAAGATGACAGAGGTGTCGGGGGCATTAAGTTGTTTTGTTCTTTAGAAGTTTGATTCCACCACAAAAAAAATGATGTTGGAAAAGTTAACATTGATGTGACTAGATAATCAGTCCATCAAATGCTCAGATTTTCGTTGGGAAGCATTGAGTTTTCAAAACTTCCATTCAGAACAAAAAATGATAAAACATATGAACAATGGATAAACCAATTTGAAAACAAGACAATGATTCGTCTACAAGAGATAAAGATGAAGATCGTTTCCTCAAACAAAGAAAATATGAACTTCAAGATGAATTTTATAGCTTTGTTGATCAACTCTTTGATAGAATCAAGTTCTCAAGGAAAGGCAAACACCCACCCGTTGAACTACATAACGATGAAGACAAAAATAAAATAAATTGATTGGTGCTCCTATCTAATAGAATCTTTAGTTAAAACCATACAATCCTTTGATCCATCCTGTGTAACAATCAATTTTAAAGGACCATCCGTGGTCACACCCCGACCGATGGTAGAAATCTTCGGGGTTGCGACGTTATACAATTGGATCACAGTCAACCACATATATCGAACACTTAACATATTTAAATCAATATATTACAAACCTTAAAGTTTTGGAAGTGAAATTACATATTCATAGTTTAAACACACAACAGTACATAAAAAACAATTCAAGATCATTCCCAAAAGAAAGGAACTATAATTTCCTTAGAACCGATGTCCTACCTACGACTCCTTAGTTACCTGAGAACACACATTTTTAAAATACGTCAACAAAAATTGTTGGTGAGTTCCACAGGTTGACTCTGTGAGTTTTATAACAAGAAATCTTTATAAAACGTGGAATGTTTAACAAAATAAGTTGTGCAAAACATGGTCAACAATGTTACCGATATGCTTCGTGTGAGACCCGATACTTAAAATTTAGTATGGGTATCCATGTTACATACTTACGATAAAAGTAAATTTTAACATATTTTTGGGAAGCAAAATATTTAGTGTTTGTATAAATAGACACTAACAATCGGTTTAACAATCTACAAATAATATTTATACTACATACAGCCTCATCCTAGTGTGTATTAGTATATTTATATCCGGGACTTCGTTATAATTCCCGATTGTTTGAGTTTGAAGACTTTTGGTTGTAATTCTTAATAATGTAAAGCTACTGAAGTTCTAACGGGACAACGGTCGTATGTGTCCCTTTACGAGTTTAAACAGTACGTCGACTGTAAGTGACCATATATATGTTTAGACAGTAGTCCGACTGTAAGTGGACAATAAAATTTATACAACACCCCGGCTGTGAGTGACAAAAGTCGACATAGTTCAAATCATCTTATCTTATACGGTTGACAACATGATCACATTAGAAATACTTATTAAAATTTACACTTTTGCAACTCTTAAAGTATGTGTGAATTAAACCATATCATAATTTGTGTATTTCTCATTTACAACAAAACTTTGTATATATATTTGAAAACCCAAACAGCAAGGTAAATCAAAAGGGCAATCCTGTCCATGTTTTTAGAAAAATTATAGAAAAATCATCGTAAGTCAAAATTTGGATCCGTAAGATCTCAGAGCTTAGAAAATGAGTCTACTTTGTCCATTTCTGAAATGATAGGTAGTTTTGTAAAAATCACCATAAATTATAGAAAACGCGTATGAACACGTGCAAGTAGTCTTTGAAAAGGTACAGACCTGAACTATTTGCATATTGTACAGTTTTGAAATCCAATAAGTTTAAGAAGGGAAAAACAGTCCGTGAACAGACCACAACTTTTCTGTAAAAAGATGAAATTTAAGCTTAGATATGTTTAGTGACATAGCTTGGATTTTTAGTTAGTAAAGCTTTTAAATCATCCAAATAGGATTTTTTTTAGTGTGTATTCTCCCCCAAAACTTGTAAAACATAAAAGAGGGGACATAGAAAACTCACTTTTGTCGCGTAGAGTTAGTCGGTTTGAGAATGGTTCGTACGGTTTCCGGTTCCACTCAAGCTCGTGATTTGAGTATTCTTTTAGATGTCTTAACACATAAAGACATATGTTTACATGTATGTTAGACTTTTATCATGTCTTCAATCATTTAAAATCAGTGGACTTGATGATAAAAATAAAGGGGTAGAAATCAAGAATATACCTAGCTTTAACTTGGATCTAAAGTATGTTGCCAAATGGTGTTGGTAAACACAAGCTTTTTGAGAGGTAAAGGGGTAACTTTCTCAGGGGTTTGAAGTGTTTGAAAGTAGCTACATATGGTATACTTTAAATCTCGAAAATGGGCAGAAAGATGAATGTCAAAACTAACAAATTAGGGTTATGATTTCTATCTTGTGCGAGATAATTTCTTTGTGTAATCTTGTAACCGTACGTTTGGTATAAATCAAACTTCAATGCTATATACGTTTATACATCCAAAAATTGTGATTCAAGTCGAAGCTTCCTTGTGTAAACCCAATAAGCTAAGTCCACTCAACCTTGGGCCTTAGCCCAAGCTTTCTCGGCCGAAGCCCCTATTAGGTCCAAGACTCTCCTATTGGGCCCTAATGGGCCGATAATCTCTCAACTTGGTCCTTTTGGGCCGAAAACTCACTTTTGGGCCCTAATGGGCTGAAAACTTGTACTTAACTTAGTTTTGGGCCATAAGACCCTTATTGGGTCGTGAAAAAATATTTTTTAGAGCTTAATGGGCCGAGTACCTCTATTAGGAAATATTTTGGGCCAAAAACCCTCTAATGGGCCCTTTTGGGCTGAAAGCCTTCAATTAGAGTCTCATTCGACCGAAGACCATTCTTTGGGCCCTAATGGGCCAAAAATCTCTATTGGGCCCTCTCTCTAAACCGAAAATCTTTATTGTACCCAATCCATTTCTTTTGGACCTCTTATTGGGCCGAAACCATTTTGGGCCCAATCCAAGGCCAAAAACTCGTTCAAACCGAAAACGCTAATGGGCATAGGGTGTTCTCGGTTTCCCTTAAAACCCAAAAACCTTTTTCTCCTTTCTCCGTTGGGCCGATCGGATTTATAAAAAAAAGGAAAAGATTACATGAGGATAATAAGGTTGACACATCATTTTTATACCACAAATAACAAGGGATTTACCCTCCATGTAAATAGGCACCCTCACATCAAGCATGGCTAAAGTTAACCCCTATCACCCCCCTTCCCCTTCATCGGCCGGCCTCTCCCTCTCACACTCCACAATTCATTTTCAACTTCATTCTTCACTCCTTTTCCTCTTTAATCTTCAAGTGTTCGCTCCTTATTTTCTCCAAGAAATTCGTGAGTGCTAGTGTGTTTCAAGAAGTTTTCTTCAAGCATTGTACTCCTAGTAAGATCCTATCAAAATTAAGATGTTTTATTTACATATTCTACTAAGATCATTCCTCAAACTACTCCAATTCCGTGTGTATGCTTCTTAGAACCACCTTGACTTCCAAAATCTCCTCAAGAAAGCAAGCTACAACCGAAAACCTCCTCCATCTTCATCAACAACTCAAAAAAGTCCCCAAGGTGAGCTTCATACCCCTTCTTTTCGAGTTTTCTTTCTTTTGGGGGAGGATACAAGTCTAGTCTTGTGAAGATCTTTGTATATTTGCATGTATTTTGTGTGTATGTATGTTTATGTGTGATGAAATGTTGATATTTCATGCTTACACTCCAAGAACTCGAGATTTTGCTAAGTCTCAAGTTGTTGGAGCTTAGTCAACTTGATATGTTTTCATTTATCTTGGTGTTTGTCAAAATGAAAACAAGTTACTAAGTGAAAGGAATAGATTTTCTTGATTTGTGTTAAAGATCACAACAATATGTTCAAGAAAGTGTTAAAGCAAATTTTTGTCATTAAAATTGGAAAAATGGAAAAATATGGAGATTTCACTCAAAATGGGCCATTTTCGGCCATAATGGTAAAAATTGGCTATTTTTGACACTTATGGTAAAAATGGGCTATTTTTGACACTTATGGTAAAAGTGGACTATTTTTTACACTTATGGTAAAAATGGACTATTTTTGACACTTATGGTAAAAATGGGCTATTTTTGACACTTATGGTAAAAATAGACTATTTTTGACACTTATGGTGAAAATGGGCTATTTTTGACACTTATGGTAAAAATGGACTATTTTTGACACTTATAGTAAAAATGGCCTATTTTTTACAACAATAGTAAAAATGGGCTATTTTTGACAATTATGGTAAAAATGGGCCACTTTTTACAACAAAAGTAAAAATGAGCTATTTTTAAACACTCCTAGTAAACTAAATAAATTACGACAGGAATTATTGCGTGTTATAATTTGTAGTCGAAAATATACACTAGTAACATTATTTATAACGTTAAATAATGGAATTCAATATTCGCGTAAATGTCCGTTAAGGATCTTGTGAGACACTCCTTCACTCGTACCTACCTAGTGTACATCATAAGGATCTTGTGGATCTTGTCTCCTGGAGGGAGAACGGGATATTGTGTATAGATCTATACGGGGTTGACACCCCCACACCTGAACTGTTCGCTACAGCTAGACATGTCAGTCTAGGGTGACAATTATCTTTAGAAACCGACGCCTGAAGAACGTCAAGACAGACGCTTTAGTCATATTAGTGTGGTTGTAACGACTCACATAGAGAATAACAATATTATTTTAAAATTTACGCAAAATATACACTCTACTCATTTCATAAAGCACAAAACTATGTGTCGTCTATTTTGCAACTAATATCACCACTCTAGTCTTAGGGTTTTAAGACCACAACTTTCCATATAGCAGAAAATATAGGATTTTCTGGGAATTACTCTCTATATATTTTCAAACAAGGTAAACAAAGAATACACATGGAATTATACATGATTTTGAAACGATACTCACAAACTATTTTTACAAGAAAATATCGGATTTTCTAGAAGTTTACAAGCTATTACAAAGTTTTCTTACAAACATGCTTATGAACTCACCAACATTCTATATTGACGCTTTTCAAAACAACTTGTATTCTTAGGGACTCAGTAAGCAGGTTTGCAGCTATGGATTTTTGGATATTTGTTCTATTTTTGAAATATCATACATTGGGTTATTTTGGGTGTAATTTTATGAACAACTCAAAGTTGTAAACAATGCATGTTGATATCTGTAATGTATGATGTTTGGATGGCTATGTTTCAATTATGATCAATTGTTATGATATTACAAGATGAAGTCACCCGCCCCCGGACGTTTCTGCCGTCCCGGTTCGGGGGTGTGAAAATGAAGAACTTTTGGGTGTTGGTTTGATGCTCCAAAACAGCCACTGTTTTGGCTATGTTGCTGTCACGAAAACTTCACAACAAAAGGGTAAGAAAAGGGTAGTTTACTCACTGTTTTGAGTCTCTAATTTAGAGTAGCATAACAACTAACTTCCAGGGGTATTTGGTGGTTAAAATATCAAGCAAAAGGAAGGTGTAGATGGTTGAAATGGTGGCTGAAACATCAAGGGACAAGAGTCCTTAAGGTTCACGGTTTTGATGGCTTTGGAAGGGAGTTTTTGTGGCAGAAAATAAGATGAAGATTGAGAGATTCTTCCCTAGAATATTGTCTAGAGAAATGAAAGAATAATGAGGGAGGGATTTCGAGATTTTTAGGAGGAAAGAGGGGAAGAAGATAAGAAGAAAAGCCTAGACTAACTTGTGATGGGATGGGAGTTTATGTGATGTGATCTTGCCTAGCCACTTGCTTGGTTGGTTTGTTAGAGATAGGATTAGTTAACTAACTATTAGTTAGTTATTTAGTTAGAGTTTCTAGTTATGGAGATGGAAGGTGTTGATCTTGAAAATTAGAAGAGGGATTAAGAAGTATTCTTAGTAAAATGTCTTAAGTGATGAAGCACTTATTAGTTAAGTTGGCACTTCTCTCAACCATTTCTCTTATATTAATTGATTTAGACACCATATTCCTTACATGTAATAACTTTAAGTCATGACCCATAACTAGTCATCCACTAGATAATAATACATATGTACAAATACATACATGTATTCTTAGTATAAAATAACAATGTAGTTTTTGTGTATTTGAACTTAAATGTTTACATTTTATTCTTTTTATCTAAAAACACTTAAATACATTCTAATTATGCCTTATAATAATTCATTTTATATTTTTATTTATTTAAATATAAAATTTATTGACCAAGGTATAATTTCGTGACATTTAACTAGTTAACCATATCGTTAAACACGTTTCGTCACTTTGGTTCGTATATTTGTCAAATTTAGATCCTTCACAACTATTAGGCACAAGTTCTATATATAAATTAACTTACTCATGAACCGGAGACATGCTGATTCGGTAATTAAATTTGTTGCGTTCAAATGACACTATATGCTAATTTTCACAAATCGGTGATGGTTCGTAGTCATTCGTTGTAATGGAATTTATCATTAGTTACTTGTTTTATATTTCACAAGAACTTATCTAAATAAAACATGTTAAATTCCTTTAGCCATTTTTGATAAAATATTCATATTGCTTAATAATCAAAACATAGTATCGTACGATTGTTCCTATTTTTGCCAATTGTTACATTCTCCCCCCGCTAAAAGAATTTCGCCCCGAAATTCAACTTGTAGACGGGATATCACAAAAAAATTAGGGGTATTTCTTTTTCATCTGATCCTCGCGTTCCCAGGTGAATTCGGGTCTTCGCTGAGAGTTCCAACGCACTTTCACGATAGGAATACGACTTTGTTTTAAATGATTCACTTCTCGATTCATAATTTCCACAGGTTCTTCAACGAAGAGGAGTTTTGTGTTCAGTTGTATCTCGTTGAGAGGTATTACGTTGGTGTCATTGGACAGACACTTTTTCAGGTTGGATACATGGAATACGTCGTGTACTTTGCTCAGTTCTTGAGGTAGCTTTAGTCGATATGCAACAAGACCAATTCTGTCAAGAATTTAGAAAGGTCAAATGTATCTTGGGTTAAGCTTTCCTCTTTTGAAAAAATGAATCATACCCTTCCAGGGCGAGACTTTTAGCATGACTCCATCTCCAACTTTAAATTCTAGAGGTTTACGCCTTATATCAGCATAACTTTTCTGACGGTCACGCGCTGCCTTAAGTCGATCCTTGATTTGAATGATCTTCTCGGTCGTTTCATGGATTATATCTGGCCCAGTACGTAGGATGTCATTTGTGTGTGCTCAGGCCAGTTGGGTATCCCCAGCCTCTACCCAACATATAGGCGATCGACATTTGCGTACGTATAAAGCTTCGAATGGTGCTGCTCTCAGGCTGGTGTGATAACTATTATTATAGGAAAACTCAATCAACGGTAAATGAGTATCCCAAGAGTTTCCAAAGTCAATTACACAAGACCGTAGAATATCTTCTAGGGTCTGGATGGTTCGTTCACTTTGACCATCTGTTTGTGGGTGGTAAGCCGTGCTCATATCCAAGCGGGTTCCCAAGGATTTGTGAAGTGATTGCCAGAACCTTGATGTGAACCTACTATCCCTATCCGAGATAATAGAGGTTGGCACTCCATGAAGCTTGACAATTTCCCTAAGATATGTTCTCGTCAGCTTTTCCATTTTGTCAGTTTCCTTGATTGGTAGGAAATGGTCAGACTTAGTTAATCTATAAACCACTGCCCAAATAGTGTTATAACCACTAGGAGTCTTTGGCAACTTTGTGATAAAGTCCATTGCAATTTTCTCCCATTTCCACTCGGGAATCCCATTTTCATTTCCACTCGGGAATCCCATTTCCATTGCAACTTTGTGATAAAGTCCGTTGCAGTAATCCCGAGGGATTTTGATGCTATGCCTTGACTTTAGAGCAAGTCAAGCATTTGCCCACATAAGTGGCAATCTCAGCCTTCATATTAGGCCACCAATACAATTTCTTCAGATCTAGATACATCTTGTCGGATCCAGGATGTACAGAATACCTTGATTTGTGAGCTTCTTCCATGACTATGCTTCTAATGCTACGAAACTTTGGTGTCCATATTTTGTTCATGAAATAACGAGTTCCATCCTCTTTAAGCTCGAATGTTTATCCATTCCCTGTAAATCTTCTTCCCCAACATTCTTGTTGGTCATATGGATTGCATCAATTGTTTTATTTCTTAGTCCATGTTTTGTATAGCAGGTTGGGCTTGTCCACCTGATTATTTATTATTAGGGTTTAGCTATTTAAAGTGTATGCATGCACCGTATCTTGTAAGCGTCAATCTTGTAAACCATACAACACCCTTTACAACAACAGTTCTTCATCGAACTCTTCTAAGGCTGTGCTTGTTAATCATTCGACACAACTTTGATCTTCATTCTGTGTTTTGATTCTTTTACTTGTTTGAATAGAATCGATCATATACGTTTTATTTCTAACAATTGGTATTAGAGCAGGAGACTGTGTAATCCATACACATCTCTTCTGTTAAAGAGCTATTAGGGTTTCCGATTTAATAGGATTTGGGTTTCCCGTCTTCATCGTTTTTATCATTTACAGACGCTGAATCTTGATCTTTATTTTACCCTAAACTCAATCTTAGGTTTACACATCTAGTTCTTACAGGTTTTATAGAATCGACAAACATGTAGCCTGACGATTCTCACGTTAACCCCATCAATCTCTCGAGCAGCATTGGATCTACAACAAGGATCCCCATACTCTTTCCGAATGATTATGAAGTGTGGGCACTACACTTTGAAGATTATGTCCTTGGTCTTGAAGACAATGGCTCTTTGATATGGGATGCCATGACTGTGCTAACGTTCTCTCATACTGGAACAAGAAAGGAAATAAAAACTCAAGCTGATTATAATAATCTTCTTATTCAGGTCAAAGACGTTCCACAGGATGAGAAAGACAAGCTAATCAGCAACGTCAAAGCGATGAGGATTATTAGGTTTGCTCTGTCTCCAGACACGTTTTGTCTAGTGAGTTCCCTTGATACAACAAAAGCTATTTGGGATAGGCTCAAAGAACTCTACTCAAGTGATGCTGATCTTGACCACTCTATTCAAACATTCCTGCTTTCGGAGTTTGGAGCCTTTGTTCAGAAGCCAGAGGAGAGTCTCGGTCAAACGTTCAACCGCTACAATCATCTTTTAAGTAATATGATGAAACACAAAATTAGACGTGAATTGATAGAACAGAAAGTCACGTTCATGAATGGGTTGATATCTGAATGGAAAACTGTGGTGTCGACTATTAAAGCGCATAAGCAGTTCAAAAATTACTCTTTGGCAAGGCTTGTTGGTATTCTTAGGTCACACGAGGATGAAGTGACAAAGGAAGGAAATGTATTGTTTGGGATGGGATCGTTGGCCCTAGTTACGAAGGGCAAGAAGGTTGTAGAGGAAGAAGCTTGAGAGTCTGATCTCTCCGACTGTGAACTATCAAAGGAAGAGTATGCTATGATGGTGTCCAATCCTAAAATGTTCACAAAGAAGAATTTTGGACGCAATAAGAACCGAAACTGGCAGGGAAGCTACAGTTCTGAGAAGGTGAAGTATGATAGTTCTAACAACTCTCAAAAGGAAGAAGTGAAGAAGGAAAACAAGCTAATGGGTGACTCTGGATATGACTGCAATTATTGTCACGGTAAAAATCATTTAGCTAAGGAGTGCATGTTGAGGAGAATGAACGAGAAGAAAGAGGAGGAGGATGATGAGACCTACTATCTCAGAAAGCTGGAGGAGATCGAGAAGAAGAAAAATATTGATAATGCTATGCCCGCTTTAATTGTGCAGGAAGATGAAGATGAGTTTGGCAGAGTTGAAGAGTGGTCGACTGACTCTGAGGATGAAGAAGTTCGCATACCAACTCACGGGAGAAGCTTCGTTGCGAAAGATGATGGTTCACAGTTCAGTGGAAGATGCTTAATGGTGAGCAATGAAGCTTCGGAGCTAAGAGGATATGCTACAGATGGTGGACGTGTCTCCGACAATTGTTTCACTGCAAAACCAGTACCCGAGCAGATCAGTGAGTGTGAGAAGGTGATTAATAAGGTACACACTACTCTTGAATATCTATATATTCCTCTTTCTCGGTATGAAACTGAATTAGATGATTTAATATATACAGTCTCTAGTTTTAGCAAAAGTTTAAAAAGAACCCGTTTGAATAATTCTAACTTAACCGATCAACTCGGCAGGGTTTCGAATAAAAGTGAGGAGGGGCGCATATGGATTGAGAAGTTAGAATCTGATTTAGCTAGGTCTAGGGATGAGTTGATTTATTTGTAAAGAGATAATTTGGGGCTTTTAAAACAGCGAAACATTTTTTGTTTAATTGCTAAAAGACTTTATTTTAATATTACCCAGTTACATCTTGATTGTGAAATTGGAAACAAAGTTCATAAGATGATTTTTCCCTTTCTTGAATTAAAAGAGGATGAAATCGACGAAGATTGTTACAGGTGCGAATCCATCGTCTCATCAGACGAAGTCTCGGATGCTTACAGAATAAGACTAGACAAAATTGAATCTTACATACAGTCCAAAGATCACAACAATATGTTGAAACAACTTTTGGATGAAAATGACAAAGAGAAAATTAAATATCATACTGTGTGGAAGTTTGACTCATTAAACACTAAGTTGAGTTTAGAAAATAAACTTAATGTTGAAAATACATCTGAATTCGAATATGATAGTGATATGAGTGAAATCTATGTGGAGGATGGGGTTGATTGCCCAGAATTTGTTAAAAGCGAACCTGAGCCTACGAAAATCTTAATTTCTGAAAATTCAGTTGAGTTTGCACGTGTTTCTAAAAATAAATCAAAAGTTTTTAAAGAAAAAGCAACTATTTTCCCAAAGGTTTAAACTGTTCCTAATCAGGTTTTCGCAACCAAGGGACTGAATAAAAATCAGACTGTAGAACTAACGTCCCTGGTTGAAGAAGACAATAATGATGGATGTGATGAATTTTTCTGGTCAGCTCTCATCGACAATGCAAATGAAACTAAAGGTCTCTCTGAAATGACCTCTTGGAAGAAGAAGAAGGGCAGATATGTAGCAGAACCGCTAAACTAAGTCAACTCAAGCTACAAAAAAGGGAGTCCAAATGGAACCAATAATGTTCCAAGTGATACATCATCTGTACAGACCGAAACTCCCATTAGAAAGCCAAAATCTAGGGTTAATGTTCATAAATCCTCTGAGCAGTTCGCACCTCAAAAACGTCAAAGAAATGCGAGATATAACAGAAATTTGAAGGAAAGAAAGCATTTCTCGAGATCCAAAAATCCTAATTTCGTTTATCAAGAAAAATCATCCAATCCAAATGCGAAAGTGTCTTCACATGCGAACGCTAGGAGTTTTTCACGAACTCAATCTCAGTTTCCACAGGTTTCAAAACAAAAAGTTTTTCAAAAACCCTCTTTTCCAAATCAAGCGAAACCTTCAGAGATGTCAAATCTCATTTCTCTCCTAACAAGAATGTCTCAGATTCTGCTAAGACTTGAAAGATGTTAAGGTGAAAAGACAGATAGTTTCGGAGCCCAAAATTCCTTTCAAGAGGTCCGAAACTAACCCAAAGAGAGTTGAGAAGAAAATATGCACAACTGATAAAAACTCAAAGGATAATAGGATCACTCTTTTAAGATCACAAAGAAATATAGCTCCACCTTAATCAAAAGTTCTTATTTAGTTGATGTTGCAATTACTTTTCCTGTGAAAACCTCATGTAGACCCAAACAGTTTTTGGTTCCTAAATCTCTTTAATTTTCGTAGGTGATTCGTGACGAGCAGTTTGACTCCGAATGGTGCATTGATAGTGGCTACTCGTGTCACATGACATGGAATCTCCTTAGAATCCAAAGCAACAGACAAAAAGGAAGACGAACGGAAGAAAATCATTGATGACGCTGCGAAAGATATAGACCAAGAACCACCAAGTATGAAAGATCCACAAGCTGCGAATGCTCCATTTCAGGGGGAGGGTTCTACAACAACCTCCACACCTAGTACACCTTTCCAAGGGGAGCATTCAACTTTTTAGGTGACCAACGAAAGTCAATTCCAGGGGGAGAATCCAATTCCAGAAGAAGAAGAACATACATCATTCAAGGGGGAGAATGGAAATACGAATGATGATTCGGATGTGCAGTCTGAATTTGAGGATGTAAATGTTGAACTGGATTCAACATATGATCCAAATTACCCTCCTTTGACCAAATGGACCAGAGATCATCCCAAAACACAAGTAATTGGTGAATCATATTCAGGAGTTCTTACGAGAGCACAACAAAAGGCGAAGAAGACTGCGTTATTCTCTAAAGTGGAATATTGCATGTTCAACTCGTTTATCTCCAAAATTGAACCTAAAAATGTTCAAACTGCTCTTGATCATTATGATTGGGTGCAAGCAATGTAGGAGGAGCTCAATGAATTTGAATGAAACAAGTTCTAGAGACTTATTCCCACTCCAAAGGATGCATCTGTCGTCAGTCTGAAATGGGTATTTCGTAACAAGCTGGACAAAGAGGGAAATGTGATCCGAAACAAGTTATGACTCGTTGTTAAGGGATATTTCCAAGAAGAAGGCATTGACTAAGAAGAAACCTTTGCACCAGTTGCAAAGCTGAAGTCTGTTCGCATCTTTCTAGCGTATGCAGCTCACAAGAACTTCGAAGTCTTTCAAATGGATGTTAAGTGTGACATTCTGAACGGGGAAGTTGAAGAAACAGTGTATGTGGAACAACCACTAGGGTTCGTAAATGAGAAATATCCGAACCGCTGTTACATTCTCGACAAAGCAGTTTATGGTCTAAAGCAAGCTCCAAGAGCCTGGTACAAAACTCTTACTTGTTTTTTCAAACAAGCTAAATTTAAACAAGGATCGGTCGACCCAACCTTCTTTCGCAAGAAAGATGGTGACCACTTGATGATCTTCCAAATTTATGTTGATGATATAATCTTCGGATCAACTAACCCCAGCTTAACTGTTGAGTTTCGAAAGTTGATGGAAACTAATTTTGAGATGACCTTCGTGGGTCCGATTAAGGTTTTCCTTGGTTTGAATATAAAACAGAGTCAGGAAGGTATCTTTATCAACCAGGAGGCTTATACAAAGACTTTACTTGCTAAGTTTGGAATGGTGGGAGATTTGAAGGTGAAGGTTCCAATGGCATTCAGAACGAAACTAACACCGTCTCTGGACAAATTGGCTGCTGATATGACTCTCTATCGTCAAATGATAGGATCATTGATGTATCTAACCGCAAGTCGTCCAGACATCATGTTTTCTATTTGCTATTGTGACAGGTTTCAAGCGAATCCTCGTGAACCCCACATGACCGCTGTCAAGAATATCTTCAGGTATCTCAAACGAACATCCTCACTGGGAATTTGGTACCCATCAAGCTCAGGTTTCTTTGTGCAAGCATTTTCGGATGCTGATCTTGGAGGTTGCGGTTTTGATCAGAAGAGTACAATGGGAGGATGTCAATTCCTTGATGGCAAACTTGTTAGTTGGCAATCAAAGAAACAAACCTGCATCTCCCTATCAACTGCTAAAGCAGAGTACATAGCCGCTGCCTCTTGTACTTCACAAGTTATCTGGATTCAAAGTCATCTTCGTGACTTTGGTATCAATATGAAGCGAATCCCCTTATATTGAGATTTTGAGAGAGCCATTCGTATTTGTCACAACCCAGTGCAACATTCAAAGACCAAACACATCACACTAAGGTATCTCATCAAAGATCATGTGGAAGATGGAAATGTCGAGATACAATTTGTTAGATCCACTGATCAGTTGGCCGACATCTTCACGAAAGCCTTGCTTGAACAAACCTTTAATCATATACTTCAAGGCTTAGGAATGATTGAGGCTGAATCAGTTCCAAAACTATCTTCGCATTAGAAAAGTATTGTTTAAGCTGCGAATCAGTGCGAACATTCGTAATAATTCACAGTCAACTGTTCATCCGCGAACGCTCGTAGTGGCTCGCAGTCCACTGTTCATTTGAAGTTTCGGAGCTTCTTGTATACTTTTGCATATTTCGTGTTTTTTTATATTTTTATTTCTGTTTTTATTTCTTTTTCAGAAAATTGAAAATCCAAAAATATTTTATTTCTTTCTGTTTTTTATTTCTTTTTTAGAAAAACAAAAATGCAAAACTATTTTCTTTATTTTCATTACTTATTTCTTTTCATAAAATATCAAAATATTTTATAATTGAGCAGGTTTGAAGGCACATATCTTGGTGATCACAATTATGAATGATGGGGCAGGTATAAATTTCCTAATCTATGCATTAGTTAAGTGTCCCTAGAAGCATGCTGCTGCATGTAGTCCGAAGCCTCAAAGACTCTATGTTAAAACCTTAATGACTCGATAATACCAATCGTTTCTTCCCAATAAGGCTGTTCATTCACATAAGTCATGAGCTACCTTACTCTTCTCACATTGAGTTAAGAGTTGACTGCTTAGTCACTTTCGCATAACAGAGGTACATTTTTCTTTGGAACCACCTCCAACTATTTCTCCATCACTTTTGCATTCATAATTACACAACATCTGTGTTTATGATCTTAAATTCGTTATCACCACGAATTGAGTGAAACCCAAAATCCAACACATATTTACGAATTGACGGTGAACAATTTAAATGTTCAAGCTTATTCACCAACGAATTAACGAATGTCCACCTTTGTGGCTTGTACCTTGAAATCTCTTTTTATTTTTCCGAGATCTTAATGAAATGTTCTAGTCCTAAGGCTTTTCTAGCCATAAGATCCAATTTTTATTTTTTCTTGAGATTTCTACATTTATCCAGCCACCAAAAATAATTCCCCAGCTTACTTGTTTTTATTGCTACACTGGCCAGACAAGTACTTCATCCGAACGTTCAGACTTATGTCAAGTTTCGTAGTTTGGTTGAAGAGGAAACCACCCTTTAAGCTTAATGAAAAGAATCCATTCACTGTTTATCAACAAACAGATGATCATAATTCAACGAGACACCACACAGATGATCGTAATTCAACGAGACACCACTGTTTATTGCCTGTGATCCATCTGCTTTATGATTTAGATGACATCACTAGAATCCCATATAATAATGTTGATTTATTTCTTTATCTTTGGCACACTCTCGTACGAAGATCCTTGTGGTTTTCTAAAGTCTGGTTCGTGGTACTCATGATTACTTTCAGTTTCGCAGAACAAATGAGGGCGATTAATTGCAAAAGGGTGTAACTGAATCGGTTGCAAAAGGGCGTAACTGAAACGGCATATTAAACGGATAAGATTTGGGCGCATGAAAATTTGAAACTGACGCTGCTGTCACACCGCCTGACATATGTTACCCCTCGTCACAGCTGTCACTCATGCCTTTTTAGGCGAATTTTCAATGTTTGATGCAACCAACCACCAAATTTCTCTCTCTTACTATACGGTATAAAAGGATTTTGAAGATTCGATTATACTTACCACTTTCAAAGATATCAAAATTCTCCCGACGATTTTTCTCTCTACTGTTCATCTTCTTCTCCAAGCAACCATGGCATCTTCTTCTGAAACCCCTTCAAACACTAAACAGATGGCACAATCAACGATGATTTTCTTCAGCCAATGATCGAGTTCTTGCGATATTCACCACTGGTAATCGCCCTGACGAAGTCTGAAATTGTACCCTTGGTTCATCTATCCAAGGCCTATTCGACAGCAAGATACCAAAAAGCGGAGGAGATGATAACATTTGAGATCTTTAACAAGAAAACCCACATCACCAAATCACGGTTCTGTAGCCTGCTAAGGCTTACTCAAGGTCCTGCCTCCGTCGATCCACAATCCATCCCTAACTCTGCAATCTTAGAGATGTTTTATCAAATGGGTTACAGGGAAGTTCTTACCGCCATCTCAAAGTTCATGAAGCCAAACCTTTCGCCAATGTGGAATGCCCTGTTTACCCTTCTCTTCAAAAGTTTCTATGAAAGGGTAATGGGATCCGACTGTCCCAGTAAATTGTTCATGACCATCATGTATGGCATCTACTCTAGTGTGAACCTCGACTATGGTTTAGTGCTTTGGGCTCAACTTGTCCAGAATACTCTTTCAACTACATGCCACAACGAGATCTCCTGTGCTCGTTTTTGGACTCTCGTTGTTCAAAGGGCTATTGATCGGCTTAACATCCCAGTCCTAGAAGATTTATGTATGGATGCTATTCAGATTTTCCATACTACCAACATCATTCTCACAGATACTTCCAGATTCACCTTTATTGGATCAATTACGGAATCTATGCTTCACAATGTCCCAGCTGCGAGTGAAGTCCTGCGAACCTATCATAGTCTACCAATCTCTGGTCTTCGCCCCATGCCCGATGCAGTACGAACGGCACTTGAAAAGGCTGACAAACCAAAGAATGGTGGAAAGAAAAGAGCTGCGAAGGTTGGTCCATCTGAACCAGTCCAAAAACCAAAGAAGAAGATAAAGGGAGTTGCTCGTAGGCCACGAACTCCAATGCCAAGTGATCACGAAGATTCGGAGTCCAATACTGTCTCGGACATTCCAGAGCCAATTCAGCAGTAGACAGATGATATTGCAGCAACTTCGCACCCTCAAGCTTTGCATCCAATTCCCACGAACCCTGAGGTAACGTTTCAAATGCCTACATCAGTTCCAATTACTGATGACTTCTTTCACTGTGCTCGTTTTTGGACTCTCGTTGTTCAAAGGGCTATTGATCTGCTTAACATCCCAGTCCTAGAAGATTTATGTATGGATGCTATTCAGATTTTCCATACCACCAACATCATTCTCGCAGATACTTCCAGATTCACCTTTATTGGATCAATTACGGAATCTATGCTTCACAATGTCCCAGCTGCGAGTGAAGTCCTGCGAACCTATCATAGTCTACCAATCTCTGGTCTTCGCCCCATGCCCGATGCAGTACGAACAGCACTTGAAGAGGCTGACAAACCAAAGAATGGTGGAAAGAAAAGAGTTGCGAAGGTTGGTCCATCTGAACCAGTCCAAAAACCAAAGAAGAAGATAAAGGGAGTTGCTCGTAGGCCACGAACTCCAATGCCAAGTGATCACGAAGATTCGGAGTCCAATACTGTCTCGGACATTCCAGAGCCAATTCAGCAGTAGACAGATGATATTGCAGCAACTTCGCACCCTCAAGCTTTGCATCCAATTCCCATGAACCCTGAGGTAACGTTTCAAATGCCTACATCAGTTCCAATTACTGATGACTTCTTTCACTTTGCTCCTCCTCACTCTACTATTGCCACTACCACTCCAATAACCATCACACCATGTCTGCCAAGTGTCTCGCAACAACAAACTACTCTCGCACAGTCAGCTCCATTGTTCACAGATTCAACATCAACCACAACCACAACGACTGGTAAACCTCCATTTTCTATCAACACATCTGATGCGGGGGCAGGTGCTTCATGTTTCACTCTTGGTCATTCTACACCATCCATCTCACCTCTTAGACAAGATGATCCAGATACACTTTTTGGTGGTGATGTAGCTGATTTTGGAGATTTTATCTATAGTCCTTTCCATGTTCAAGAAGAGAGCGACGATGACCCTCCAGTCACTCAAAAGCAATTCAAGGCCATAAATGAGAAGTTGGATTTGTTGATTGAGTCTACTAAGGCTTCGTCCAGCAGTGCTTATTCTCAGGAAACTGTGAAGGCATTTCTTGACACTCTCACCAAAGTGCATGCTGCGAATCAGGAGAAAGCAAACAAAGTTGTGGAGGATTCTGCTACCACATGCAAGGAAGCGACCGAAAAAGTCGATAAACTAATTTCTGATGTCAAAACCTTTATGGGTAGCTTCCAGACTTCTTTCGAAACAAACACTGCTAAAGCTAATGCAGTTGTCATGAGTCTTGGAACTACCCTTCATACTAAGAAAGAAGCTCTTGAGAAGGTTCGAACTGGCTTTCAGACTTATAACATTGAGTTTCACACCTCAATCTCTTCAAAAATAGACAAACTTTAAGTAGATTTGGCTCTGGAAAACAAAATCATGGATGAGCTGGCTATCAAAACAGAGACAGTAAGGTTCTATCTGTCAAGCTGGCACATGCTAATAAGGAGATTGACGAGCTTAAGTCTGAGAAAGCTGTAATGAAGAGTTGTGTTGTCGATGTGAACACCTTACTCTCTGATCTCAATGAAACTCGTGATTCCTTAATCTCTATCACCGTAAGGAAGCATATGGCAGATAAACTTAGGCTTGTATTCTCAATGCTAAATAGGCTTGAGGGTTTTTCAGAGTCTGGCACACTTCCGAAACAAGGGGGAGAAACTGAGAAACATTCTACGAAAGAACCCAAGAAAGCTCTTGGAACTTTGGTGAAGCTTAAAAGACAAAGGGATTTGATCTGAAGGATAATGAAGCTTCGGTATCAAAATCAAAGAGAAAGGAAGAGTTTGTTAATGATGATGATGAAGAAGAAGAAGACAAAAAGGAGAAACTAAAACAAAAGCTCGTGATGCTGTTCTTGATGAAAATTTGCGAATCGCAAGAGAAACTGAAACAAGAGAAAAAGAGCATCGTGATGCTCAGACTTCTTTAGATGCTAAAAAGTTGTTATTTCCTCCTTGGTCCTTGGAGAGAATTTTGAACGAAGCAATTGACAATCCGAGCATTCATTGGTTAGAGTCCGTTACTTCTTTTGAACTGGAGAACACACAAGATTCAGAACTGGATTTCCCCGTCACACCGAAATCCTTTTTGTTTCGTAGCTTTGATGTCATTGCGAATGCTCCCGATTCGGATGTGAATGTGGATAAATCCCTGATGACTTTCTACTTGAAGCATGGCAAGCCACAATACCATACCTGGAGTTCACAGAAGATAACGACTGTTAAGGTTATTGGGCCGATACAAACTGAGAGTTTTATCAATGTCAAATTTAAAACTTCTCGAGGTTCTGCGAATTCAGTGTTTGAATTCTTGCTCGTAGATCTACCATGTTTGAATCTATTTGATTGGATCACTCTTCTGCATCTTGTAATGCAAGATGAGAAGAAATATGAACCCCTCGTGGCTCACATCAAAAGGATGTTAGTTTCGTACATCTATTAAGTAGCGAAGTTAGATGTTGAAATTGCTTCTGTGCTACGAAAGAAACCAACAGTCCTTCCCCAAGGTTTTGCGAATGACGTTGAAGAGATGAAGATGGGGGAAAGTGAAAAAGATAACTGGACTGTGATGTTTCAACGAGGAACCAAAATAAGAGGAGATTTCCAGAAATGTCTATTCGCTCTGCCAGATAAACATCTATTATCTACTACTGTCTTGAATTATGTTTTGGAGATTACTAGTCAGTGTAAAGCGAATGATGATGCTGCGAAGAAGTTTTTTCAGATATGATCAGATGGTACATAGCCTTTTGCAATACTCTAATCAGTATCATGGCCAAGCTCTTCAAGACACAAAAATGAACTCAACCGTGAAGGTCTTCGTCTCAATTGAAGCAAAGGGGGGGATTTTTGGGTCATATGGATTGCATCAACTTTTTTTATTTCTTAGTCCATGTTTTGTATAGCGGGTTGGGCCTGTCCACCCGGTTATTTATTATTAGGGTTTAGCTATTTAAAGTGCATGCATGGACCGTATCTTGTAAGCGTCAATCTTGTAAACCCTACACAACCTTTACAGTTGCAGTTCTTCATCGAGCTCTTCTAAGGTTGTGCTTGTTAATCATTTGAAACAACTTTGATCTTCATTCTGTGTTTTGATTCATTTACTTGTTTGAATCTAATCGATCATATAAGTTTTATTTCTAACAATTCTCCTGTTTCAGAGCATCTGGTTGAGCCTCACGAATCTGGGTATTAAGGTTGTAATGGATGGTCATAGTTAGTGCCTTTACTCGTCGCAGTTTCTTATGCTCTTTACGAGTTAAAGCATCAACAACAACGTTCGCTTTTCCAGGATGATACTGAATCTCGCATTCGTAATCATTCAATAACTCAATCCATCTTCTTTGCCTCATATTTAGTTCTTTTTTATCAAATATATGTTGGAGACTCTTATGGTCTGTAAAAATGATACATTTCGTTTCATATACGTAGTGTCTCCAAATCTTCAAGGCTAAGACTACTGCTCCCAATTCTAAGTCGTGGGTTGTGTTGTTGTTTTGATGGATCTTGAGGTGTCATGAGGTATATGCAATGAACTTCTCTCTTTGCATTAATACGCTTACCAATCCTTAAATTGACGCATCACAATATACGACAAAATCTTCGGCTCCTTAAGGTAAGGATAAGATTTGGTGCACTACACAACATCTGTTTCAAATTTTGGAATGCAAATTCCTGCTTATCTCCCCAGTCGAACTTTAATTCTTTTTGTGTTAATGCAGTGAGTGGCTTGGCTATCTTGGAAAAATTCTCTATGAATCTCCTATGGAAGCCGGCAAGGCCTAAGAATTGTTGCACTTCAGTTGGCGTTCTTGGTGCATCCCAAGTCTTAACTTCTTCGATTTTTGTGGGATCCACATGTATTTCTCTGTTACTTACTACATTCCCTAGGAAATGTACTTCTCTACATTTGGAGAATTTTGCGCACAACTTTTCCTTTCTCAACAGTTCCAAGATCATTTTCAGATGTTGGCCGTGTTCTTTCTTTAGTTCGTGAATAGATTAGAATGTCGTCAATAAACACTATTACGAACTTATCTAAGTGTGGTTTACATACACTGTTCATGAGGTCCAAGAATACTGCTGGAGCATTGGTCAATCCGAAGGGCATAACAAGAAACTCGTAGTGACCGTATCGAGTTCTAAATGCAGTTTTCAGAACATCTGCTTCTAGTACTTTTAACTGATGATATCTGGATCTTAGATCTATCTTTGAATAGAAAATAGATCCCTGGAGTTGATTAAACATGTCATCTATTCTGGGGAGTGGATAACGGTTCTTGACTATCAGTTTGTTCAACTCTCGATAGTCTATACACATCCTGAAAGAACCATCTTTCTTCTTGACGAATAAGATCGGCGCTCCCCAAGGCGAGAAGCTTGGTATGATAAAACCCTTGTCAAGTAGTTCTTGCAGTTGACTTGAAAGCTTTTGCATTTCAGATGGTGCCAATATATTGGGGGATCTCACTACTAGATTTGCTCCCAGAATTAGGTCAATTCGGAACTCGACAAAGCGACTTGGCGGCAATCCAGACAGATCTTCAGGAAATACATCGGGATAGTCGCATACATGGGGTATATCTTTGATTTCTTTCGTCTTTCTCGTCTTATCTACTACGTGCGCCAAGAAGGCGTAATACTCCTTGTGTAGATATTTTTGAGCCTTAGTGCAACAAATAAGCTTCAAGTTTTGACCCGACTTGTCACCGTAGATTATCATCGTCTCTCCGTTAGGTAGAGTAAGTCATATAGCTTTTTTGAAACAAGGAGTTTCAGCACTATGCAGAGACAACCAACCCATGCCGATAATGATGTCGAAACTCCCAATATTCATTGGCATTAAGTTGACATAGAATGCATGGTCGTTCAAAGTTAGGAGGCAATTTTGTAAGATTTCGGTGAGGTTTTCTATCTGACCGTTTGCTACTTCTACTTCGTATGCTATGTCTAATTTACTAGACTCATGATTTAATAGTTGTTTAAATGATGGAATTATAAAACTTCTATCAGCACCGGAGTCAAACAGAATTGTAGCATACAAGTTATTGATGAGGAACGTACCAGTAACCATCGATGCATCTTGTATGGCATCTTTGTTTCCTATCACGAAAGCCCGACCACGAGCATTCCCATCACCCTTCTTCAACTTTGGGTAATTCTGCTTCATGTGCCCTTTTTCTCCACATTCGAAACAAGCTCCTCCTCCACCAGAACCTGATCCATTACCCCTTCCTGGTACTGCAACAACTATTGCCATTCCCTGACAAAAGTTTGCAGTCCTGCAACAAGGGAAAGATTCTCCCATGTGGTGTCGGTTGCATTGAGTTAATAAAGGCATATTACCAACATAACCCCTTTGTTGGATTGGAACTGGGGCTGGTACCATAGCATAGACCTTTTCCTTTTGAGGCTTTTTCTGCTGGTTCCGGTTCACTCCATTGGATTTACACTTGTGGTGGTTGGTGTTAACTTTTAGAGTTTCAACTTTCGTTACCATTGATCCATTTTCGATTGCGTTCTTGATCAATTGCATAGCTAGACGCTTTGCACTGAGATATGTGGTAGGTTTTGATGAAAGTACCATTCCATTTATTTTTGGAGCCAGACCCCATATATAACTCTCCACTTTGTTGCTTTCTGGTTTCACCATGCCTGGATAGAGGAGTGCAAGGTCATTAAACCTTTTCCTGTAAGCCTTGAATTCAGAACCTTTCATATTTAGGTTCCAAAACTCATGTTCTAGGCTTTGTACTTCTTCTCGGGGGCAATATTCCTCAATTAAAAGTTCTTTCATGCTCTTCAATGACATTTAGTTAGCCACCGAGATACCCAAGGTTTTTACATGGTCAGTCCACCATGTTAGAGCTCCATCCATCAAGGTGCATGCAGCAAAACACACTTTGCTACCCTCAGAGCAGTAGCATATGTCAAAAACATCTTCAAAATTTTCAAACCAATGAGTTAAACCCACAACGCCTTTGTTTCCATAAATGTTTCTTGGCTTTCAATTCATGAAGTCCTTGAAGGAACAAGTTCTTCTAGGCTCTTCTGGATGTGATTGAAGAGTTCTTCCAGCTCTATGTCCCAGTCCGCTCACTTCCACGAGTGATATTCTATCATTCAAGCTCCTTTTAGTTTCCATTGCAATTGAAATGTGTTCCGCAACTAGTTGTTTCAATTCTGCAGTAGTTTGAGGAAGTCCCGACTCGGGAGGTGGTGGAATTTGAGTGCTAGAAGTTGGCGTTTCATTTACTAGAGTCACAACCGGCCCTCTGGTCAGTTGACCTCTCCGGGTTTGTCCTAAAGCTGGTTCGGTAGTTGGTGTTACTTTAGGGTTTTGATAAATAGTAATGTATTTTTGTGGTACATGATCCCTGTCTGGCCCTTCTATAATCACCTTGTGCATACACGTCGTATATAATCAAGATCGAATACACGGTCGAATAAGTGATTCTACCTTTAGCCCACAACCAAACAAGGAACAGGAAGTAAAGCGGAGTCACAAATCCTAAGTTTATAGAATCATAATTATATACAACCCTAACGTATACACTTAGCAAGAATAGATTACAAGCATGGGTCCTTAGTTTCTATATGAATGACGTGGCTATTCATGATGAGAAGGCAATTGGTGATTATTTCTGAAGTGCTTTCTATTTGGTTGATTGTCATATCTACAGTGTAAGTTGTAGAATTTATGTTTTTGTTAGTTCTTTTATAATGTTATTATTCACGATCACGATTCATATAATGGTTCAAAAATATTTTTAAACATAATAACATATGCTTCATTGTATTAAACATTAACATCCGAGTACATTAGTCTTTACCATTGTCAAAATGTAAAGACTTACCGTTAGTGGTACAAAGGCCAACTAATAAACAAATAAAGTTTACATATGCTTAGATATCTAAATACATATCCGAAAAGTTTGTTACCAAAATTTGCAAGTTTCTCGGAAACTCGACTAATTAGTTTTATAAAAACTCAAAAACTTGTCCACAGTGCTGAACATGTCATCATATTTTTCTTCCAGTATGTTATGTTTTTCTTCTAGTGTTTCATGTTTTTCCTCTAGTATAGCATGATTCTCCTTGACTCCGTATGCCACTGAAAGGGCTATTTGGTTTTGATTTTCAACATTGGTTACTCTCGAATTGAAATTCGTCTAGCTGCTATGGCGGTAGTCCATTCTTGATAGACATTGTCTTGCAAGATCTGATACCGACCTTGTCGTTTATTCATTCGGGCCATTCCTTCCTTTGCTTTTAAGGATTGACCTTGCATGTTGCTTAGTTCGTCACTAACATGCCACATTTGTCCATGCAATTGGACGTTCTGCTCAAGTAGGAAGGACAATTTGTCAATGTCCATGTCAAATGCTGATGCAGCCCCTGATGCTTGTCCTTCTTCAAATGTTCCTGCAGTCTGTTTTTCAGACTTACTCTGGTTCCCATGGTTGCTTTCCGAAACAGGTAGGTCCATCGCCTTTCTAGTGCGAGGGGACCTCATGTTATACCTTTTGGTAACGGGTTTTGGGATTGAAATCCTAGCAGTTTTTCCAGAGCGGTGGAGTGAGAATCCAAGGAAAGAGGGGCTGGGAGTTGGTGAAATTGAAGTGGATAACTCTGAATCGGTTATAATTATCATCTCATCTTCATCCATATCTTCTTCGGGATCCTCCTCAGGTTCCTCCTCCATATCCTCTTCCGGATCCTCTTCAGGCTCAAACTCATCAGATTGCATTGGTGCATGTTCAGCAGGAGAAATGGGTTGGTACACAGATGCATAGTCTGGGAAATAGGGATCTCCCAGTAGCACATGAAACATAGGCTCACCTGCTCGTGGCATGATTGTTCTCCATAAATCATTCATCTAAACGAATAACTATTTAGTATTTCAAATATGTTACACAGAACTTACACATATAAATAAAAGAATGTTCTATCGCTCTTATTGACTTGTGATCATACTTTTACTTTTAAAACGCCAAGTTTTTAGCTTATCAACTACTTCGCTTAAGTTGGATAATGCATGAGGCCCGACCAAAATAAAACATAGGTGCACATCTAGGTTTAGTTATGGTATGACCTATGTTTTAAGAAACCTAATTGAGTGTTTGATCTAAATCTTTGTGTTTAAGTTTATTAGGTTCTTAAGTTTTAAGTGTTGTAGGGTAAGGATATTCCTAACATACTAGAGTAAGCCCTAGACTTTAGTTGTATTTTTCTTAAAAAGAAAATACTAAGTTCTCTATAGTCGTTAGCTCTGATACCAATCTACCACACCCCGACTGACAGCGGAAATCGCCGAGGTTGCGATGTTATACAATTGGATCACAGTCATCTACATATATCGAACACTTAACATATTTAAATCAATATATTACAAAAATTAAAGTTTTGGAATTGAAATTACATATTCATAGTTTAAACACACAACGGTAAATAAAAACAGTTCAAGATCATTCCTAAAAGAAAGGAACTATAATTTCCTTAGAACCTGTGACATCCCCATTTTCACGGCCAGAAAAGACCGATTTTGTTTATGCATTATAAAAATCAGAGTACTTCTTTTAATAAAAATGTTGTGGAATTTGTTCCCAGTAAAACATGATAAATACGTTATCAAAGCATTTCTACAACTTTTCCTTTGACTCCGTCGGCTAATTATCGACGAATTTTAAATTTAACAGTATGAGAAGATTATACTGTTAAATGGCTGCATAAAATTCATAACTTCTACATACGGACTCTGTTTTCATTTGTATTTTTATCGTTGAGCTCCTATTAATGAGATATTCAACTCTCATTTAGGTTGCGTTGGCCAAAAACCGCTCGATCTAAAATTCGAATTCCGGGTTGTGCATTGTTATGCCAAATCTTAGAAAAATCATAACTTCCTCATACGAAGTAAGATTTGGGCGTTCTTTTTATGCACGCTCTCAGTTTAATGTATACTACAACTTTCATTTAGATCTCTAAGGCTAAAAAGCACTCTATCGTAAATTCACTATTTACGTCGCATAGTGTTGTGTCGGTTTTGTCGCGAAACTTCGACGGGCCATAACTTCTTCGTTATAACTCGGATTTCGGCGTTATTTATATGTATGGAAACCTTGTGACATATACTATAATTTGGTCAAGATTATTTATTCCATCAAGATTATTCTTGACATATACTATAATTTGGTCAAGATTATTTATTCTAAATAATCATCCATCAAAAACTCATTTTTGATGCTTATTGTCTCTAAATTGACTAGCCTGAATCTGCGGGCGTTACAATTATCTCCCCCTTAGGATGATTACGTCCCAGAATCATCAACGAAACAGGGCTGTATGATGATTCCATACGTTAGCTCTTCATCCTAGGTAATAATCATAACTTCTATGTTCCTTCGAATGAGTATCTAACTCTTGGACTTCTTGACCGTAGGCGGTGCTCGATCTCGCTCCCACTCTCTGTCTCACGTTAGACCTTTAATCATGACCTTCGATTCACAATCCCGATCGTTTTTGGAGACTCCTTCTTCTTCTTAACAAACTTAAGATAAGTTATTTGATTACTACAATGGACCGATGTGTCATATTCTAATGACCAATCATCGTCTGATGCAACGTTTAGACTCAGGTCTTTTAGAGTTAGATTCTAGAACATACTATACCTTCCTTCATGTTCTAATGTGATACAATCACATTTCAGCATCTAGCATTTCTAGCTACCAACTTCTTTAACAATGAGCGCGATACATCTATTGATTGCTTCGATTATCTTTCACTTCAATCTTCTGGCTTAAGTCAGATGCTACATTGAGCTTGGTTCTCTGAACCACGTAACATACTCATCGTAGCCGGACTCAATTTGATATGACCACTAGGATCGGATTAACAATCATCTTCTTCGTCATTACCGAAACGATGGTAACGACAAACATGAACAAAACAGAATCAATTACTAGTTCCTTGCTAACCTTGTGACTTTTCCTGATCCAAGCGTGAGTCATGTGCTTCCGGTAGTATAGGCCTCTACTACCATTCACACCTATTCATACTCTTCCCAAGTATTGTCTCGCAGTTCCCAAGTTCTTATTTCCTAAAATCACAGAACAATTTAACACATACGAATGTGTCCAAATAATCATAAAAAATTTCCCTAGACTCTATTAGGACTTCTTCCATGCATATCTTCAACAACAATTCTGCTTCAACTCGGTTGGTGGTGGAAACGCCAGATCATGGGACAACTTCAGGAATTACACCAATCGTTCAATTATCCCGCCAATCAAAGGTGTACTTCAGACGTACCGTACTCCTCTAAACGTACTGTTATTTTACCTAACGTATTCTAAAGGCGAGATACCACTCTTAGGATATCTTCCGATAGGTGTCATTCACTATCATAAGCCTTTTCAGTTCCTCCATTTAGTCAATTCTCTATGAATCTTCATCATGGTGTTATGTTCATGGAAGCATGCGTTCAGTGCATCGAGACGAGAATATAGATAGAGAAGATTTAGACGTGTAATCTTCCTTATTACTACGAAAAGTTACATGCTAGTTCTAATACCGTAATTAAACGTTTAGAAATCTGAACACATAAAATTTCCAGATCCGGTCGGCAACAGACCATAGATCCGATCAAATGATAACATCATAAAGCATCACAAATCATTTAGCACATAAAAGCAATTTAGGCATCATTCCTAAAAAAAGCTAGTGCTTGTGTCTATTCAGGTGTACTACCTAAAATATAATAGACACATTCCTCACGATCATCACTTAGCATTCTAAGTTTAAGTCTAGAAATTTCCTACAATTCCTAGTTCGCTTAAACTAATGCTCTGATACCAACTGTGACATCCCCATTTACACGGCCAGAAAAGACCGGTTTTGTTTATGCTTTATAAAAATCAGAGTACTTATTTTAATAAACAATGTTGCAGAATTTGTTCCCAGTAAAACATGATAAATACGTTATCAAAGCATTTCCGAAGAAATGTATTTTTATTCATTTTAAAACATTTGGGATGTCATTGTCAATACAGAGACATAAGCATAAACAGAACTTACATTCATTTACACTAGTGATCTACACCTCTTTAATCTCTCAGTGTAATGTAACTTCGTATCGGCACATGTGATTCAAATAAGCTTGAGTGGGTCAGGTTGGGAAACCTGGTGAGTACATAGGGTTTTCAACCCACAATAATATAAATATTATGTATAAACATCAAACAATCAACCTAATTACCCATCCCCATTATCTTCTCTATTCTTAAGGATCTACCTTAAGAATCAGCTATTCCTCGTCCATTCATTCATAAGGATTATCCTAAGGAATAGGCATAAAGTCCATCGTGACCAAGGTTTAGGCACTAAGTCTGCATAGTCGCCATGGTTAATCTCGTTTATTGACAGTATCGTTTTCGAGAGTCTACTCGCAATACATGTCAATGGGTTTTTTTTAGAGTACACCGGGTGAACACATCGTTCACAACACCTACAGCTTGCGAACCTGCTAGTGTTCCACTTGACTGTCTAGAATAGTCCGTGATTGTCATCCATACTCTGCTAGATGACGATGGCGCCATCGCTTGGCTCATCGCTTAGGTCATCGCTTGGCTCATCGCTTAGGTCATCACTTCTCACCATAATTTACCGCTCATATATCATCGCTCATCATTTATCTCATCTCTGATCTACCCATGTTTTACCCAACATATTTTGTAGATATAAAATACATATACAGTTTAAATCATTTAAAACATGTATAAAATCGTTCATCCAGCATAGATAGGAAGTATACAGATAATATGCACACGTAGCACGTAATTTATATAAAATACTTCATATCTATGTGTAAGATGAAAGTAACTATGCACTCACTTGTTAAAGTGACGACTCGAAATTCGAGCAGCGCTTTGCTTCTTAACAATACGATTTCCTTCGATGAAACCTAGTATTATTACCACTAGATTTTAGTCTAATATTTATTGCGACTAATTATTAGTCTAGATTTGTCATTAACTCAGAGTCTACTTCATGATCTATCAAGTAAGGAACCAGCAGGTAAGATCATATCGGAGGTAGGGTCCGTTTGGTATACGAAGTATACTGTTTGGAAATCCCACTTTAAACAACTCACTAAATCACAACCTAGACATCATCCCCATAAGTAGATCAATCAGTATAACGACTTTGAGTCACTGATAAATCTTATTTATAGGTTCATAATAACGATATTATATTTAAATATAAGCTATATTTAAAATAGGGTAGGCGTATCTTACTTACAGCGGGTTTTTTCTCAAAACCGGGCTTCGCTGAAGCAGCGTTTCTGAGCCAAAAGCTCTTCTACTCGGAGCCGTCGGGAGCTCCAGGGCTTCCTTCTCGTTCTAGGGAGGTTCCCTAGGCTTTTGGGGGTTAGAGAGAGAGAGAGAGAGAGAGAGAGTATAGAGAGAGAAAGAGAGGGTAAAAGGTGTGAGGAATGAGCTTCCCCCAGCCCTCTATTAATAGGCTGTCTGGGGCGAATTCGCGTCGTGAAACTTCAATTCACGACGTGAACTTGCGTAGGCTCCAAGGGTTCGCCTGGTGCTGACACGTGGCGCTGAACACATCAGGTAAAACAACCAATCTTTGAAAATTAATAACTTTCGCATACGAGCTCCGTTTTTAACGTTATTTATATCCACGCGTAGGTAAAACACAAGATCTACAACTTTTCTTTTGACTCCGTCGGCTAATTCTCGACCGATTTTAAATTTAATAGTATGAGAAGATTACACTCTTAAATGGTTGCGTAAAATTCATAACTTCTACATACAGACTCCGTTTTCATTTGTATTTTTATCGTTGAGCTCCTATTAATGAGATCTTCAATTCTCATTTAGGTCGCGTTAGCCACGATCTAAAATTTGAATTCCGGGCTGTGCACTATTCTGCCAAATCTTAGAAAAATCATAACTTCCTCATACGAAGTCAGATTTGGGCGTTCTTTTTATGCACGCTCTCGGTTTAACGTATACTACAACTTTGATTCAGATCTCTAAGGCTAAAAATTTCTCTATCGTAAATTCACTATTTACATCGCGCAGTGTTGTGCCGGTTTTGTCGCGAAGCTTCGACGGGCCATAACTTCTTCGTTAACTCGGATTTTGGCGTTGTTTATACGTACGGAACCCTTGTAACATATACTATAACTTGGTCAAGATTATTTATTCTAAATAATCTTCCATCAAAAACTCATTTTTGATGCTTATTGTCTCTAAATTGACTAGCCCGAATCTGCGGGCGTTACAGAACCGATGTCCTACCTCCGGCTCCTTAGTTACCTGAGAATACACATTTTTAAAATACTTCAACAAAAGTTGTTGGTGAGTTCCACAGGTTTTGACTTCGTGAGTTTTATAACAAGAAATCTTTATAAAACGTTGAATGTTTAACAAAATAAGTTGTGCAAAACATGGTCAACAATGTTACCGATATGCTTTGTGTGAGACCCGGTACTTAAAATCTAGTATGAGTATCCATGTTACATACTTACGATAAAAGTAAATTTTAATATATTTTTGGGAAGCAAAATATTTAGTGTTTGTATAAATAGACACTAACAATCGGTTTAACAATCTACAAACAATATTTATACTACATACAGCGTCATCCAAGTGTATATTAGTATATTTATATCCAGGATTTCGTTATAATTCCTGATTGTTTGAGTTTGAAGACTTTTGGTTGTAATGCTTAATAATGTAAAGCTACCAAAGTTCTAACGGGAAAACGGTCGTATGTGTCCCTTTACGAGTTTAAACAGTACGTCGACTGTAAGTGACCATATATATGTTTATACAGTACTCCGACTGTAAGTAAACAACAAAATTTATATAGCACCCCGGCTGTGAGTGACAAAAGTCGACATAGTTCAAATCATCTTATCTTATAAGTTTGTCAACATGATCATATTAGAAATACTTATTATAATTTACACTTTTGCAACTCTTAAAGTATGTGTGAATTAAACCATATCATAATTTGTGTATTTCTCATTTACAACAAAACTTTGTATATATATTTGAAAAACCAAAGAGCAAGGTAAATCAAAAGGGCAATTATGTCCATGTTTTTAGAAAAATTATAGAAAAATAATCGTAAGTCGAAATTTGGATCCGTATGCTCTTAGAGCTTAGAAAATGAGTCTACCTTCTCCATAATTTTTACCCTGATCTTAAGTGGTTCCTAACCAAAGTGAAAATGTTCATTTTTACAGACTGGTCCGAAAATGTTCGTAAATGATATGCAGTTTTGTAAAAATCACCATAAATTATAGAAAAATTGTATGCACGCATGCGAGTAGTATTTGAAAAGGTATAGACCTGAAATATTTTCATATTGTATAGTTTTGAAATCCAATAAGTTTAAGAAGGGCAAAACAGTCCGTGAACAGACCACAACTTTTCTGTAAAAAGCTGGAATTTAAGTTTAGCTATGTATAGTGACATAACTTGCATTTTTAGTTAGCAAAGCCTTTAAATCATCCAAATAGGATTTTTTAGTGTGTATTCTCCCCCAAAACTTGTAAAACATAAAAGAGGGGCAGTATAAAAGTCATTTTTGCCGCGTAGAGTTAGTCGGATTGAGAATGGTTCGTACGGTTTCTGGTTCCACTCAAGCTCGTGATTTGTGTATTATTTTGGATGTCTTAACACATAAAGACATATATTTACATGTATGTTAGACTTTTATCATGTCTTCAATCATTTAAAATCAGTGGACTTGATGATAAAAATAAAGGGTAGAAAGCAAGAATATACCTAGCTTTAACTTGGATCTAAAGTATGTTGGCAAAAGGTGGTGGAAAACACAAGCTTTATTAGAGATAAAGGGGTAACTTTGTCAGGGGTTTTAAGTGTTTGAAAGTAGCTACATATGGTATACTTTAAATCTTGAAAATGGGCAGAAAGATGAAGAACTTTTGGGTGTTGGTTTGATGCTCCAAAACAGCCACTATTTTGGCTATGTTGTTGTCACGAAAACTTCATAGCAAAAGGGTAAGAAAAGGGTAGATTACTCACTGTTTTGAGTCTCTAATTTAGAGTAGCATAACAACTAACTTCCAGGGGTATTTGGTGGTTAAAATATCAAGCAAAAGGAAGGTGTAGATGGATGAAATGGTGCCTGAAACATCAAGGGACAGCAGCCCTTAAGGTTCACGGTTTTGATGGCTTTGGAAGGGAGTTTTTTTTGCTGAAAATGAGATGAAGATTGATAGCTTCTTCCCTGGAATCTTGGCTGGAGAAATGAAAGAATAATGATGGAGGGATTTCGAAATTTTTAGGAGGAAAGAGGGGAAGAAGATAAGAAGAAAAGCCTAGACTAGCTTGTGATGGGATGGGAGTTTATGTGATGTGATCTTGCCTAGCCACTTGCTTGGTTGGTTTGTTAGAGATAGGATTAGTTAACTAACTAACTATTTGTTAGTTAGTTAGTTAGAAGTTCTAGTTATGGAGATGGAAGGTGTTAATCTCGAAAATTAGAAGAGGGATTAAAAAGTATTCTTAGTAAAATGTCTTAAGTGATTAAGCACTTATTAGTTAAGTTGACACTTCTCTCAACCATTTCCCTTATCTTAATTGATTTAGAAACCATATTCCTTACATGTAATCACTTTAAGTCATGACCCATAACTAGTCATCCACTAGATAATAATACATATGTACAAATACATACATGTATTCTTAGTATAAAATAACAATGTAGTTTTTGTGTATTTGAACTTAAATGTTTATGTTTTATTCTTTTTATTTAAAAACACTTAAATACATTGTAAAGGAATTTATCATTAGTTACTTGTTTTATATTTCACAAGAACTTATCTAAATAAAACATGTTAAATTCATTCAGCCATTTTTGATAAAATATTCATATTTCTTAATAATCAAAACATAGTATCGTACGATCGTTCCTATTTTTGCCAATTGTTACATCTGCTTATTTGGTGGTACGTTTAATAACTTTGCTTCTATTTCAATATATTTATAATAATCACTTGTGATTGAATAGCTATAATCACATGTGATTGAAAAAGTAATTTTTTTTAACCATGTATGATTTTTATTATATATAACACATGTTATAACATGAATAGCTATAATCACATATGATTAAAAAAAGTAAATTTATTTAATCACATATGATTTTTAGTATTAATAAAAAATATTAAATTCTTAAATAAATAGCTATAATCACATGTGATTTAAAAATAAATTTGTTCATTTTCAGTATTTATAACATATGTTAAAATCTAATATAAATAGTTATAATCACATTTGATTTATTCACATATTATTGAATTGATAATTATTTCTTCTTTTGCAGTCACTATTTGTAGACAGTGTCAAATTTGAGGTTCTAAAACTTGAAAGAAAACATGCAGTGATCTGCCACTGGACTACAAAGATGATGAAGATGATAGAAAATTATGAGAAGGAAGAGCTGGGGGATTATGGAACGGGAGAATTAAATGAGGAGTTCATAGAGGAAGAGTTGAATGAGGAGGTAAACTTAATTAGTCTCATTGTTTAATAATCTTATTATTTAATCATATATGTTAATATATACTTTAATTCATTTCTGATTTAGGGTTATAAAGAAATGCTTATGACGAAGTTTAAAAAGTTACAAATGTTATCTGATAATGGAGTTGATAAATTCTCTAAAAATGTAGCAATAAATATTTTGAAAAATAGTTTGGAAGATATTTTTGATGATGACGATGAAGATAGCGAAGAAAAAAAGGGAACTGATGATGATGATGATGATGAAAATATTGAAGGCGGTGAAAATGTTAAGGAAGGAGAGGAAAATGAGGAAGAAAACAAGGATGAGGGCGGTGAAGGCGGTGAGAATGCTACATGAGTGGAAAATGAGGAAGAAAACAAGGATGAGGGAGGTGAAGGCGATGCTAACGTTACAGGAGGAGAGGAAAATGAAGCAGAATAGAATAATGAAGGAGGGTAAGATAATGAAAGAGGAGATAAGTAATAGAATATTTTTCTAAATCATATATGATTATTATAAATATCTTTATAGAATCACATATGATTAACTATATGTTTAATTTATATACAGGTTTGGTTGGAAATGTACATGAAGGAGTTGGTACAAAAAAGTATTGATGATAAAGGAGAAGAGAATGTTAAAAAAACAGGTAAAACCAGTATATATTAGTAAATAATATTTGAATAATAACTATATATTAATATACATTAATAAAATATATCTGTAAAATCACATATGATTATATATGATTACATATGTTATAATCACTTATGATTATATATATGTTATAATCACATGTCGTTAGATTCACACTTGATTATATATGATTCACATATGTTATAATCACATGTGATAGTATTTTTTATAATCATATGTGATTATGTTTACATATGATTACATATGTTATAATCCCATGTGATTAATACTTTTTTAATTATATTTAGGTGTGGATGGGAAGAATGTTGATAAACAAGAAAGAAAGAGTGGTGACCAAAACCAAAATATTCAAGGAGGAGGTAAGTATGAGTATACATTTCTAAATTAGATATTAGATAAAAAAAATCTTTATACAATCATATATGATTATTAACATGTTTTACTATATACAGAATTGATGGTGAAAAATGTTGGTGAAGAACAAGGTACTGAATATTGTTATTTGTTAAAAATATTGTATTGAAGAACAACTTTTTATTTATTTATTTTAAATTCTATTAAATGCAATTTACACAATTTAAAAGTCTTTTGGATGTAATTTGATAATCAAATATGATTGAATTATATGTAATTTGATAAGTACATATGATTAAATTATATGCAACTCTTACTTAAATATTGTCTTTTAATGTCAATATGTTTTTGTATAATCATATATGATTATCAATATTTTTATATAATCACATGTGATTAAATGATTATAATAATAAATAATCAAGTTATAATTAAAAAGACATCAATATTTATATGTAATCACATGTGATCTAATGATTAAACAATTGTTTATGTATTAATTATTTCAAATTCTATTGTTGTATGTAATTTGTACAAATTAAAAGTCTTTTGGATGTAAATTACTTGAATCTATTCCTTCAGTATTCTCTATAAATGTTGATATGATTTTTGTATAATCACATATGATCATTAAAAAAATATTGATATTTATATATAATCACATGTGATTATATTCACATATGATTATATATGTTTACATATGTTATAATCACATATGATTATAGTCACATTTGATTCTACATGATTAGATATGTTATAATCAAATATGATTATATTTTTTATAATCACATGTGATTATAATCACATATGATTCTATATGTTATAATCTGTAACACCCGCAGATTCGGGTTAGTCAATTTAGAGACAATGAGCGTCAAAAATGTCTTTTTGGTGGAAGATTATTTAGAAGGATTAATCTTAACCAAGATATAGTATACATCACAAGTGTTCCGTACACATAAAGAACGCCGAAATCCGAGTTATAACGAAGAAGTTATGGTCCGTCGAAGTTTCGCGACAAAACCGGCATGACGTTATGTGACGTAAAAAGTAAATTTTTGATAAACTACTTTTTAGCCTTAGGTATCTAAATTAAAGTTGTAGTATATGTTAAATCGAGAGTGTGCATAAAAATAACGCCCAAATTTGACTTCGTATGAGGAAGTTATGCTTTTTCTAAGATTTGGCATAGCAGTGCACAACCTCGAATTCGAATTTTAGATCGATCCATTTTTGGCCAACGAAACCTAAATGAGAATTGAATATCTCATTAATAGGAGTTGAACGATAAAAAGACAGACGAAAACGGAGTCCGTATGTAGAAGTTATGAATTTTACACAGTCATAATCTTCTCATACAATTAAATATAAAATTGGTCGAGAACTAGCTAAGGGAGTGAAAAGAAAAAGTTGTGGATCTTGTCATTACCTACGCGTGGATATAAAGAACGTCGAAAACGGAGCTCGTATGCGAAAGTTATGAATTTTTAAAGATTGGCTGTTTTACCTGTGCCTAGTGCCACGTGTCAGCACCAGGCGAAGCCTTGGAGCCTACGCAAGACCACGATGTGGAGTCGCTCCAGGAAGCCTGTATAGAGGTGTGAGGGCTGCCGAACTCTTCACTCATTTCCCATTCTCTTTCTCTCTCTATACTCTCTCCCTATCCCCTAAATCCCCACCTAAAGCCTAGGAAAACCCCCTAGCACCCGAAAGAAAGCCTCGGAGCTCCTGAAGGCTCCGAGAAAAGAGCTTTTCGGGTCGGAAACGCTGCTCCAGCGAAACCCGGTTTTAATAAAAACCCGATGTAAGTGAGATACGCCTACCATACTTTAAATATAGCTTATATACAAATATAATATCATTATTATGAACCTATAAATAAGATTTATCCGTGATTCAAATTCGTTATACTGATTGAACTACTTACGGGAGAGGTGTCTAGAATGGTCACATTTGGTTTGGTTGTTGGATTTCAGAAAAGTTATATGCCGAAATGGTCTTGCCTCCCAACTGTCCTGCCTGGCTGATCCTTACTTGATAGATCATGAAGTAGACTTTAAGTTAATGATGAATCTAGACTAATAATTAGTCACAATAAATATTAGACTAAATTCTAGTGGTAATAATTCTAGGTTTCGTCGAAGGAAAATAGAATCATTAAAAGCAAAGAGCTGCCCGAGTTTGGAATCATCACTTTAACAAGTGAATGCATAGTTACTTTCATCTTACACATAGGTATGAAGTATTTTATATAAATTACGTGCTATGTGTGCATATTATCTGAATACTTGCTGTCTATGCTGGATAAATGATTTTATACATGATTTAAACTGTATATGTATTTTATATCTATGAATATGTTGGGTAAAACATGGGTAGATGAATGAGGAGGGATGAAAGAGTAAATATTGGCTACTATGGACTTAGTGCCTATTGTATAAACCCTGGAGACTATGGACTTAGTGCCTATTGTATAAACCCTGGCGATTATGGACTTCGTGCCTATTGTATAAACCTTGGCGACTATGGACTTAGTGCCTATTGTATAAAGCCTGGCAACTATGCACTTAGTGCCTATTGTATAAACCCTGGCGACTATGGACTTAGTGCCTATTGTATAAACCCTGGCGACTATGGACTTAGTGCCTATTGTATAAACCCTGGCGACTATGGACTTAGTGCCTATTGTATAAAGCCTGGCGACTATGGACTTAGTGCCTATTGTATAAACCCTGGCGACTATGGACTTAGCGCCTATTATATCAACCCTGGCGACTATGGACTTAGTGCCTATTGTATAAACCATGGCGACTATGGACTTAGTGCCTATTGTATAAACCCTGGCGACTATGGATGTAGTGCCTGTTGTCTAAACTCTGGCAACTATGCAAACTTAGTGCCTAAACCCTAGTGACTATGGACTTAGTGCCTGTTGGATAAACCATGGCGACGATGGACTTCGTGCCGATTCCTTAGGATAATCCTTGGGAAAGAATGAACAAGGAATAGCTGATTCTTAGGGTAAATCCTGAAGAGTAAAGAAGATAATGGGGATGGGTAATTGGGTTGATTGTTTGATGTTTAAACATAATAATTATATTATTGTGGGTTGAAAACCCTATGTACTCACCAGATTTCCCAACCTGACCCACTCAGTTTATTTGTATCACAGGTGTCGATATGAAGTTATATTACACTGAGAGATTAAGGAGATATAAATCACTAGTGATAATGAATGTAAGTTCTGTTTATGCTTATGTTTTTGTATTGACGATGACATCCCAATGTTTTAAAATGAATAAAAATACATTTCTTCAGAAATGCTTTGATAACGTATTTATCATGTTTTTCTGGGAACAAATTCCGCAAAACTTTTCTTCAAAAGGATATTCTGATTTTAAATAAAGCATAAACAAATCGGTTTTTTCTGGCCGTGAAAATGGGGATGTCACAAAATCCCATGTGATTAGCAATTTTTTTAAACTATATTCAGGTGTGGAGGGTAAGAATGTGGATGGGAAGAATGCCGAAACAAAAGAAGTAAAATGTTGAAGGAAAAAGGTGTGGAGGGTAAGTCTGTATGCGCAGAGTACAAGCCAAACAACGAGCACACTTAGCGTACACCTGGGTACGCCCCGCGTACTCAGTCAGGAGGGATTTTTCATATTGGGTGTTGGATTAGGCCTTCATTTCGGGCTTGGGTTTTTGGGTTCATGTTGGTCCATCTGAGAAGAGGAGTTTTGGACTAGGAATAATTCTTGGGCTTTAGGGTAAGGCCCATGTAAGGGGTTTGGGCCCGATTTGGAAAATTGGGCCAAGTATGGGCCTTAGATGAATATATAGACTTTGGGCCTTTTTGTATTCTAGGTTTGGCCCAAACTAGGACAAGAGTAAAATGGTCTTTTTACCCCAAGTATGGACTTATGGTTATGGATTGGAACCCAAATGCTAATTGGGTGTTGTTTTGGTATTGATTAGCTCGGGGATTCGTTGGACCGGAAGCCAAGGATTTTTCAGTGGGATTCAGTAGTTGAGGTGAGTTTCCTCACTGGGTTTAGCGGGTGTAAGGCACCAACGCCGAACCTTATACGTATGTTAGGATGATAGGAGTTTGCGTGACCCTTCCATGTGATATGTGCTGCCATGTATATTAGGTGGGGCCCGATGCCGGGCAAGGCCGGATGATTGAATCGTATGCTATTGTTTATGATCATTGTATGTGTTTGCATGATTATTTATATGTATTGTATGTGTATAGTGGGTGGGGCCCGATGTCAGGCGGGGCCTAAGAATAACAAATTTGTATGCCGAGCGGGGCTCGATGCCAGGTGAGGCCCGATGGAGAGCGGGGCCCGATATAGGGTCGGGGCCCAATATGTGATTTATTATGTATGCTATGGGGTAGTTTGGGGAACTCACTAAGTTTTGTGCTTACAGTTTTCAGTTTATGTTTTAGGTACTTCTGGTTCCAAGGGGAAGAGCTCGGGTTGAATGCATCACACGCACCACATGGATTCTACTTTTTAGATATCACTCTGATTGTTATGATGTTGATACACTTATTTTCATTTGGGTTGTATGGATAATGATTTTGGAATATCGTTTTATTTAAAATAAAAATGAAATTATTGGATCATGTTTTTGGGATGTTTCATAAATATGTTATATATTTATAATGTAAAAGTAATTTATTACTTAAACATACAATCTTACAGTGTGTGCATAGTAATCCTCTCCAAAAAGATATGGCCTCGGACTATATTGATGAATAAAGGCGTTGGTATATGGTCCGTTGAATGCATATTCTTACACTACGTGCATAGTAATGGTGTTCGATATCTCGTGAGTAGTCGTGATCTCTTACACACTACTAAAAATAGTGGTGTTGTTACATTAGGAGAAGACGGTACACCATTTTATGGTCAATTAAAGGAGATCATAGAGTTGCATTATGGTAATTCAGTTGTACTATTTAATGGTAAATGGTTCAATGTGTCATTCCTTAATGGAAGTTTAAAGACTATAAATAATGTGGTTGTTATCGATACCAATCATGAATGGTATGTCGATAAAATAAGGTACAATGATCAACAATACATCATAGCAAGACAAGCTAAACAAGTGTTTTATCTCCAAGATCCTACTCAAAACAATAACTAGAGAGTTATAGAAGAGGTTCACGATTGAAAACTTTGGGATCATCTAAGTATTGTTGTTGTTAATGAGATAGATGTCGTGAATGACAATCGATCAACTAATTTTACCTTGGTTGTCAACTTAGGCACCTTGCCTATTCTAACAAATTTAGGTGAAGTTGGTGAATCAAGTGTGGTTGCTACGAGGAATGTTTCTCCTACTATAAATGATGATGCTTTCATTAACAATGATGATGACGGTGGTTATATGTATTGTTCAGATGAAGAAATAAAAAAACCATGACAACGATGATGATGTTGCAAATGTATATTGTTCTAGTGATGATTCTGATTGACGGTATGTTACAGTTGTTATATATCCTGATTTCTTATAATATTTGTTAAATTTTCAAATGTTCCTTATTTATAAGTAGCTTTATTATATATTTTGAATGATCATAATATTTGTTACATAGATGGAAGAAGTCACGAGGGAACATGGAGGAGAAGGTGGGATAGACCTCTACATGGGCGCGCTCATGGTTTACCATCGTGTTACCAATCATGTAAGTTACATGAAATTCTTAAGTAATATATATATATATATATATATATATATATATATATATATATATATATATATATATATATATATATATATATATATATAGTTCTAAATTTATAAATTTCCAATTCTATGTGTGAATGTAGCAAAAGAGAAGAATGTGAATATAGGTGGCAAAGGAAGAAACTTAAAGTTGTAGATGAGTATGAAGATAACAGTAAGAATCATTTGGTCGTGGGGCTTGATACCTCTAGGAGGACGTATCGATTCAACGGACAATTGTTTGTTAGATTGATTTGAAATCTGGTGGGATCAGAGGTACCGTTGCATTATCATTATTGGCTTCGTGTTCCTACTGAGTACAAAGAAAGGTTATATCTTGAGATAGAAGTAAGTATACAATGTATTTTTTATGTATTGAATTTTACACTTATTAAATATTTCTTTTACTAATCAAATATGTTTTTTTCCATACGTATTTTGATCTTGATATGTATCGGGGTACAAATTTGTGGGAACCCGTTTGAGTGGGTATCCAAGCTGATATGCAAAGAGCATATCGAGATCGCAATCATGAAGTGAAAAAACATTTTGACAACGTCGGTGGATGTGCGAATGTGGTCTGCCGATGCTTGGAATATGATGATTGATTTGTTGTTTTTGACCCCAGAATATATACGCACTTCGGAAAAAAAAAGTTACTCGGGCGAAACTTCCGCACACAAGTGGTCATAGTTCTAGGTCATATGCTCAATGACGCCATTTAGAGGTAATAAAATGTATTAGTGTTATTTAAAATTGTTATTAACACTTGTATAAATATATTTATTGTTTTTGACTTATCAGTAGGAAAAACTAGGACCAAAGCTAAAACATATTGAGCATTGGAGACAGATGTGCTACAAAGAAGGCTAGAAGGCTCTGGTTGGAGTACAAGTCGAGTACAAGAAGATTCGGTAAGTGATAAAAGAAATCAATACGTTGTTTCAATATGTTATCATTATTAAATTTTTTTGTGCATTTTAATTATCGTATGTTTATTGTTTTCTTTATTTTAGGAGAAGATTCAAGACGAATATGAAAAACTGAAAAATGAGGTCCGGGAAGGTGGAGAAGTAGATGAGGATCAATGTCTCGCAATTGCCCTCAAGACGAGTCGCATACATGCTCGCGAAGTGGGTAAGAGACCAACCGCCAACTTCGGTCTAATTCCTAGTGAACGGGTTTCCACATCTTCCAAATCTCAATCCAAATCTCAATCACAAATTTGATGCACAACATATGCAAGTATACTTGCAGCAATATAATGCATCATTGGCGGCTTGTATACCTAACTTCCAAAGACTACCATTTCCTATCCTTCTAATCAATTCCAACACAAAAGGAAGTACCTCACAAGGAAATACCTCTCAAGAAAACGTCGAGCCTGAGAGGATGGAAGAAGAAGAAGAAAAATATGATGATGACGGTTCATGTTTTTTGTTAATTTGAACAATTTTAGCTATTTATTGTATCTAATTTGGTATGTAATGTTAAACTTGAATCTGATGTTTTGAATTTGAACAACGGTAGCTAGTTATTGTATCTCATTTGATATATGCTGCAAAATGTTTGGATTTGTTAAAAATTCAGGATTAGTACATATACACAATCTATAAAAACTTGAAAAAAAAACACCCAATGGTTATTCCGATGACTTGTCGTCGCTATAGCTATTTGATCGAAAACTGGAAATCACATGTGGCGACAACATGTTGTCGATATAGGTGGTATCTATACCATCAACATGTCATCGCTATAGGTGGTACGTATCCCGATGACATGTCGTTGCCACATATAATTAATAAAACTTTATTTTTTTTCTAAAATCATTCCCGACGGAACCTATGTAACGACGACATGTTGTGGGCGAACCTATCCCAACGACTTTTTTTGACCTATCCTGACAGGTCTATGACGACGACTCTGTCCCTATGACTTTTCGTCGGTATAGCCTAGCCATACAATATGTCGTCGATATAGGTTCATAAAATGTCGTCGTCATAGTGTGTTAATGTTGTAGTGATCACACTAGTGCACATGATGGCCGATGATGTTTCTTCTTTATTTTATCTCAGCAAGACATAAACTACATGCAAGAGTACTGAAATATTCAAGTTAATAATCTTCTGTCTCCCGGCTTTGGATCAGGTCACTTGCTTCGAATTTCTCATTCCTTCAGCGTTGTGGATGCTTTAGAAACTCAAAAGTCGATCTCCAGAGTTTTAATCGTGGTTAATACGGCATCCAGGTTCATCATATATTAAGTGCAAGTTTTTTTTTGGATTAATAGTCGTAGACCATAGGCAAACCATTGATCTGGTGGAATTGATATTGTAATCCGTTGACAAATACTTGGTTGACAAATACCTTCTAATTTCTCTCTAGTTTTTTGCTTTAATTTAAGTGTGGTAGCCAATTAAAAGAACATAATAATTTTTTTATAAACATTCCTAATTATTGGGGTTGTTCGGTAACCTTTTAATGAAACCATTAGAGATTACCTTTGTATCAGTGAGCATTCAATGCATTTGATACAAAGGACCTCTGAATGAATCAAAAACCATGTGATTTACATGCATCTAAACAGTTTAGCAATCTTGCCTTCTATTAATCATTAAGAGGTTGGAAACCTTTTATTCAACATTCATCCCTATTTAATAAACAACCCCTTAGTATATAGAATTTCTCTTAATTAAAAATGTTTTCTTGTTTTATCAGCAGAGTGCAAATACGCTCATTTAGAATACTAATTACAATATTAAATTTCAGATGTATGGAAGGGGGTATTGTCTATGATCAACAATTCTCAAAATTTAATTATTTCATTGAGTTTTAGGTTTATGGTTTAGTTAATACTAATAATGTATTAAAGATTTACAACCATTTACACAATCCATTGATGAAATTTTTTTTAAAAAAAATGAACTTAAAAGATTTTGTTTTTTATTTAACCATGAAAACGAAATTATGGTCCTTTTATTGATCACGAAGGCAAAGTTGACAAAATTTAATCATAAAAAATACAATAAAAATATAATTAACCGTACTTACAAGCAACCCAATATTTTAAAGGAACCTGAAGAGTTGAATGTAATTGGTTATAATCACGACCCTTATATATGTAATCAATAAATCAATGCTTAACGCAATCAATGATGTTTGACTTTGACATAAATATTTAATTATCTATATACAAGCTGTTGTACTGAATATTAATAAGAAAGAAAAAATATTGAGTTTAGCATTCAATCATATAACATCATACTTTTGTTAACTGTTAGACAAAAAAACTGATTATTTGTTGTGTTTCTTTTTCAGTGAGGATTAAGTGTAGCTGCTACATGACATGATTATGGGACAGTTCCTCTGCCATGCAATCAAGAAGTTTTTTTTATGACACTCAAATATGTTTATATCAATGAAAATTATGATTGGTTATTTATCATGTCTACATTAACATAACTTGTTCATTAGAGCATTTTCTTTTGTATTGAATGTGTTGGATGTAAGTCTCAGTTTCTTTATACTTGTGTTGGTGGTTAATCGTAACATAGTGTATTTTCAAATGTATGTCCAATAGTTATTTCCACAAAAAAAGTTTTATAAAAAATCATTGTTTTTTATATAACCTGGTTATCTGAATGGAACCTGAGCATATTTAATCATTATATGACCCGGTTTTTGGGATTGAAACCGTGTTCTTATCTCCTTATACAACCAGGGTTCTATTTCTTTTTTCACGGACTCACTGACTTTAAGTCCCGGTCCAAAACCGGGTTATTTAATTGATTTAACCGGGTCCTATGTGCTTTTTTGTAGTAGTCACAGTAATCAATGTAAAATGTAGATAGGCATTATCAACTCTATTTAAACTAGATAATGATAATAATGACGATATGTATTAAATTATCTTGGATACATGTCAAGAAACAAATTTGAAGTTATGTTTTAATCAATGCTACTTTTCATTTCCATCAAAATCTGCTGCATCCTCAATCCTCTCAACAACTTCGTCCAACATAAAGCGTAGACGCTTATCCCTGCCGCTTGAAGCTGCCCCCCACCCAGGACCTGGCCCGGCATAGTTCCTCATTAAGTGCTTTTTCATTTCCCCTCTTTATGCACCGATATGCAATTTTTACAAGTATACTCAAAGAACGGCTATTAATTTGATCTCTTATAGAGGGATCAACGAATTGGTTGAGTGAATTGTTGCGATAGTATTGTTGAAATAGGCCTATTTGGTTTTCTCGTTCAACATATCTGTCTAGTTCATGAGCTGTGATTCCACTCAACATTTCATACATTATCACCCCAAATGAGTAAACATCTGGTACGTGTTCGTGGAGTTTATGATATATGTGATGTCTCTTTGACAAACCAAAAAAAGTGATTTTGGCTTCCATACTTTCGTCTAACAATATGTTAAAGTTGTTGATGTTTCCGGGTGTTATGTTCTTGTCCTCCCCACGGATCCAATGAAGGTACTGGAGTCCTCTTGCTGCTCCTAGGCAAATCTTCAGCCGTTGTGCCCATGTTAGTTTAAGCAACTTAGTTCTCCAGTTTTCGAGATGATCAACAAGGCTTCCATTGACATAATATTCATAAACTATAATTCTTTCATTGGTTTCATCACTGTAACCAATGAAAGTGGAGATGTTTTGATGGTGAAAACTGGAAATTATCTTGAGTTCTTTATAGAATTCATGCTCGGTTTTTGGAGACAAGCGTTGGATGGCCATGGTGCGTCCATAGAGCTCTCCTTTGTGCACTACGCAATGTTCATACTCTCCAATGAACGTTTTCACGTCGAAGTTTTGGGTGGCAAAGTTGATATACTTCAGTGGAATTAGAAAATTTTCTACGCTTCGTGTGGAAATGATAGAAGGTGATTCATGTTGGTTCTGTGAATAAAAACATAACCGAGTTTGATTAGAGGGGCATGCATGCAGGGGTGGGAGAAAAAACCAAAACCGAATAACCGAACCAAACCAAACGTTGTTTGGTTTATTTGGTTTGGTTTATCTGATTTTTGGTTAATTTGGTTTGGTTAACCGAATACGTTAAATTTTATTTGGTTTGGTTTTGGTTAAATTTTTAAAAATTTGGTTAAACCGAATAATTTTTAAATTAATATATTTTTATTATATATATAATTAATATTTATTATTTATTTCATACATTAAATACCTAAATTATTTACAAAACTTATTAATTAGTGTAAAACTAGTCAATTTGCAATTTATGGTCGATTGTACTTTTTAGAATTGTCCTTGTTTGTATGTTCACAACCTCAAGCTACCGCATAGACTTTTTTTTTCTCTTTATTAACTTCAAATCAAATAAATCTAGCCAAGCTACAGATTAAATCATTCGACCATGCCTTTTCATCTCTACCTCCATGCTGATGTGACTTCTACCTATTGGACCATACATCTTCATCTCTACCACCATTACTATCAGATCTCGAATTTCAGTTTAGATATTGCACCACACCAAATTTTCGACGATTTCAAAATTCCCCACTTCTTCTACTTTCTGGTTTACGATTTCTAGTTTCAAGCCTTCAAAACAGCAACTGTATACGATTTTTGGAACAAGAAGGTACCAAAATTATGATGCTAAAAATTAATTTGTGTTTTTTTTATGTTCACAAAGGTCTCCTGTTAAACCCTAATCTAGTAATCAATTTTTTTTTCAGAATCTCTATGATGTCTGGTATTGAATCCAATATTGAAGATGAGATGGCCGGGGAGGATGTAGAAGTGGTCGATCTTGAAAGCAACAACAATGAAGAACAAAACAATTTACAACCACAAGTTAAACGAAGAGCGACCAAAAAAGGAGCAGATGTTTGGCGTCAATTCGATGATTTCATAGATGCTACTGGTGTTGAAAACAGCAAATGCAAACATTGTGGCACCAAATGTTAGCCTTTAGCAAAGACAAAACACCTTTTTTATACAGCAGGTTTCAAGCAGAGCAAGTTTTAGAAGAAAGAGTAACTAACACACAAAAGTGTTTTCTGCATATATTCTAAATTAACGACAACTACATAGCATAAAAACATAACTGAAAAAGGGAAACTGCTGCTACCTAGAAAACAGGAAAAGGCTATGAAAATAAACTACCCACTAGCTTGACTAATTCAACAAAACAATTACTGAAACTTAAAAGAAAATAACTGAAGGATAAAAGGAGGCCTGCATGTGACTGGTTGACCAAGTTGATGTTGTTCTCTTTTAACATTCCCTCTCAAGATCAACTTCTACCATACCCATCTTGTCACCAAATTCAACCAGTTTTGCACTTGATAAACTCTTTGTAAGCAGGTCTGCTACCTGATCAACAGTGTTCACATATTTAAGGTAAATTTCCCATTTTAAGACCTTTTCTCTGATAAAATGATAATGAACTTCAATGTGCTTGGTACGTGCATGAAAAGTAGGATTCTGAGCAAGCTTGATTGATGACATATTATCACAAAGCAGCGGAATACTATAGTTAACTTCTTGGTTCAAATCCTTTAAAAGTTGCACAAGCCACAAACATTCCTGAGATGCTACTGCAACGGCTCTATATTCGGCTTCAGTTGTGGAAAGAGAGACTGTGGGTTGACTCTTGCTACACCAAGATACTATACTTGATCCAAGCATGAAAATATAACCTGTGGTTGATCTTCGAGTGTTCAAATCACCAGCATAATCAGCATCACAAAATCCCATCAGCTTACATTCAGATTCCCTCTTAAACTGGATTCCATAATTGAGAGTAGTCTTAATATACCTTAACACCCTTCTAGCAGCCCCAAGGTGGGGGTTTCTTGGACTCTGCATGTAACGACTTAACACACCAACTACAAATGCAATGTCTGGTCTTGTTAAAGTGAGATATATAAGACTACCCACCAACTTTCTATACATTGTTGCATCATCTAACTCCTTACCCATGTTAGCACACAACTTAGCATTGTTATCCATGGGTGTTACAACTCCCTTGCAATCAACCATTTTGAACCTCTTTAATAGATCATTACAGTACTTATGTTGGTGCAGAATTAAACCATTATCATCATAGCTGATTTCTAACCCCAGAAAGTGTTTCAATTTCCCTAGGTCCTTCATGAAGAACCGAGTACACAAGTTTTGTTTCATCTGAGCTATCATACCATCACTACCTTGCTTCCAACTTTCTTCACAAACAGGCTAGCATCTGCAGATGTACTTGTATATCCATTGTGTTCAAGAAATTCACCAATTTTCCCAAACCACGCCCTAGGAGACTGTTTAAGCCCGTACAACGCCTTATTGAATTTACATACATAATCTGGATGCTGTTTGCTTTTGAATCCAAGAGGTTGTTCCATGTGAATGACATGATCCAAGTTTCCATATAGGAATGCATTACTTACATCCATTTGCCAAAGTTTCCATCCCTTGCTAGCTGCCAAAGCCAACAAAACCATGATTGTAGTTAACTTCGCCACTGGGCTAAAAGTGTCCTCGTAGTCCATCCCATATTGCTGTGAGAAGCCACGAGCTACCAAACGGGCCTTAAATCTTTCGACTGACCCATCTGCATTACGTTTCACTTTATACACCCATTTACACGAGATGGGTTTCACTTCGGTAGGTTTTGGAACTAGTTCCCACGTCTGGTTCCTCATTAAAGCAGCTACTTCTTCTTCCATTGCTATAACCCGTTCTCGTTTAGTGGCAGGTTCATCATAAGTTTCTGGTTCAAACACATCTTCTTTTACTAAAGCAACATTGGCATATCTGGGATTAGGTTTTGTAAGTCTTGTAGACTTTCTGACACTTGTGGCTTCATGGTTCTCATTATCATTGCTGATTTCATTGTTAGCATTGTCTTGGATATCTTCATTATCAATAATGACTTCATCATTATTTAGGTGTACTCTTACTCTAGAGGATTCTACTTCATCTCTTAGGTTTTCAGAATCAGGAAGAGCTTTGTGATCAGTTGACCACCGTGATGAAGTTTCATCAAATACCAAATTCCTTGATACATAGCATCTACCAGAGATAGGATCACAACACTTCCAGCCCTTCCTTTCCTGGTCATAACCTACAAAGATACACCGAACAACCTTCTTATCCATCTTGTTGCGTAGATGGTTGGGTATGAACACCTAACACACACACCCAAAGACACGAAGATGACTAACATTCGGCTTCAACCTCTTAAGCTTTTCAAAAGGAGACAAATAACCAAGACTTTGTTGAGGAATTCGGTTAATCACATAAGTTGCTGTCTTCATAGCTTCTGCCCAGAACTAACCTGGTACATTCTTGTCATGAATCATGCTTCTACAGATCTCGCCTAAGTGTCTATTCTTTCTTTCGGATACTCCATTCTATTGTGGACTGTTTGGACATGTAAGTTGACGCTTGATCTTGTGTACCTTAAGAAAGTTACTGAATTCAGAGGTCAGATATTCCCCACCATTATCTGATCTTAAACAACCAATATTATACTCAGTCTCTCTTTCAACTTCATTCTTGAATTCTTGAAACTTGGAGAACACTTCAGACTTCTCCTTCATGAAATACACCCACACGTATCTTGGATAATCATCTATAAAGGTCACCATGTATTGCAAACATTTTATAGATGGTTTCTTAACAGGTCCAAATACATCAGAATGTACAAGTGCTAGAGGCAACTTAGACTTGTACTTTGAGTGTTCGAATGGTTGTTGATGAGCCTTTCCAAATTGGCACTCGGGACACACTAAACCCTTTTTGACTTCAAGTTGGGGGAGACCTTTCACCATCTGCCTTTTGATCATCAAATCAAGATTTTCATAGCTAACATGACTCAACCGCATGTGCCAAAGATCCACATTTTCATTCCTTTTTGTCTTCTCTACATAAGTTGTTTCGGCAGACATCACATAAATTGAGTCTGATCTTCGTCCTTTTAGAATTGGCTTTGATGGAGTCACAAATTTTTTGTAAATCTTCACATCATCAAGGTCAAACAATACATAGTGGCCAGCAGAAGCAAGTTGAGAGACTGAAAGAAGATTCTTTTTCATACCTGGTACATGGTACACACCTTCAAGTTTTAGTCCCTGTTATTGTCTTCTGGGCAAAACACAACATCGCCAATGTAATCAATCGACAACTTGGAATTATCAGCTATCACTACTACTTTACTGCCTTCATAATTTATGGATTCTTGCAATTTTTCATGCTCTCCTGTCATGTGATTAGAGCATCCAGAATCTACTATCCATTCTTCAAATTTGTTGCCATGATTCTCTACTGTTGCGTTAAGTGCCACCTCTTCTTGGTCTTGAGCATAAAAAGCTTCTGCATCCCATGTTTCTTCTACTTGAGAAGTTGCAGCATTTCCTTCCTCAATTTTTTCTGAACGACAATCGTGTGCCATGTGATCCCTACGCCCGCAATTATTACACCTGAAAGGAAATCATTTGTGGGAACGATTACTCTTTGTCTTATCTTCAGACGATTCTCCTTTATCAAACTTACGACTCGTCTTTCCATGTTCATGATGTTTACTCTTGTCTGAATTCTTTTCAGACTGTGATTTATACTTCCCTTTACTTTTTTCTGCGCAAAGTGCTTCATCATCAGTCCTAACCGTGGCACCTCCCTTCTGCTTTACTAAGGCTTCATGTCCCGCCAAGAGATTCTCAAACTCAACTAGTGAGGGTTGGGTTGCCCAACCTTGAATTGCTGTTACGAAGCTTCTAAACTCTGGTTTGAGACCATGTATAATGATTCTTTTCATCCTCGTCTCACTGATTTGACACTGAGGATCAAGCTCTGTAATTTCTCTACAAGTAGACTTCACCTTGTGGAAAAACTAAGGAATTGTCATATCTCGTTGAGACACAGACAAGAGTAAACTCTCGAGTAACTATAGCTTTGTATCGTTCTTCTTAGAGAATACGACTAACAACGTATCCCATGCATCTTTTGGTGTCGACATATCCCTGATATGCTTGAGTATATTTTCTTCAACGGTTGTCTTTAAGACGAACATTGCCTTGCCTGCCTTGATCTTCCACTTTCGTAGGTTTCCATTGTTATCTTTTGCCTCAGGTTGTTTTGTTTCGGTCCCTTTCACAACTTCCCACAGATTCTGTCCTTGCATATAAGACATGATGCAAGTTGACCATGTGTTATAGTTTCTGATTGTTAAGCTTCTTTACTCCACCAACAACTTGTAAATCAGCCATTGACAACGAGGCTCTGATACCACTTTGTTAGCCTTTAGCAAAGACAAAACACCTTTTTAGAAGAAAGAGTAACTGACACACAAAAGTATTTTCTGCATATATTCTAAATTAACGATAACTACATAGCATAAAAACATAAGTGAAAAAGGGAAACTGCTGCTACCTAGAAAACAGGAAAAGGCTATGAAAACAAACTACCCACTAGCTTGACTAATTCAACAAAGCAATTACTGAAACTTAAAAGAAAATAACTGAAGGATAAAAGGAGGCATGCACGTGACTGGTTGACCAAGTTGATGTTGTTCTCTTTTAACATTCCCTCTCAAGATCAACTTCTACCATACCCATCTTGTCACCAAATTCAACCAGTTTTGCACTTGATAAACTCTTTGTAAGCAGGTCTGCTACCTGATCAACAGTGTTCACATATTTAAGGTAAATTTCCCATTTTAAGACCTTTTCTCTGATAAAATGATAATGAACTTCAATGTGCTTGGTACGTGCATGAAAAGTAGGATTCTGAGCAAGCTTGATTGATGACATATTATCACAAAGCAGCGGAATACTATAGTTAACTTCTTGGTTCAAATCCTTTAAAAGTTGCACAAGCCACACACATTCTTGAGATGCTACTGCAGCGGCTCTATATTCGGCTTTAGTTGTGGAAAGAGAGACTGTGGGTTGACGCTTGCTACACCAAGATACTATACTTGATCCAAGCATGAAAATATAACTTGTGGTTGATCTTCGAGTGTTCAAATCACCAGCATAATCAGCATCACAAAATCCCATCAGCTTACATTCAGATTCCCTCTTAAACTGGATTCCATAATTGAGAGTAGTCTTAATATACCTTAACACCCTTCTAGCAGCCCCAAGGTGCGGGTTTCTTGGACTCTGCATGTAACGACTTAACACACCAACTACAAATGCAATGTCTGGTCTTGTTAAAGTGAGATATATAAGACTACCCACCAACTTTCTATACATTGTTGCATCATCTAACTCCTTACCCATGTTAGCACACAACTTAGCATTGTTATCCATGGGTGTTACAACTCCCTTGCAATCAACCATTTTGAACCTCTTTAATAGATCATTACAGTACTTATGTTGGTGCAGAATTAAACCATCATCATCATAGCTGATTTCTAACCCCAGAAAGTGTTTCAATTTCCCTAGGTCCTTCATGAAGAACCGAGTACACAAGTTTTGTTTCAGCTGAGCTATCATGTCATCCAAATCACCTGTAATTATTAAGTCATCGACATATACAAGCACCATCACTACCTTGCTTCCAACTTTCTTCACAAACAGGCTAGCATCTGCAGATGTACTTGTGTATCCATTGTGTTCAAGAAATTCACCAATTTTCCCAAACCACACCCTAGGAGACTGTTTAAGCCCGTACAACGCCTTCTTGAGTTTACATACATAATCTGGATGCTGTTTGCTTTTGAATCCAAGAGGTTGTTCCATGTGAATGACATGATCCAAGTTTGCACATAGGAATGCATTACATACATCTATTTGCCAAAGTTTCCATCCCTTGCTAGCTGCCAAAGCAAACAAAACCATGATTGTAGTTAACTTCGCCACTAGGCTAAAAGTGTCCTCGTAGTCCATCCCATATTTGTGACAACCCGGAAAATTTTTGGATTTTAAACTCAGTCAATCAACTCCACCGAGTGTCAAACTCATTAGTACTGAGTTCTAGCCCGGTTAAAGGCCATTCTAAGGAGTTTTGAGCCTAATACACTTAAGGAATAAGTGTTAGAAAGTACCTGCTAGAACCACAGTGTAGCAAATCAAACCATAACCTCATCAAAATGAGTTCACGGCCACAAGACCATGAGTTTACGGCCGTAAACTCATGTGGCCGTAAACTCAAGTGTATACAGATGATACTTGGCCATTTTTCTCATTCTTTCCTTCCTTGGCCGATTTTTCTTCAAATCCTCTCAAGTATCATTCAACTTTCTTCCTAGATCTTCATTTATGTAAGTGTTCTTTCTCTAGTTTGTTGATAATCCTTCTTAACTAGCTTCATCCTCATGATTCATCTATGGAAATCATGTTTTCTTAGATCTTCAAGAAACACCAAGAACACACATTAGTGTTCTTGGCCAAAACCAACCATTTCAAGCTTCTAGATCGTAATTACTCTTCCATATAGCTCATATCTAGTTAAGACTCATGCTTAGAGACTTGAAACATACACTTTCCCAAGAACATCTTGAGTTTACGGTCCAAGATCTCCCTTGGCCGTAAACTCAATGTTGAAGCATGTATGGACCATAAACCCTATAAGATGCAAAGATAGTGACCCAGAACCCTTCCTTGATGATTGAAGGACCTTAAACTTCTCTCATAAACATAAAAGATTATGAGTTTACGGCTGTAAACACCTTTGGGCCGTAAACTCATCAAAAGCCTCAATGAAGGTGGTCTTTCTCATGCAAGTATAGAGCAAAAGTCCCTGAGGCTTCCCTAGCTTTCAAACCAACACTTAGCCATGTTTGACCATGAGTTTACGGCCGTAAACTCCCTTGGGCCGTAAACCCATGGTAGTAAACTCAAGTTTGTGCCATTTCACTTCCCTTTTATGAATCACATGTGATTCCAACACTTGGTCAAAGTGTTTCCTAGTCTCGGAAGGTGTTTCCTTTCATATAGTTGTTTATAAACACTATATTCATGCCAATATGTGTCATTATATGTCATTTAGGACCTATTGTGTCTCGGGACTCCATTCGTGGAACTTCTCATCCTTACACGCATACCCGTTTGAATCACCCACATCAGGTGAGTTCATACCCCGTAATGAATCTTTTAACTGTTTTAAGGGGGGGGGAATACAAGTTGAACACAATGATAATTGTGTAAATGTTTGTTATAAACATCTTTCAAAATGTTACTTATGTCATTTATAAGTTGTCAAAACATTTCAAAAACTCTTTTAAAGTTATGTTGCTTTATAGTTATACAAAACTCCGTTTTTAAAGTACAAACATAACTTAGGAGATAAACGAGTCTTTTCAATAACAGTCCAAGTAGAACATTAGTAAACTATAATAGGTATAGTTTAGGAGAATGCTATTCATTTCTTCTAGTACAATGAAGCATACAAAGAGTCAGTTCTTACATGAGTCAAATATACAGTGAAGAGAAACAAACAATACCATACAGAGAGAACACACAATTATGAGAAACAAACAGAACGTACAATATACAGTACAAAACAAACAAGTTAGGTTGCTATAGCATGAGAACACACAGGATCTAATTATACCAATTGATCACTAACTCATTGTTTTAAACAAAAGGTGATAGTTATATTGGGTATACGTGATCATATAACTTTAATGTGAATTACACGGCGTGCAAGAATTTGCTGAGGTCGCGTTTGGTTCCCTTAATCTCTTGATAGGGAGAGCGTTTAGTAGGGGTTCTAGCCTTCACATTATGACCGTAATAAAACGAACATGTTTTTAGGTTATCAGTACATCCGCAGGTCATTATAACCGACAATTGTATACTTACATTTCCCATTACTTTTATAAAGTGACAGTACCACTTGAAAGACAAACTCAAACTATTTTCGAGTTAAGATAGTTATAAACTAGGGGAAACATACATTTTTACAAACGACAAACAGAACAGTCGAGTCTAGCACATAACAGTAGATGCCTTGGTAGAAGGTTACGTTTAACAGAAGATGCCTTGGTAGAAGGCTACGTTTAAAAGAAAGGGACCATAATGCTAGTCTTATGATTCCTTAATGTATACATCACAGGATATATATATATATATACCACTAGGGTCCGACAGGTAATAGGATGTATGCTCTCCGCTTCATTTCCTGTTCCTTGTTTGGTTGTGGGCTTGGAACGAATTCACCCAATCTATTTTCTATTCGATTCTATATATATGTATGCTTAGTATACATTAAGTCATCATAAGGGTACCAGGTATGGGTCAGGTTATAGGACACAGAGTTAAAGCACAGTTTTTCTAGTACAAAACATACTTTCCAAAATCAGTACTTTTGGTATACAAAACTAGAAACTTCCCAGTAAAGGGTTTAATCCATTTTATTAAATCAGTACAATTTAAAGGACCTTAGGTGAGTAACTCTATAATACCTTAGTTTATACATCATGTTTATATATAAAACTAATACCCAATAGGTAGTTGGATGCGTGTTTTCCGCCTTATTTCCTGTTCCTTGTTTGGTTGTGGGCTTAGGGCAGATTCACTCAATTAACTTTCTATCCGATATTAGATTATATATATCAGTATAAACTAAGCTATTATAAAAGTAGTCACTGTGGTCACCATTTTATTATAAGAAATATGGGTTTTCTTAAAGAACTTTTTCATTAGATATAAAGGAACCATTACAATTAACTCCATGAGTAACAAGTGAGTACACCAGGGTTATATATGACGATGATCTAACAACCAATGGGATGTGTGCTATCCGCCGTAATTTCTGTTCCTCGTTTGGTTGTGAGCTTAGGGCAGATGCGCACAATCGATTGTTTGTTTACTCTGAGTCTTATATAAATTGTATCCACTTAGTACCCATAGAAAGGGTTGTAGTGTTATTTTACTTAAACTTCCATTAAAGTAGGAAATATAGGATTTTCTAGAGGAACAGGCGAACTTTTCAAAACAGAACTTACAACTTACACCATTTTACATCTACATTTTCAACAACACTTTACAACTTACTCACATCACTAAAATCTTATGAACTCACCAACTTAATTGCTGATCAACTCTTTCAAATAACTTGTATTCTCAGGAGACTATTAGACAGGTGCTCGTGCTAGGGATTCAGAAGATGGAGCATTATAGCTTCAAGTCTTGTTTGTTATTTGTGTATGAATTCTATGTTTTGTGAACACACACATTGTAAACACTTTCTTTCGAAATGAAATGGTTGTTCATTACTTGCTTACCATATACATATCTCGTGATACTAAACATGACGTCCTCCACCCCTGAACGATTCCGCCGTTCCGGTTTTGGGGTGTGACAGATTGGTATCAGAGCATTGTTTGTAGTGAACTAAGTATATCAACCGATAAAAGATATACAACTATAAATACAATGGGGCTTAAGTGCTCTGGATAATGATATATTTTTAGAGTATAACTACAAGTTATAAAAATATACCTACTTGCTTATACATGTGCATAATAGAACTAGTGTCACGAGGAGAACATAACTAAAGTATTTAAAGGTTGGGCACTGTCGTCAACCCGAACAGTTATGTAACCATAGCTAGGATCAAAATAGCCTGATCTACTATATTCATTCGAGATGTGACCGACATGTGTTTGGGAATGATGTGGTGTTGCAACAGTGTTAAAACTTACGTGAACACCAGTCAAGAGAACCCCAGAACAAGTACATTTAGAGTTAGAATATTATAGGAGTATTCTATGATACAATAGCGCGATAACGAGTTTAGAACATACCAAGTACATTACGTTAAAATACTATAGGAGTATTTTAGTCCATATAAATAACTTATGTGATAACTTAAAAGACCCTTACGGATAGGTCTATAATCTTGCAATGTATATTCCTAAAGTTTCATATATAATTAAGATCTTATAGACTTAGAATCTGTGGTCTACGCTTCGCTACCCATTCCTCTTATGGCTGTGGTGTAGGAGTAGGATCACTTATTCGAAGGTCTATTTAATCTTCAATTAAATACAAACTTGTATACATTGTACAATTATAGGAGGACCCCGTAAGGATCACCCCATAAAGTTACCTTAAAACTCATCGATTCTTTAGTCACTTTCATTCTCGCACGACAAGCCCAGATAAATGTAACCACTTCCTCATAGTAGACAACAGAAGAGTCCAGGAGGAACAAGAACAAGTTCATGAGAAGGTTTCAAAGAGGGATCAGCCGAAGTAACCAAAACGTCTTACACGTCACACTAATAAATAATAACCTTGTTAAATGAGCGAGTGGAAACACTGCTCACATTATATGTTAAGATTATTTTCTTACATGCAGCTGGTAACAGTTATTCAGGAAACATATATTCATTCGAGGATAGTTATTTCAAATTCATAGAGTTTATTAGGTATAGACTCTTTTATGAATTGTTCCTAGAACCCTGTGAAAGTCAGGACCACATACACTCAGACCAGAGTTAACTTAGTCTAAATACCACTTGTACCCTGCCTACTTCTACCCACCACCACGGTCATCTCTCAGTAGTGTTGCATAAAATAGGGAGAATAGTCCAACAGAGCGTGAAACTAATTAGTACATTTGAAATGTTGGAATACTACTAGTGATGAGCATCATTTCTCACGAGATCATTTTTTTCCATAAAAACATAATCATGTCAGCACCAGGAAGAAACCAACCAACAGGCGAGGCACCGACTCTGCAGGTAGACACTGCTACCTTCCAGGCTGCGGTCACAGCTGCTGTGGCAGCCGTCCTGGCACAGCTCAATGCTACTCACAATATCAATCAAGGGAACCCGTTAGTGTCTGGCTACAAGGATGCCCCCGATCACGAACCAAAAATCAAGAAGCAAAAGTTCTGGGCCAAAAAAGGGAAAAAGTCGTCTCAAGGTCCTACCAAGAAACGACAGTCCGTGGCCACCCCTGCGTTCACATCAGCAGTCACAACATCTGGTACTCCAGGTACCACTAAAACCCCTGGCAGGCAATATGCTGGAATTCTCCCAAAGTGTGACAGATGCTTTTACCACCACCACGGAATTTGCCGAGAGATGCAATGTGCCAATTGCAGCAGAAAAGGGGACACTGCCCGCTTCTGCAGGGATCCGACACGGCCAATTCCTCAAGTGAATTGGACTTGTTTCAAGTGCGGCAAATCGGGACACGTTACGAGAAACTGTCCAATGGGGAGGGAAGACACAGAAGCTCGTTTTTGTGAAGCCCCAACTCAGCACATCACTTCCACCACCGATGCGGGTATAGTTCAGGTATGCCATGCCTGTGGTGTAATGGGTCATGCCAAGAGAAACTGCCCAACAGAGAGAGACGGCGGAGGAGGAGGAGGAGGAAACTAACAAAGAGACTTAAAGAAGCATCAAGGAATCTCGCTTTTGAGATTTTGGTACGTCTTCGAAATAGTAATTACTTTTAAAAATAACTTATATTGGTATAAGATTAAAATTTGGGGATAACACCTAAAAGTAATTATAATAACTCACATATAGAAATAGGTCACAATATTCAAGAGAACTAAAAGATCCGTTTAGAGAAACTATTATGGCTTACCATATACATCAGGGTTTTGCATAACTAAGATGTTGCAGACTTAGAGTGAGTGACTCCGCTTAGGTCCCCATTCCTTAGTTGGTTGAGGATTTCAGGCAGAGTTACTCAGTCGACTGCCTGATTCATCTTAAATATTCATAACTTGTATATGGCAGGCGATTGTAGTGGTACCAAGGAGGATCATGATATAAAGTATCCCCACCAGTTATTAGAGCACTTTCGTTTGTATGTATGCGCACATAGTGGTACGATACGTAGGAGTGATAACATCAAAGAGAAATCAGGAAACACGGGAACATTTACAAAGAGTACATTTTCGAACATACTAGGAGTACATTGTCGAACATACTAGGAGTACAGTATCGATCATACAAGGGATACATCGTCATATAGCAGACGTTTCTTTCATTTGACCAATTCTTTGTTCAGTAAAGAGTCTGTTACATTCATTCGTCAGGAGTTGGCGTGGTCCTCACCATACTGAGTTCATATGTTTCTATCGCCTCAATCGGCAAGTTCTCGAAACTTTCGTTATTCGTATCGAAAGTCCGACCTAAACCTCAGTTTTATCTTTCGTATTCTAAACCCCCGAAGTACTCGTGCGAAGAGTACTTTGTCCTCCGAAGCCTTATTGTCAGATGTCCGCAGACCATCACGAAATACCACTCGTCCAGCAGACCAAGTTCGAGCACAGAGGCTAAGGACGAATACAGCCCACCTATCACTATTCAGTGTATGCGCGAGAGTGGTATATGATTATGATTATGCAGATTTAGTATGTATGTTTCCGCCCTATCTCCTGTTCCTTGTTTGGTTGTGGACCTGGGGCAGAGTCGCACATCCGACCGTCTTACTAATCCTAATTATATACGATTTGTATGCACGGGGTAATGATAGATGGACCAAGTACGAATCCTATCATGAACACCAGGGCAAGGTTGCCAGGTCTACGAGTAGGTATTCTGCCAATCAGAGGAGCGCAACCCCAGTAGTAATGCTAAGAAAGCTAATTTCGGGACGAAATTCCATCTAACGGGGGGATGATGTGACAACCCGGAAAATTTTTGGATTTTAAACTCAGTCAATCAACTCCACCGAGTGTCAAACTCATTAGTACTGAGTTCTAGCCCGGTTAAAGGCCATTCTAAGGAGTTTTGAGCCTAATACACTTAAGGAATAAGTGTTAGAAAGTACCTCCTAGAACCACAGTGTAGCAAATCAAACCATAACCTCATCAAAATGAGTTCACGGCCACAAGACCATGAGTTTACGGCCGTAAACTCATGTGGCCGTAAACTCAAGTGTGTATAGATGATACTTGGCCATTTTTCTCATTCTTTCCTTCCTTGGCCGATTTTTCTTCAAATCCTCTCAAGTATCATCCAACTTTCTTCCTAGATCTTCAGTTATGTAAGTTTTCTTTCTCTAGTTTGTTGATAATCCTTCTTAACTAGCTTCATCCTCATGATTCATCCATGGAAATCATGTTTTCTTAGATCTTCAAGAAACACCAAGAACACCAAGAACACACACTAGTGTTCTTGGCCAAAACTATTGGGTTATGAGCATTCTAACACTCCTAAGTGTACATGCAACCCTAAATACCTTGGATCTATGTTTTCTCTATTATACATACAATTATGAACATCCAAGGTATTATCCTAATCTAGCATACAAAATAATAAATATAACAAGATAGAATACATACCTCTTTGATGTAGAATGTCTTCATGAAGCTTGAGTGCCTAGTGCCCCAAGTGTGACACCTCAAATGGTTCACACAACACCAAATACACTTGGAATAACTTGAGAGAAACTTGAACACTCCTTGAAATCGTCTAGCCCTCACACTCACACATTAGTGCACGATTTCTTGAGCCATGGGATTCTTTTATATGGTGGCTATTAGGGTTACACCATGTAACTCATAACTTTACCCATTCCTTATGCTCCATGGATTTTAACCTCCATGGAGTATCCATGGGTCACCCCATGGACTTAGTCCAACATAAGGAATCTTGGATCACAAGCCCACATATATAAGAATGAATGATTTACACAATCAACCCATATATTTAATTAGTCTCCTTTTGATCACTTAATTAATTCCAAATTAATTCTTGATCAATACTAATTAAATAACCTTATTAATATATTAGAACTTAAAATATATTAACCAACCTTAAGTGTTATTTCTCTCATTATAGTCTATCCAAATGCATGATGTCATGCAACCCAAATGGACCATGCCGGGTCGGGTCAAGTCTTACCAATTATAGTTATGGACTTAGACATTAATCCAACAGTCTCCCACTTGGATAAGTCTAAAACTATTATTGCGTATGACTTCAGGAACCGATCAGCAATCGTAGCTCTCAAAAGCTTCTGTCGAACTCTGACCTTGTCGATGAACTCTGACCTTTGTCAATGACTTGTCCATTAGATAAGGGATCATATATTCCTCCATTCTAGATATCATATGGACTGAGACATGGATTATCAATCATTCTCTCTGTCCATTTGTTGTTTCCCGATTTCCGATTCATGATGACTGACTGATTGAACAAATCAAATCAGTCCTGGCTTGGCCAAGCACTCACATGTATCATCTTTAAATCATCGAGGGGCCCACAGATATTGCTTTTATCCCGAAGGTAAAAGGAATGGATAAACTTCGACTCATATGGCTTGTTCTACTACTTGTTGAATCATACACAAAGGCACGTTTTATAACATCGAGTTACCAATGCGTTTTCGTGCAATCAATGTATAACCAACTCATAGTAACAACTCATATCTCTAGGTTTGAAGAATATAAGATATTATCGTCTCATGATCACTCGTGATAAAATCCATGAACTGATTCAAATGAGTGCGGGTTGAATCCAATACTCAGAACTTATGAGCACTCATGAGTGTTGTAGCACCACTTTGTCCACCAACTTGGACCTCTACAAACCAACCCATGACAGTCTTGATTCATATCTACTTCCAACATATGACCGACTGTGGATGGTTTGAATAACTTAATCATTCAGGAAGAGCGACTTAGTTATTCTGGAAGTCAAAACATGCAAAGTGAAACACAAGAATAAATGAATCAAATATGGTATCAAACCCTATGAATATAAATAAACACTTTTATTTATCACCATATTGATTACTCATTATTCATTGTTTCGGTTTTATCAACTTTATACTTGAATTTAAAACAATAGTTGTCCCATGCTCCAAGCATGTACACTATGTTTTCTAAACACTAGTCATGACATACACCAAGTATGCATACTATGTTTGTCTATGATCTTTACTTTGTAAAATAGATCAATTGAACATCACTCCAATGATCCTCTTTTCACAGTCCCAAATCCTTACTGCAAATGCAAGAATTCCAAATTCATGCCATTTACTGAAATCTGTTAGATTCTAAACTTATATGCATTGATCCTCTTAATGATTATGCACGAAGTCAGAAAGACTTGACAACAATCATTACAGAGCATTCCAAAGGAGATCAGCTCCTTAGAAACATCCTTCTTTCATTAAGTTTCCTAATCTTACACAGATTGACTAATTTCTAACTTTGAAACATTTCCATATTCCATTTTGACTATTACTTCTGAACAAGAGTTGCCTCCTTACAGATTATGTCAATATGGTCCTTCCAGAATTAACATTATACTTCTAACTGTCCTTGAGCAACCAATCTTTGGTAAACCTTAGATTGTCCTCGACAATTGCTTAATCATTTTAGTCATATCCAATTCTAGACCTTTTCCCTTCATAATGCCCCAGGCATTTGGAAAATTTTAGAAAGGATGAATATAGCACATGTAATCGATCCTATATCCGAAGCATATGGGACACGATTCATGATGTCTCACATAAAGACTAAACCAGTCTTTTGCTATAATATTTCCATTTCAATTTGCCAAGTTCTCAAAATTCAGATTATGAAAAGGGATGCCGTAATCATAATCGAATTTTAGAACACAAATAATGGACCCATATATAGAATTTCCTTATGTTGAGCCATTCCAACATGAAATTCATATATATATCCTTGATTAAATACGATTAAAATCTCAATCTAAGCTTTTAGAATTGAAATGAAGTATAATTTCCTCTCCCTTAATTATAGCAAAACAACTTTTTCAACCCCTGCAACCTCACGAATTGAAACTTTTGTTTTCTATAATTAACATTGCTAACTTGCAACCTTTGTCATAATTATCATGCTCCCACTAACATGATGATTATTAGCATAACACTTATGCTCCCACTACCTTTGACATGTACTCAGAAATCAGCTGACTTTCTTACCAAAGTTCAGATTTCTGATACTAGATTGTTTTGATAAAACTTTATCAAAATCATACACCTCTCTTAGATAGCTCACATGTGTGTCTAAACAATTTTAGAACTATGAAAAGGGATGCCGTAATCATAGTCTCAATTGTTTAGACCTTTGCCACTTCTCACAAGTCCATGTTAGTGTGCCGGTAAACCACACACGCTCCACTAACGACTTTGAGAATGCAAATATCACAATTGCTATCTAGCTAAAATCTACTTAGTGAAAGTGTTTCCTCACCATCATTTTGGAGAGAAACCTTATGACACTTAGATTTAATAGTGTATGTGTTCTTATCCATGTGAATTTGTCAAAACCATAATCACAAGACAAGGTTAGTGACAAATCCAAACTCATATTGATTAAACTTGTGCAATCTTAAATTCTTGCCATTTGGCAGCTCAGGTGCCTGCCATTGCTTCCAAGTAGTTGTGCAACCAATTGAGAACTCTCAGAACTCCTATGCAAAGCCAACTTGAATAGGCACAAAAATTTCAACACGATAGGTTATAAACCTCAAGTCGTGTGCTAGTGAAGGACTTTAGTTTTTATTCTTGATTAAGTCTTGAAACTTTCAAGAGCTTTAAGACTCTCACTGTCCTCTTGACATATAAGACTCCCTTGTCAAATATTCAAGAGATAGTGCGGATTCTTTATCAAGACTAACACTTTACACAATTGGCCTAAGTTGGTCTCTGTTTTATTCAAAACATCACAACTTACCAATTTCAAATGTACAAGAGTAGATAACCTTTTACTCTTACATTTGACTAGTGTTAACAAACCCTCTTTAAGATATGTCACTCAAGTTACAATCTTGGAGTATGACTCTAAGAATTGTTTTGGAACGAAGTATGACTCATCTTTTTGATTTAACCATTTCAACAATTCATGACTCCTCTTCTTAGTCATAATAATGCACTAAGATGACTTTAGAGGACCAATTGTGATATGGTATCTTAATCATTAAGATGATCATAAACATGATACTAAAGTACTCTCCCATCTTCTCAGATTTGAGAAACTTTTATCTTTCTGTCATACTTTGATTCTTCTTATTCGTTCTGTCTCACATTGAAACTTCTCCAATGCTACAGACTTATACTTAAACTTATAAGTATAACCATATTTACTGAACTTAAGTAAATCATGACGAATAGTCTTCTTGATCTTTTGTGGTGGACTTGACCAGTGTACAAGAATGTGTACTCGATCCCTTAGTCCTTTCCTTATTCACATAAGGAATTAGTCTTAATTTTCCAAGCTGAAAGTTCTCATTCATCATACTATACAACTTGCATGATTCCAAGTTTCGGTCCAATTGAACCTTGGGTGATGATAATCTTTCCTTATTTGGTAATATTAGACACTACCACAACCGAAAGAATCAAATCCATTTTTCCAATATTGCTATCAATGGAATCTTATAAGCAACAACTTTTCACAAATGCCATTGTAAGGATACTTAAAATAAATAAAATCAAAACCTTTTTCTTTTATTTTAAAACTTTACGGAAAAACTTATCCTTACAATCCATATGAAAACCTTGTTGTTATCTATTCCTAAGCAATATAAATATCATAACTCTTAAGTAATAGCCCAAAATTCTGATCACCGAACCATGCGATTGAAATCCATCTTCGCGATCAGAATCAGCATGTACTTAATAGAGTTAGACAATGGACTTTACCTGAAGTAGAGCCAAACTTATTGACTTTAACATCCTTAGGTAAATTTGGCAGCTTCGTAACCAATGCCCCTTCCTTTGGCAATAGTTACCTATGGACCCTTGATAATGGGACTATCTCAGACTTCGCCTCTCTCTTTACCATTGGGTCAACCGAGTTGACTATGGCCGATCCCTTTCCATTGGGAAGAGAGAGCTTTACTGGATATCCAATGTCATCATTGTCAATGTCCATAGCGTTTTAGGAAGTTGATCTTAGCAAATAGATAAGATCATTAAGGGTCTTGTCTTAGTCTGTTTCATAGGATTCCCAAAAGAACTCACTATGTGACTTAGAAAGTAGTTGAGCCACCAACTTTCTCAAGACTTTGACACCCAACTCTCCCGGCTTGTCAATATGTGACTACATCTCCAAGATGTGATCACACCTAGACCTTGCCTTGCCAATAGGGCTTGAGTGACCTTAAACTTTTTAGGAACTTGTGGGTTAGGGAGAATAATTGGAGGAGGTGAAAGAAGTATGATATCCATGGGACATCATCTTCATTTAGGAAAGCTTGTTTCAAGAGATTTGGGAAGATCATAAATGTCTAGACCAGACATCTTTTTGGGAGATATTCAAGATAGTTGATTTAAAGTCCTTAATATGACACCCAATATGAAATATTAAGGCTAGGACCCAACAAACTATTTTATAACTTAGAAGAGGGATGCCGTAATCCAAGCTATAAAATATTTGAAGGTAGGTGAATGACGATTCACCAATTTCCACCATGAAAAACGAAATAATTTATTAGGTTTTAATTGGATTTGAAAGTCCTAGATCTTTGAGATTCATTGAACTGTTCAAAGGCATGTTTCAATCTCGAGTGTGCCCTTCAGGTTTTGTGACTGGGATGCCGAGGATCACAAAACAAGGTGTGAATAACCATGCAAATATACTTGGTACCCTTAATATTTACCCCTTAATCAGTGTGCCGATTAACCACACACGCTCCACCGATACTATGATAAATATTAAGTTACCCTTTGCCTACCTTGTTAAGTCCAGGTTAGTGTGCCGGTTAACCACACACGCTCCACTAACGAACTTAAGCAAAGTGCAAAGTGTAATTTCATGGGTTAGCACCAAATTCACATTTTCCTAAGTAACTAAGATTGGATATTAATAAGAGTTTAGTTACTTAGTATTTATCATTAATACTTTTAATGAAAGGAGAATTATAGTCCTTGTCCTACCCGTTCGGCTAACGACCCTCCACCAGTCAAGGAAGCGGTGGGTGAGAGTGGACACCCATTAAACTGCGATTTTATAGGCAGTAACCTTATACCCCCCTTATAGACCGGCTTCGTGAATGAGGCCTACTAACGGTAAGACTGACTTTACTCTTATACATATATATAAATATTATTAACTTATAATATTATAAAGTATAAGGGTTGAATTTTAACTTTTAAAATTCTAAGGGCTAACTTGGAATTAAAGTATTCATAAGTGAAAACTTTTCAAATTCCAAAACTTGAGGGCAAGTTTTGAAACTATTCAAAACTAATTAATTTCATAACTTATGAGTTTAAAGTAGTTTTAATTAAAAAAACTCTTCAAGTTACATAACTTGAGGACAAGTTATGGAAGACTTTAAACTAATTAATAAAAAAAATAACTTTTTTTTATTGTAACTTATGGAACTAATTAAGGTTACACTTTTTTTTTAATTTAATGAAGAGACTCTTGAACCTCCATAACTTGAGGACAAGTTATGGAGTCATAAAACCATTTAATTAGAACTAGACTCTTCATTTTGTAACATTTGCCAACTTTTATCAGTTTTATGATTCTTAAATGTGACTTGTCATATAACTTGAGGACAAGTTACAAATGACAAGTTACAAAAACACACTTTCGAATCAACTCTTAGATTAAAATGGATTGAAAACAACTATTTCACACAACTTTTTTATTAATCTAAGAACCTCATAAGAACAAGATAATTCAAATTATCAATCTTCAAGAAATTAGCATGAACATACAAACTAATACAAATCTTGAAATTATGACAATTATCTTAGAAATTGGATTAGCATGAACATTACCACATCAAAAACAAGTTTATAAGTCCAAAAACATCTTAGGGTAATGTTCCTAGTCCAATTCCAGCCAAAACAATCGAATATATGCACCCAACTCGATTTTTCAGCTACTTTTGCAAGTATAACAAGAAAACAAGCCTAGGCTCTGATACCAATGTTGGGTTATGAGCATTCTAACACTCCTAAGTGTACATGCAACCCTAAATACCTTGGATCTATGTTTTCTCTATTATACATACAATTATGAACATCCAAGGTATTATCCTAATCTAGCATACAAAATAATAAATATAACAAGATAGAATACATACCTCTTTGATGTAGAATGTCTTCATGAAGCTTGAGTGCCTAGTGCCCCAAGTGTGACACCTCAAATGGTTCACACAACACCAAATACACTTGGAATAACTTGAGAGAAACTTGAACACTCCTTGAAATCGTCTAGCCCTCACACTCACACATTAGTGCACGATTTCTTGAGCCATGGGATTCTTTTATATGGTGGCTATTAGGGTTACACCATGTAACTCATAACTTTACCCATTCCTTATGCTCCATGGATTTTAACCTCCATGGAGTATCCATGGGTCACCCCATGGACTTAGTCCAACATAAGGAATCTTGGATCACAAGCCCACATATATAAGAATGAATGATTTACACAATCAACCCATATATTTAATTAGTCTCCTTTTGATCACTTAATTAATTCCAAATTAATTCTTGATCAATACTAATTAAATAACCTTATTAATATATTAGAACTTAAAATATATTAACCAACCTTAAGTGTTATTTCTCTCATTATAGTCTATCCAAATGCATGATGCCATGCAACCCAAATGGACCATGCCGGGTCGGGTCAAGTCTTACCAATTATAGTTATGGACTTAGATATTAATCCAACAAAAACCAACCATTTCAAGCTTCTATATCGTAAGTACTCTTCCCTATACCTCATATCTAGTTAAGACTCATGCTTAGAGACTTGAAACATACACTTTCCCAAGAACATCTTGAGTTTACGGCCCAAGATCTCCCTTGGCCGTAAACTCAATGTTGAAGCATGTATGGACCATAAACCCTATAAGATGCAAAGCTAGTGACCCAGAACCCTTCCTTGATGATTGAAGGACCTTAAACTTCTCTCATAAACATAAAATATTATGAGTTTACGACTGTAAACACCTTTGGGCCGTAAACTCATCAAAAGCCTCAATGAAGGTGGTCTTTCTCATGCAAGTATAGAGCAAAAGTCCCTAAGGCTTCCCTAGCTTTCAAACCAACACTTAGCCATGTTTGACTACGAGTTTACGGCCGTAAACTCCCTTGGGCCGTAAACCCATGGTAGTAAACTCAAGTTTGTGCCATTACACTTCCCTTTTATGAATCACATGTGATTCCAACACTTGGTCAAAGTGTTTCCTAGTCCCGGAAGGTGTTTCCTGTCATATAGTTGTTTATAAGCACTATATTCATGCCAATATGTGTCATTATATGTCATTTAGGACCTATTGTGTCTCGGGACTCCATTCGTGGAACTTCTCATCCTTACACGCATACCCGTTTGAATCACCCACATCAGGTGAGTTCATACCCTGTAATGAATCTTTTAACTGTTTTAACTGTTTTAAGGGGGGGAATACAAGTTGAACACAGTGATAATTGTGTAAATGTTTGTTATAAACATCTTTCAAAATGTTACTTATGTCATTTATAAGTTGTCAAAACATTTCCAAAACTCTTTTAAAGTTATGTTGCTTTATAGTTATACAAAACTCCGTTTTTAAAGTACAAACATAACTTAGTAGATAAACGAGTCTTTTCAATAACAGTCCAAGTAGAACATTAGTAAACTATAATAGGTATAGTTTAGGAGAATGCTATTCATTTCTTCTAGTACAATGAAGCATACAAAGAGTCAGTTCTTACATGAGTCAAATATACAGTGAAGAGAAACAAACAATACCATACAGAGAGAACACACAATTATGAGAAACAAACAGAACGTACAATATACAGTACAAAACAAACAAGTTAGGTTGCTATAGCATGAGAACACACAGGATCTAATTATACCAATTGATCACTAAATCATTGTTTTAAACAAAAGGTGATAGTTATATTGGGTATACGTGATCATATAACTTTAATGTGAATTACACGGCATGCAAGAATTTTCTGAGGTCGCGTTTGGTTCCCTTAATCTCTTGACAGGGAGAGCGTTTAGTAGGGGTTCTAGCCTTCACATTATGACCGTAATAAAACGAACATGTTTTTAGGTTATCAGTACATCCGCAGGTCATTATAAACGACAATTGTGTACTTTCATTTCCCATTGCTTTCATAAAGTGACAGTACCACTTGAAAGACAAACTCAAACTATTTTCGAGTTAAGATAGCTATAAACTAGGGAAAACATACATTTTTACAAACGACAAGCAGAACAGTCGAGTCTAGCACATAACAGTAGATGTATTGGTAGAAGGTTACGTTTAACAGAAGATGCCAATAGGGTCCGACAGGTAATAGGATGTATGCTCTCCGCTTCATTTCCTGTTCCTTGTTTGGTTGTGGGCTTGGAACGAATTCACCCAATCTATTTTCTATTCGATTCTATATAAATGTATGCTTAGTATACATTAAGTCATCATAAGGGTACCAGGTATGGGTCAGGTTATAGGACACAGAGTCAAAGCACAGTTTTTCTAGTACAAAACATACTTTCCAAAATCAGTACTTTTGATATACAAAACTAGAAACTTCCCAGTAAAGGGTTTAATCCATTTTATTAAATCAGTACAATTTAAACGACCTTAGGTAAGTAACTCTATAATACCTTAGTTTATACATCATGTTTATATATAAAACTAATACCCAATAGGTAGTTGGATGTGTGCTTTCCGCCTTACTTCCTGTTCCTTGTTTGGTTGTGGGCTTAGGGCAGATTCACTCAATTAACTTTCTATCCGATATTAGATTATATATATCAGTATAAACTAAGCTATTATAAAAGTAGACACTGTGGTCACCATTTTATTATAAGAAATATGGGTTTTCTTAAAGAACTTTTTCATTAGATATAAAGGAACCATTACAATTAACTCCATTAGTAACAAGTGAGTACACCAGGGTTATATATGACGATGATCTAACAACCAATGGGATGTGTGTTATCCGCCTTAATTTCTGTTCCTTGTTTGGTTGTGAGCTTAGGGCAGATGCGCACAATTATTGTTTTTTTACTCTGAGTCTTATATAAATTGTATCCACTTAGTACCCATAGAAAGGGTTGTAGTGTTATTTTACTTAAACTTCCATTAAAGTAGGAAATATAAGATTTTCTAGAGGAACAGGCGAACTTTTCAAAACAGAACTTACAACTTACACCATTTTACATCTACATTTTCAACAACACTTTACAACTTACTCACATCACTAAAATCTTATGAACTCACCAGCTTAATTGCTGATCAACTCTTTCAAATAACTTGTATTCTCAGGAGACTATTAGACAGGTGCTCGTGCTGGGGATTCAGAAGATGGAGCATTATAGCTTCAAGTCTTGTTTTGTTATTTGTGTATGAATTCTATGTTTTGTGAACACACACATTGTAAACACTTTCTTTCGAAATGAAATGGTTGTTCATTACTTGCTTACCATATACATATCTCGTGATACTAAACATGACGTCCTCCACCCCTGAACGATTCCGCCGTTCCGGTTTTGGGGTGTGACAATATTACTGTGAGAAGTCACGAGCTACCAAATGGGCCTTAAATCTTTCGACTGACTCATATGCATTATGTTTCACTTTATACACCCATTTACATGAGATGGGTTTCACTTCACTAGGTTTTGGAACTAGTTCCCACGTCTGGTTCGTCATTAAAGCAGCTACTTTTTCTTCCATTGCTATAACCCATTCTCGTTTAGTGGCAGCTTGATCATAAGTTTCTGGTTCAAACACATCTTCTTTTACTAAAGCAACATTGGCATACATGGGATTAGGTTTCCTAAGTCTTGTAGACTTTCTGACACTTGTGGCTTTATGGTTCTCATTATCATTGCTGATTTCATTGTTAGCATTGTCTTGGATATCTTCATTATGAATAATGACTTCATCATTATTCAGGTGTACTCTTACTCTAAAGGATTCTACTTCATCTCTTAGGTTTTCAGAATCAGGAAGAGCTTTGTGATCAGTTGACCACCGTGATGAAGTTTCATCAAATACCACATTCCTTGATACATAGCATCTACCAGAGGTAGGATCACAACACTTCCAGCCCTTCCTTTCCTGGTCATAACCTACAAATATACACAGAACAGCCTTCTTATCCATCTTGTTACGTAGTTGTTGTCTTCATAGCTTCTGCCCAGAACTGACCTGGTACATTCTTGTCATGAATCATGCTTCAACAGATCTCGCCCAAGTGTCTATTCTTTCTTTCGGATACTCCATTCTGTTGTGGAGTGTTTGGACATGTAAGTTGACGCTTGATCTTGTGTACCTTAAGAAAGTCACAAAATTCAGAGGTCAGATATTCCTCACCATTATCTGATCTTAAACAACCAATATTATACTCAGTCTCTCTTTCAACTTCATTCTTGAATTCTTGAAACTTGGAGAACACTTCAGACTTCCCCTTCATGAAATACACCCACACGTATCTTGTATAATCATCTATAAAGGTCACCATGTATTGCAAACCTTTGATAGATGGTTTCTTAACAGGTCCAAATACATCAGAATGTACAAGTTCTAGAGGCAACTTAGACTTGTACTTTGAGTGTTCGAATGGTTGTTGATGAGCCTTTCCAAATTGGCACTCGGGACACACTAAACCCTTTTTGACTTCAAGTTGAGGGAGACCTTTCACGATCTGCTTTTTGATCATCAAATCAAGCTTGTCATAGCTAACATGACTCAACCGCATGTGCCAAAGATCCACATTTTCATTCCTTTTTGTCTTCTCTACATAAGCTGTTTCGGCTGACATCACATAAATTGAGTCTGATCTTCGTCCTTTTAGAATTGGCTTTGATGGAGTCACAAATTCTTTGTAAATCTTCACATCATCAGGGCCAAACAATACATAGTGGCCAGCAGAAGCAAGTTGAGAGACTGAAAGAAGATTCTTTTTCATACCTGGTACATGGTACACACCTTCAAGTTTTAGTTCCCTGTTATTGTCTTTTGGGCAAAACACAACATCGCCAATGTGAGCAATCGACAACTTGGAATTATCAGCTATCACTACTACTTTACTGGCTTCATAATTTCTGGATTCTTGCAACTTTTCATGCTCTCCTGTTATGTGATTAGAGCATCCAGAATCTACTATCCATTCTTCAAATTTGTTGCCACGATTCTCTACTGTTGCGTTAAGTGCCACCTCTTCTTGGTCTTGAGCATAAAAAGCTTCTGCATCCCATGTTTCTTCTACTTGAGAAGTTGCAGCATTTCCTTCCTCAATTTTTTCTGAACGACAATCGCGTGCCATGTGACCCCTACGCCCACAATTATTACACCTGAAAGGAAATCATTTGTGGGAACGATTACTCTTTGTCTTATCTTCAGACGATTCTCCTTTATCAAACTTACAAGTCGTCTTTCCATGTTCATGATGTTTACTCTTGTCTGAATTCTTTTTAGATTGTGATTTATACTTCCCTTTACTTTTCTCTACGTAAAGTGCTTCATCATCAGTCCTAACCGTGGCACATCCCATCTGCTTCACTAAGGCTTCCTGTCCCGCCAAGAGATTCTCAAACTCAACTAGTGAGGGTTGAGTTGCCCAACCTTGAATTGCTGTTACGAAGCTTCTAAACTCTGGTTTGAGACCATGTATAATGATTATTTTCATCCTCGTCTCACTGATTTGAGACTGATGATCAAGCTCTGTAATTTCTCTACAAGTAGACTTCACCTTGTGGAAAAACTGAGGAATTGTCATATCTCGTTGAGACACAAACAAGAGTTCATTCTCGAGTAACTGTAGCTTTGTATCGTTCTTCTTAGAGAATAGGGCTAACAACGTATCCCATGCCTCTTTTGGTGTCGACATATCCCTGATATGCTTGAGTATATCTTCTTCAACGGTTGTCTTTAAGACGAACATTGCATTGCCTACCTTGATCTTCCACTTTCGTAGGTTTCCATTGTTATCTTCTGCCTCAAGTTGTTTTGTTTCGGTCCCTTTCACAACTTCCCACAAATCTTGTCCTTGCATATCAGACATGATGCAAGTTGACCATGTGTTATAGTTCTGATTGTTAAGCTTCTTTACTCCACCAACAACTTGTAAATCAGCCATTGACAACGAGGCTCTGATACCACTTTGTTAGCCTTTAGCAAAGACAAAACACCTTTTTATACAACAGGTTTCAAGCAGAGCAAGTTTTAGAAGAAAGAGTAATTGACACACAAAAGTGTTTTCTGCATATATTCTAAATTAACGACAACTACATGGCATAAAAACATAAGTGAAAAAGGGAAACTGCTGATACCTAGAAAACAGGAAAAGGCTATGAAAACAAACTACCCACTAGCTTGACTAATTCAACAAAGCAATTACTGAAACTTAAAAGAAAATAACTGAAGGATAAAAGGAGGCCTGCATGTGACTGGTTGACCAAGTTGATGTTGTTCTCTTTTAACACCGCATACTCTACTTCGACAGCAAATGGTACAAGTACTATTCGAACTCATTTAGGAAAATGTGTTATTTATCAGGCAAAATTGAGCAGTGATCAAACACAAATTGCATTTCAAAGTGTTGGTGATGAAAAAAAAATGTTGGCCTGGAAATTTAACCAAAAAATAAATAGGGATGCATTGGCTCACATGATCATTGCAGATGAGCTCCCTTTTAATTTTGTGGAGGGTAAAGGATTTAGGTATTATTCTACTGTGTCTCAACCACTGTTTCATATTCCATGTAGAGCTACTGTCACTAAGGATGTATATTAGATGTTCCTTGATAAAAAGAAAGAAGTTCATGATATACTTAAAACAAACATAGGTAGGATATGTCTCACTACTGATGGTTGGACTTCTATGCAAAAAAATAAGTTATATGAGTCTTACTGCTCACTTTATTGATAATGAATGGAAGTTAAGGAAAAAAGTATTAAACTTTTCCCTCTTAGCAAGTCACCGAGGGGTTGAGATTGGGAAAGCAATAGAGAACCATTTGTTGGAATGGGGAATTGATAATGTTTTGACAATCTCTGTTGACAATGCAAGTTCTAACGATGTCGCAATTGACTACTTGAAAAAAATATTTGCGAATAGGGACAAGTGTGTCTTGAAAGGAAAATGGACTCACATACAATGTGTAACCCACATTTTAAATTTAGTTGTGCATGATGGCATTGGCTTTGTAAGTCAATAGGTTAACAATGTTAGAGGTGCTGTTAAGTGGGTTCGGCAATCTTCATCAAGAATAGATAATTTCAAAAAATATGCAGAAATGGACAAATGTGGTAGCACGAAAAGTTTGGTATTAGATGTCCCAACAAGGTGGAATTCCACCTATTTGATGTTAGAAACAGCGTGTTTGTATGAAAGGGCTTTTAATAGATATGATCGTGAGGATGTGCATTTTGGTGATGATCTTCAAAAGGTGGGATTAAGAGTGCCGACAACACTTGATTGGGAAAATGCAAGAAAGTTAACTCGGTTTCTAAAACAGTTTTATGAAGTTACTTTAAAGGTATCCGGGACACTTTATGTGACATCACACACTCTTATCGATGATATAGTCACAATTCTTGTGTTATTGAAAGATTGTATCACTGATACTAATGATGAGGGGGAGAAAATGAAAAAAGTTGTAGGGGATGCTCTCGAAGAATTATATCATGAATATGTGAGAATTCATGATCAAAGTTCTTCAACCACATCTTCTACTTCTTCATCAGTCTTGGGGACGCGTTCTGCATATGATGGTACAAGTTCAAAATCCACCATAAGAAATAAATTGAGGGAGAAGTTGAAAATGGAAATGAGTGGAACAATGGATTCCAAGAGCGAGTTAGAGAAGTTTTTGAAAGAAGATGTTGAAGAAGATTCCGATAAGTTTGATATCCTGTTATGGTGGAAGGTAAATAGTCCACGATTTCCCATATTATCTTTGATGGCTAGAGACTTGTTGGCAATTCCCGTCTCAACAGTGGCTTCTGAATCAGTGTTTAGTACAAGTGGGAGAGTATTAGACCCATTTAGGAGTTCTTTAACTTCTACTATTGTTGAAGCCTTAATATGTACTCAAGATTGACCGCGTATAAGTTCAAAACAAGAAGTTGAGGAAGATTGGGAACAAATACAAGAAATTGATGAAGGTACTTTTGCATATATTTTTTTAGTTTAAACTTATAATCTTGCATTATTAACTTTTTCTTTATTGATTGTAGAACTAAAAAAATGCAGTGTCTCTAAAAGAGTTCAAAGATGATCGGAATGAAGGCGCAAATGTGCAATGTATAAGGTCTACATCTAAAATTGATCTTGTATTTTTTGATAACTTTAAATTTAATTAGGTTGTATGTGCAGGATTACAAGTTTTTGTCATTGGCTCACTACATGTTTTGATGCTTAACTGGAGTGAAATGCAGAAGGGTACCTTATGTTATTTGGCTTTTGCAACTCTTGTTTTGCTATTGTCAATGTCATTATGTATGAACTTAAAACATATTAGCTTTTGCAACTTTTGTTTCTTTTGGCTTAATATGGTGCACTGCATGAACTTAAACATATATGGTAGGTGGAATATAATATTTTGTGGTGAAATATAATATTTTATGCATATTTACTTCTTTATTTGTTAAAAATTATTACGTATTTCTTTTTCTTTTTAATATTTTTTCATGAGGAATTATATTGGTTAAACCGGTAAACTGAACTGTTTAACCGGAAACCGAATAAACCAAAACCGATTTAACCGAACTTTATTCGGTTTGGTTATGATTAAATTTAAGATGTTAAAAAACCGATTAAACCGAACCGAATAAACCGAAAACCGAAAAAACCGACCGAATAACTCCCCTACATGCATGTGACGATATATAAAGAAATTAAATCACACTTATTTCAAATTTTTTTTTTTTCGCAAGCCTAGCTATTAATTAATAGTTGCCAGGGACATAGTGGGAAATGATACAACTCTATCATTAATTTTGCAGGTTGTCATGACATAAAATAGGTGCTTGAATATGCTTGAATAGGGTTTTCGAATACTTGACTTAACATAGAAGAAGCAGGATTGATTAAATAAAATAAATATTCTAAAACAACAGATATAACTAATCTATAAAACCCCTAGCTTCTACAATATTTATGTTTAGATATAGGCCTCTGAGCTTCTACAAAATAAAATCTTTGAACATTTGACTTAACTACTTTTAAGATCACTACACCAAAAAAGACCTCAAGCGTCGGTATAGGCCTCTGATCGAATAAATTGGGAAATCAGATCGAATACTTAACTTCTTCTGAAGTTCTTCTTTTATTACATTATTATTTTATTTTATGACTATTTGTTAAAATTTTAAATTATATATTAGCCATCTCACAGTTGTAGAGTCTTTTTTATAATCAAAATATACTTAATTATAGAAAACTGAAAGTATTCCATTCATAAGAATATATATGTTTGTTTCTTTTATATGTATAATATATGGTTGGTGTTTATATTAGATATTAATATTTGTGGTACATAAAATATCAGAAATATTTTGTTAAAAATGATTTAGATGAAAAGACTTACTAATTGAATTTGCAATGCATGCTCAATCTTCCTGATGATCCTAGCCATCGGTGGGCGCTGTTCTAACTTCAGGTTAATGCACTCATGTGCGACTTTGTTAAATATATGAAAAGAATCAATATTAATATGATCTCTTAAAATAGGATCAATTAACGTTTCTGGTCTTGCAGCATTTTTGACATCGTCATAGCAGCTTCGGATCACATCAAGGAGAAATTGTGGCTTTGAATCACTTCCAAAGCACTTTGGATGATATACCAATGTCCCACTCGACATTTCAAACATTACCACTCCAAACGAGTACACATCTGACTCTTTCGTGAGCCTGCTTCTTTCGTTGTAAACCGGATCCATGTAATACCTTGTGCCCGCAACCTTTGTTTGAACTTGGCTATCTTCCTCATTTCTTGCACCAAATTTTGACAAACCAAAATCACAGATTTTGGCTTCCAGATTCTGATCTAACAGTATATTAGCACTCTTCACGTCTCTGTGAATTACTCTTTTGTCATCCCCAAGGCCAGAGTGAAGGTATTTTAGACCTTTTGCTGCACCTAAGCGAATCTTCAAGCGTTGTGCCCATGTTATTCTACGCATCTTATCCGGCTTATGGAGATGATGATCAAGGCTTTTTATTCATAGCAAAGTCGGAAACTATGATCATCTCCTTGGCGTCATCGCAGAAGCCAATAAAAGTAATGATATTTGGATGATGGAAACTGGAAACCATATCGAGTTCATTACGGAACTCGTTGTTTCCTTGACGACCATCTGGATTAAGGCGTTTGATGGCTACTGTGCGTTTTTTCCATTTTTCAGAGAGTTGTCCTGTGTAGACAAAACCAAATCCACCATCTCCGATCATTGTTTTGAACTGAAGTTTCTTGTGGCGCGCATGATCTCTTTGAGTGGAATTCGATACTTTTCTAGGTTTTCTACTGAAGAAGACATTGTTTTTTTATATGTTGGTGATTTTCTTGAACAAAGAAACTGAATAAGAAAGCACCAACGCGTGGTAATTATGCATGGTAGACGGAGCTTTATGGTTCCTGTTTATATAGAATATTATAAAAAACTTCTACCTATATTGCCCTCGGCTTAAAGAATATTATATATAACCGTTGAATATGATCAATTCCCTCGAAAAATTACATCGCACGAGTACTGCACATGATCGCAGATGAATTTTCTTCTTTATTTAATCTCACCAAGATAAACTATATGCAAGAGTACTGGAATATTCAAGCTGAGATCGATTTCTGAATTGCCAAACTATCCACAACGTTGAAGGTATGACATCGAAAAAAAAAATCTCCGGACTTTTAACCGTTCATCACATATTAAGTGCAAGTTCCGTTTTTTGATTAGTAGACGTAGAGAATAGAGAAGCCAATGATTTGGCTGAATGGATGTTGTAATCCGTTGACAAATACTTGGTTGGCCTATAGCTTCTAAGGCTGGAGGGTGTGGTGTCACCGAAACCGCACTCCTCCCCCGCCCATATAAGCGCCATGTCATTTTTTACCACTCAAGTGTGGTTTCTTGCCACACCAAGGGAGTGGTGTCACACATTCTTTTTTTTTTGTTTTTTGTTTTTTTTAACTATTTTAATTTAATAAAACTTCTTTTTTTTTTAACTATTTTAATTTAATAAAACTTCTATTTTAATAAAAAAACATAATTTTTCATTACTTGAAAATTAAAAAAAAACATTACATTGCATTACCAAAAAAAAAATTAAAAAAAAAAAACACGAAAACCACACACATGAACACACGCAATAGCGGTATCAAAAATACTCTGAAATTCTTCAGAAGATGAAGAAGATGATATTTTTGAGAGAGTGTTGATTTTTTTAAAAAAGTTTTTTGAGAGAGAGAAGAGATTGTGTTGTGAAAAAAAATGAAGTTAGATATGTATATATAAGAAAGAAAAAGCAAAAAAAAAAAAAAATTAAATACCCAACAACCGGTCAATCCTCCCATTTTTCCATCCACCAATCAGAAAACGCGGCACTTAAGGACCGCACTGCGGCCAAGACCGCAACAGACCGCGGTCTGGGGGCGGTGTTCTTGGTTGACGTGACACAAACTGCGGTCTGGGACCGCGCCCACACCCTTCAGCCTAACTTGGCGCTAGATTTTTTGCTTTTATAAACGTCACTAATTATTAGGAATTAGGGTTGTTCGCCTTAATGATACCATTAAGAGGTCATACATCCAATGCATTTGGTATAGTCTAGAACTACCACTGAACCAATCAAAAACCATGTAATTAACATGCCTCTAAGAGCATACGGTATGGGCAACAAGAAGTTGTATTTTTGCTGATGTGGCATGGCATCTCATAACATGGTCATAACACCATAAACACCATTTCCCCATTGGTGTTATGACATATCTTGTTGGCGTTATGACATATTGAAACGGAAATATTGATTGGCTGCACATTTCTTCTCTCTATTTTTCTCCTCTTAACCTCCTCATGATGTGGACTCAGAGAGTGAACTCGACATGCCGAGTCTCTTTCTTCTTTCTCCTTTCTTCCCCTTCCTTCTCCCCAACTCGGCAACCCATACCCTCCTCTCTTCTTGACTTCTTCCTATATATCCTTTTTTTCTCCTTTCTTCTTTGTGTGACCTCTACACCACTTCCCTTAGCCTAAATAGTTTGGCAATCTTACCTTTTTATAATGAATAAGAAGTTTTGTCCAACATTCAGCGCCATCTAATGTGTATAGTATTTTTCTTAAAAACACAGCTAATAAACAACCCCTTCATATAGTAGTGTTTTTCTTAAAAACGTTTCTTCTTTCATCAACAGAGTGCCAAATACGCTAATGTTGAAAGTACTTACAATATTAAAGTTTAGATGTGTGAACGGGTTCATATGTACTCCGAAAATTTGAAATTAATTTGTTGCATCTCTCAAATCGACACACATTATTTTTTGTTTTTATGCTTTAGTTAATACTAATAATGTAATAAAATTTTATATCATTATGGTATTTGTATTAAACTGTTTATGCAATCTATTGATGAAAAACTTAAAAAACGAAATTAAATGGTGAGATTAATTAGTTTTTTATTTAAGCGTGAAAACGAAACTATGGTGCTTTTATTGATGAGGAAGGCAAAGTTGACAAACTTCAATCATAAGAAATACAATAAAAATATAATTCAACAAATATAGTAATAGTGTTTGCAAGCAACCTAATATTTTAAAGGAACATGAAGAGTTGATCATAATTGCTCATGATCATATGTATTCAAAGCTTAGCGTGTGGAAATTATGTCTTCCACTTCCACTGACAAGTGGTAATTATTTTCAAGACCATGCATAATTGTAAAATTGGAGTTGGTGGCAACATTTAATTCATGGAATGCAATTCTAATCAACTTGTCATTAAAGATACAATAAATGGTGGGATTAAATTCAAGAGTGAGAGGTGTTTGGTGGTGCTCCATTATGCATATAATCAACATGCATGTGGTATTTTTAGCAACATAAGAAAGAGCTATATGTAATTCGGTGTCAATTATTATGTTTCCTAATGTTGATGGCATGCCATACTCTTCGAGAAATTTCAAAGCATGAATAAAAAAAAAAAATTATATAGGAATCAAACTTGAAAATTGGTAGTGAAAAACATAAGTAACATATCCAAGACCTTTTGAAGAAGTTATTTATATGAGGAGGGGAAAAGACAATGTTGAGTGGACAGAAGTCCGGCAAAAGAAGAGAAACACATGCATGTCCGGTCAACGAAACCACGTATTTGTCACCAATGTTCCTGGCGACGACGACGTCAACAGGGAGGAGATTAGGAAAGAATTCCTCAGGTATGGTATGGTGTTTTAGGTGTAATTTGCAGGCAAGAAGAGGAAAAACAGACAGTTCTACCTCTTCATCAGATTCATGGATCATTACTACAAAAATGACCTACGGTCATACTTTCCGAAAAACGGTCTGTCACACTTTTTATTAAAAGTATGGCCAATGGTCATTAAAACAATTTACAAACTGTTTTTGGATACATTTAAATTAGTTTGTGTGGCCATTTTATAGATAATCAAAACTTTAACCACGCTTAATTATACCAAATGTGACAAATATTAGTCACACTCGAACATTGAGGCCATAGGTCACAATCAGCCACACGTATCGATTATCATTGTCATACTTTTTTTAGAGACAGTAGATAAACGTATTGTGACATGAGGTAGTTGTATGTGTGTCTATAACCTAGTGCCTTTTTAGACACATAACAGACAAAGTAGCTAAAAGGTGATACATATGGTGTAACGACCCAATGTTCAAGTCCAAAAATTTCTTTTTAATTAGCTGACTCATAAAAACATTCATAAGAAAATACTGTGAAAACACATCATCTCATAAAACAATGTATCATGTCTGAAAACCCAAGTCATAAAATAATAACATATCAGAGTACAATCCCAGAAAACTTCATGCGGAAATCATGTGTGTGTGTGATGCGCTGCTACACTGCCGGCTCCTTCCCCTTAGACGAAGAGGTACCTGAAACCAAAACTAAAACTGTAAGCACAAAGCTTAGTGAGTTCCCCCATCATACCACATACCATACAATATCGTCAGTATCTTTCAACCGGTAATCATCGTCGGTATCTTTCAACCGGTAATCATCATCGGTATCTTTCAACCGGTATTCATCATCGGTATCTTTCAACCGGTAACCGTCATCGGTATCTTTCAACCGGTAACTGCGGACTATTCCACCCCCTACCACTAGCATACAACAACAAGATATAAACATACAGTCAGGCATATCCAGGTACTGACCTACCCTTCGGTCCTAAGGACCGCTGTCAGGGAAACTAATCCCTATTATACACGTAACATATCATACAGATAAAACTCATGAACAAAGCACATAACCAGACCAATATAATTATCACAAAGACAATCATCTTCTAAATACTCCTCTTTGGTGGGCCGGCATTGTGGCCTTAGACCCACCCCTACTGGAAGGTAACTCACCTCGTACGAGTAGCTGCTGATAATCTGTGCAGGAAACCTCTGTCCGCTGCTGCTCCGGAAATCCTCCGGCTACAATCCCCACAAAACACTCAGTCAGAATCTGATATCTACTCTTAGGGTAAAATGACTATTTTACCCCCAACCAAGTCCAAGTCAAAGTCAACTTCCAGTTGACCCGACTCGCCGAGTTGGGCTGTCAACTCGTCGAGTCCCTTCCCTTTACTCGTCCTTATCCACGACTCGACTCGTCGAGTTTGACAACGGCTCGACGAGTTCCCCTTCTTTACGAACATCAATGAACCTTCATCCGACTCGCCGAGTCGTATGAACAACTCGTCGAGTTCACCTTCAACTGATGAACAAGTCCTGACCTTGACTCGCCGAGTTGTATGAACAACTCGTCGAGTTCATCTTCAAACATAAGAAGATTGCCTTGGACTCGCCGAGTCTATTCTAGCACTCGTCGAGTCCCATGAACTCCAGGTCTAAAACTAAGTCCAATGCGTTGGGTCACTCTTTATGTCCTGCTACAACCCTTCTAACACCCAACTGAGTTCTTTGACCCTCAACAGATATGGGACTCAAAGCCTTGGACTCGTCGAGTCCCAAGAACGGACTCGCCGGGTCGATAACGTCCACACCCTAAATCCTCGATTTCTGATGTACAACACTTGTCCAAATGATAGATCCAAGCCCCTAAGCTCGATCTAGCACGTAAAGTTACGAACTATACGTGCATGCATGGGACTTTTGAGCCAAAAAGGCTCTAAAATGGCTCTTTTGTTGCATGGGGCCTTTCTTGGGTGCAAAAGCAACCCAAATCTGCCTTGTGACTCTCCCCAAGTGCTAGATCCGAAGTCTTGACCCCCAACCATGTTTGCAATCATGGTTGGCTACCTCATATGGCTTAAAAAGCCCTAAATCCTCCCCAAAAAGGGATCTAACAAACAAGCAAGCAAGGTACAGACTTTATACCTTTCAGAGACTGCAAATGATGAACCAAACTCGAATCCTTCAGTCGCCTCTTGATCCTTCTATGCTCTTCCTCCTTCCTTGAGGTCAAAACCCACAAAAATCACTCAAAAGCCTTATATCTTGCACCAAAAAACTTAGGGTTTGCTATGGAGGGTTTCTGGGAGCATAAAGGGGCGATGGAGGCTGCATAAGGTTGTTTAAATAGGGTGCAAACCCTCAGATTAGGGTTTTGTCTAGTCAGAGCCTACTCGTCAAGTCCGGGACCCGACTCGACGAGTCCATCACTTAAATCCCGCGTCTCATCCCGCTTCTACTCGGCGAGTTGGGCCTTTAACTCGCCGAGTCCCAGACCAAAATGCAAAATCACTTAAATAAAATACATACCAGGAACCAGGTGCTACAAATCTCCCCCACTTATTTTAGACTTCGTCCTCGAAGTCTGCTGCTCGATCCTGGAATAGCTCTGGGTAATGCTCCATCATCTCATCCACCGGCTACCAGGTCCATTCTGAGCCCTTCCGGTGCTGCCATTGCACCTTCACGAGCTCCACCCTCTTATTCCTCAGATCCTTCGACTTCCGGTCGAGAATCGCTACAGGTCGCTCAATGTAATTCAGGCTGTCATCGACCTGAATATCCTCTAATGGTACCACTGCCGAGTCGTCCACCAAACATTTCCATAACTGGGAGACGTGAAAAGTGCTATGAATCTGACTGAGTTCGGCTGGCAGATCCAACCGATATGCCACCTTGCCCACCAGGGCTATAACCCTGAAGGGCCCAATATACCTGGGACCCAACTTGCCCCGCTTCCTGAATCGGATGACGCCCTTCCATGGCGACACCTTCAGGAGAACCATATCCCCGACCTGAAACTCCAGGTCCGATCGGCGCTTGTCGGCATAACTTTTCTGCCGACTCTGAGCAACCTGAAGTCTGCTCCGAACTTGCTGAATCCTCTCTGTCGTCTTGAGCACCACTTCGGTGCTCCCCATGACCCTCTGGCCAACCTCACCCCAACATATCGGGGTTCTGCACTTCCTCCCATATAACATCTCGAAGGGAGGACGGTCAATACTCGCATGATAGCTATTATTATACGAGAACTCCGGCAACGGAAGGTAGGTATCCCAGCTACCTCCGAAGTCTAAAACACATGCCCGCAACATATCCTCTAATGTTTGGATGGTCCGCTCGCTCTGACCATCCGTCTGCGGGTGAAAGGCGGTGCTAAAATGCAGACGAGTACCCAGCTCATCATGAAACTTCTTCCAAAACCTGGAAGTGAACCGCACATCCCTGTTGGAAATCATTGAAACTGGCACTCCGTGCCGAGCTACCACCTCTCAGATATAGATGTCGGCCAACTTTTCGGCCAAAATGCTCTCCTGGATCGGTATGAAATGGGCACTCTTGGTCAATCGATCCACGATTACCCAAATCGAATCCACTCCCCGTGCAGTCTTGGGAAGCTTGGTAATGAAATCCATCGTAATGTCTTCCCATTTCCACAGCGGGATATCCAACGGCTGCATCTTGTCGTGTGGCCTCTGGTGCTCGGCCTTGACCTTCCTGCAGGTCAAGCACCGCTCCACGTACCATGCTACATCCCGCTTCATGCAGGGCCACCAATAGTCCGGAAGAAGATCCATATACATCTTCGTCGCCCCGGGATGAATGGAGAATCGAGATTTGTGCGCCTCCTCCATCAGAACCTGGCGCACACCCCCGTGGTACGGCACCCACACCCTACGGTGTAGTGTCAGTAATCCTCGACTGTCACAGTCGAAGGAGGAAACCTGCCCCACAATCCGCTCGCTCTTCCGATGTTCCTCCTTCATGGCCTCCTGCTGGGCCTCCCGAATCCTCTCCAAAAGCGGAGTCACCACTGTCATCCTCAGACACATAACCCTGATCGGCGCTGCCTTGCGGCTAAGCGCGTCGGCCACCACATTGGCCTTTCCCGGGTGGTAAAGGATCTCGCAATCGTAATCATTCACCACGTCCAACCACCGATGCTGCCTCATGTTTAGATTCGGCTGATCCATGAGGTACCTCAAACTCTTATGGTCTGTGTAGATGGTACAACGGACCCCATAGAGGTAATGACGCCAAATCTTGAGGGCGAACACAACAGCCCCCAGCTCCAAATCATGCGTCGGGTAGTTCGCCTCGTGAGGCTTCAGCTGCCTCGAAGCATAAGCAATAACATGTCCTCTCTGCATCAATACCGCGCCCAAACCTGAGATGGACGCATCACAATATACCACAAAATCCTCCATGCCCTCTGGCAGGGCTAAGATTGGCGCCTCGCACAATCTCTGTCTCAGCGTCTCGAATGCGGCCTGCTGCTCAGGCCCCCAGCGAAAGACCACGGCTTTCCTTGTCAGCCTGGTCAGGGGCACGACTATCTTGGAGAAGTCCTGAATGAATCTCCGATAGTAGTCTGCCAATCCCAGAAAGCTCTGAATCTCAAATGGAGACCTCGGGACTTCCCACCTCATCACGGCCTCAACCTTGGCCGAGTCCACCGATATCCCGTTCTGGTTGACAAGGTGCCCGAGAAACTGCACCTCGTGCAACCAGAACTCACACTTAGAGAACTTAGCATACAAGCTCTCCCTCCTCAAAGTCTCCAGAACCTCTCGCAGATTCTCCTCATGCTGCTCTCGCGTCTTGGAGTAAACCAAGATATCATCAATAAACACTATCACAGACCGGTCCAGCATCGGCCTGCACACACGGTTCATGAGATCCATGAACGCGGCAGGAGCGTTGGTGAGCCCGAAAGGCATCACCACAAACTCATAGTGACCATAACGGGTCCGAAAGGCAGTCTTCTGCACATCCTCCTCTCTGACCCTCATCTGGTGATACCCTGAACGCAGATCAATCTTGGAAAACCAAGACGCTCCCTGTAGCTGGTCAAAGAGGTCATCAATCATCGGGAGTGGGTAACGGTTCTTCACCGTTACCTTATTCAGCTCCCGATAATCTATACACATCCCATGCGACCCGTCCTTCTTCTTTACAAACAGAATCGATGCTCCCCAGGGAGAACTACTCGGTCTAATGAATCCCTTGTCCAACAGCTCCTGCAGCTGTGTAGACAACTCCTGCATCTCAGGAGGAGCCAACCGATACGGTGCCTTGGCTATCAGAGCCGCACCAGGGACTAGGTCGATCCTGAACTCCACCTGTCGCTCCGGAGGTATCCCAGGCAACTCCTCGGGGAATACGTTCGCAAACTCTCGTACCACGGGCACATCGCCCACCGTCGCCCTACCCGCCTCCCGGGTATCCATAACATAGGCAACATAACCTGCGCAACCCTGCTGGAGGTAGCTCCTAGCCCTCGCTGCCGAACATAAAGCTGGTCCTCGCTGTGGCCTTTCGCCCTGAACCACCATCTCTCCCCCACTAGGGGTCCTAATCCGTACTGACTGTTGCGCGCAGTCAATCACTACCCCATTGGGGCTCAGCCAATCCATACCAATAATAAACTTGTTCCCCCACAAAGGTATGGGAACCAAGTCCACCAGGTAACGTTCCTCGAACAGCCTCAAAACACAATCCCGGTAGACCTCTGACGCTCGTACCGACCGGTCGTCCGCAATCTCGACCTCTAGAGGGCAATCCAACATGCCCGAAGACTCCGGAAACTTCTTGCTAAGCGCAAGAGAGACAAACGATCGAGTGGCACCCGAATCAAACAACACCTGAACTGGGATACCGTTCACATGGAACGATCCCGTCACCACATCGGGTGCAGCGCGTGCCTCCTTGGCTGTCAGCTGAAATGCTCGGCTCCGAACCACTGGAGCCTCCAACTTGGCCTTCCGGCCATCCACAACCCGTGTTGTCGCTGGAGTCGGTGCCACTGCCGGCGCCGCTGCTGCTGTCAATCTAGGACAACTGCCCTTTTTATGGCCCTTCTGATTGCGATGAAAGCAAATCAGGTCTGATATCTGAATCGCAGGAGTAGGGGCAGTACAATCTCTGCCAAAATGCCCAACCTTGCCACACTTATAGCAGCCTGAACCCGGCCCAGTGCGACAAGCTCCCTCGTGTGACCGACCGCATTTCCCACAGCGGTCCCGCCCTGACTGGCCTTTCGGCCTACCATCGGATCCCTTGGGCTTCTTCCCCGAAGCCCCCGTCGTCAGCCCCTCCGCTGCCTTCTGTTGGGTTTTGAGCATTCTAACACTTCCTAAGTGTACATGCAACCCTATTAAACCTTGGATCTATGTTTGTCTAAGATACATGCAAAATATTATTTTCCAAGGTTTATAACCTATCTAGCATGGCATGGGGTACTTTTAACCATAAAAGAACTAGATGAATTACATACCTTTTGTTGATTGTTGATTCCTTGGAGTTTGAGAGCCAAGCACCAATAATGTGAATGCCTCAAATGGAAATCACAAATCACCACAAACTTGGAAAATGTATGAGAGAGTATACTAACTCTTGATTTTGGCCACCACACTTACACACACCTTAGTGTCTTTTTCATGCAACATAAGCTTGTTTATATAGTGTACATGGTTAGGGTGAAACCCTAATAGCCCATGTCTTTTCCTCTTCCAAGGATCCATGGGTAAAAGCTCCATGGATCATCCATGGACTTCCATATAAGCTTAGCCCATTCCAAATGAGTGTTAGCCCACACCATATAAATATAATAGCCCATGATTTAATTAGTCTTCCTTTTAATCACTAAATTAATTCATAATTAATTCAAGATTAAAACTAATTAAGTAACATGACTTTATATTAATATATTATAACTTATAATATATTAATAAATCGTAAGTATACAACTCTCATAAAATTATCCATAACTAGTTCGGGTGAAGTGCAACCCAAATGGACCATGCCGGGTCGGGTCAAGTATATACCAAATAAGTTATGGACTTAGACACCTTATCCAACAAACTCCCACTTGGATAAGTCTAATAACTGTATTTGCCTATATTACTTCAGGAACCAACCGGCAATCGTAGCTCTCGAAAACTGTTGTGAACTATGAAGCGCCATTTTAGATAAGTGATCATATAATCCTCTGCTCTCATGATATCAGCCGGACAAATACATGGAACAATGTCTTACTTATTGTCTAGCAGTTGTTTCTCGATTTCCGATTTGTTTGACAAAGAACTTAACTGAACACATCAATTTAGTTCTGACCGGGCCCGGTACATGGGTCAACACAAAATCATCGAGGGGCCCAGATATCGCTTCTATTTCTAGAAGGAACAGATAAACTTCGACTCATATGCTTGTTCTACTACTTATTGAATTGCACACAAAGGCACGTTTTATAACATCAAGTTACTGATGCGTTTACGTGCAATCAATGCACAACCAACTCATAGGTAACAACTCATATCTCTAGGTTTGAAGACTTATATAATATTACCGTCTCACGATCACTCGAGATAAATTCCATGAAGTGATACAAGTGAGCGTGGGTTTATTCCAATACTCATAACTTATGAGTACTCATGAATGTTGTAGCAACCATTGCTATGGCTAAACACCTTTAGTCATCTACAATCCCAATTCATGACAGTCTTGATTCATACCTACTTCCGACATATGACCGACTGTGGAGAGTTTGAATAAATTAATTATTCTGGAAGTCAAAACATGCAAAACTGAAACAATAGTAAATAATTGACAATGATAGCAACACTTTACTCATAAATAAATCACAAATTTTATTCATCATCAAACGTCGATTACATTTTACAAGTTTCAGAAAAAGGCTATCTAATCTATAAAACTAATATCGTCCCTCAGCCCGATGCGCCTCGCATGCTGCAAATGCTTCACCCTCGTCAGTCCCTTCGTAAGGGGATCCGCAGGGTTCTCATATGACGATACCCTCTTTGCCACGAGGAGTCCCTCTTCTATCTTGTGTCTTATGAAGTGATATTTTCTGTCAATGTGTCGGGATCTGCCATGATCTCTTGGTTCCTTGGCTAAGGCAACCGCACTATTGCTGTCACAGAAAATCTCTATAGGCTCCTTAATAGCTGGTACAACTCCAAGGTCTCCGATGAAGTTCCTCAGCCATATCGCCTCCTTTGCCGCTTCACTCGCTGCTATGTACTCTGATTCACAAGTCGAATCAGCTACAGTCTCCTGTTTGGAACTCTTCCAAGTGATTGCCCCTCCATTTAAGGTAAAGACCCAGCCCGACTGAGAGCGGAAGTTATCCCTATCAGTCTGAAAGCTAGCATCACTATACCCTACTACTCTCAAGTCATCACTCCCACCAAGGGTAAGGATCCAATCCTTAGTCCTCCGCAGGTACTTGAGAATATTCTTTACCGCAGTCCAAGCCTTGCCAGGGTTCCCCTGATATCTGCTGACCATGCTCAAAGCGAAGGCCACATCAGGACGAGTACAAGTCATAGCATACATGATCGAACCAACAGCGGAAGCATAAGGTAATCGACTCATCTCAGCTATCTCATCTTCTGTACTCGGGCTCTGAGCCTTGCTCAGTTTGGCATTGCTTTGGATCGGTAATTCTCCTTTTTTGGAATTCTGCATGTTGAACCTTTTCAACACCTTATCCAAGTAGACACTCTGACTAAGTCCAATTAGTCTTTTACTCCTTTCTCTTAATATCCTTATCCCTAGGATATAGGTAGCTTCTCCAAGGTCCTTCATAGCAAAGCACTTCCCAAGCCAGGACTTAACCTCCTGCAAGGTTGGGATGTCATTTCCTATGCGTAGTATGTCATCCACATACAGTACCAAAAAACTAACTATACTCCCACTAGCTCTGACATACACGCATGACTCATCTTCACTTCTTGAGAAACCAAACTCTTTGACCTTCTCATCGAAACAAAGATTCCAACTTCGAGATGCTTGTTTCAATCCATAAATGGGTTTCTCAAGCTTGCACACTCTATTTGGGTACTCTGCACTGACAAAACCTTCTGGCTGATTCATGTAAACATCCTCAGCCAACTTTCCGTTAAGGAAAGCGGTTTTGACATCCATTTGTCATATTTCATAATCATGAAATGCAGCAATGGCTAGCATAACCCAAATAGACTTAATCTTTGCTACTGGTGAAAAGGTTTCATCATAATCAATTCCCTGAGTCTGAGTAAACCCCTTCGCAACCAGTCGAGCCTTATAAGTGTGCACCTTCCCATCCATGTCGGTCTTCTTCTTGAAGATCCATTTGCACCCGACTGTCTTACGGCCTGGTACATTGTCAACCAAGTTCCAAACTTGATTGTCATACATGGACTGTATCTCGCTGTCCATAGCCTCCTTCCATTTAGCAGACTCTGGGCCTGCCATGGCTTCCTTAACACTGTTAGGTTCATCCAGATTTACCAGTGTACTGTCACTGATAAATGTATCACCTTCCGTAGTAATATGAAATCCATAATAAAACTCAGGTGTGTTCCTAACCCTTGTGGAACGCCTCGGAAGTATAGACTCGTCAGCTGGATCAACAGGAATTTCCTCCTCAAGTTGATTGCTAGTGTCTGAGGTTCCTTCACCAATCGAGTCTTGAATTTCTTCAAGGTCAATTTGCCTCCCACTGTCTCCTTGGCTTATAAATTCTCTCTCTCGAAAGACCCCTCTCCTAGCCACAAAGACCACATTCTCACTGGGTCTGTAGAAGAGGTAACCAAAGTATTTTTGTGGGTAGCCGATGAAAATACACCTTTCACTTCGAGGTTCGAGCTTGTCATGAGTCTCGCGCCTCACGAAAGCCTCGCAACCCCAAATCTTGATGTGGTCCAAATTGGGAACTTTCCCAGTCCACATCTCATGAGGTGTTTTGGCAACCTTCTTTGTAGGGACTAGATTAAGGATGTGGGTGGCAGTCTCTAAGGCATACCCCCAAAAAGAGATTGGTAGCGAAGCTCGACTCATCATAGAGCGAACCATGTCCAACAAAGTTCGATTGCGCCTCTCAGCTACACCATTCAGCTGTGGTGTCCTGGGAGGTGTCAATTGTGAGACAATCCCACACTCCTTAAGATAGTCGAGGAACTCAGTACTAAGATACTCACCACCTCGATCGGATCGAAGCATCTTAATGTTCCTGCCCAATTGATTTTCTACTTCCTGTTTAAACTCTTTAAACCTTTCAAAAGTTTCTGACTTATGTTTGATTAAGTAGACATAACCATATCTACTAAAATCATCAATAAAAGTCACATAATAGCGATTAGCATCCCTTGTGGCGGTTTTGAATGGTCCACATACATCAGTATGTATAAGGTCCAACAAACCCTCACCCCTTGCACAAGTACCAGTGAAGGGTGATTTTGTCATTTTTCCAAGTAGACAAGACTCACAACTATCATCCGACTTGAGGTCGAACGACTCCAAGATTCCATCCTTTTGGAGATGGCCTATGCGTTTCTTGCTTACATGTCCAAGACGACAATGCCACAAAGATGCTTTATCCAAGCTAGTAGAAGAATCAATACATAATACATTATTTCCTAAATTATCTACAACCGATACAGCTTCATACACACCATCACAAGGTAATGCTTTAAAATAAAGAACATTATTAAAGAAAGCATTAATACTACCAACTTCATTATCAAAAGAAAAGGTAAAACCTTGTTTGTACAAAGCATGAAAGGAAATAATATTCCTCGCCATTTCAGACAAGTACACACATTTATTCAAATCTAACTTTAACCCACTATCTAGCAACAAAGTATAAACTCCAATCTTGGTAACAGGTGCAACCTTCTTGTTCCCCATGATTAAGTTTATCTTTCCGTGCTCCACATCCTCACTTCTTCTTAGGCCCTGCAAGTCACAACAGATGTGAATACCACAACCTGTATCAAGAACCCAAGAATTAGAATATGGTGAGTTATTAGACAATATAGTGTAAATACCTGCATGGGATGGTTTCACTTTCCCATCCTTGACATCCTCCAAGTACTTTGGGCAGTTTCGCTTCCAGTGCCCCTTATTTTGACAGTAGAAGCATTCAGCATCCTTAGGGATGGCAGAAGGAGTGATAGAACCACCTTTGGTTCCAGATGAGGAGCCTTCAAGGGACTTTCCCTTGGTACCCTTCGAAGGGTGCTTCCTCTTTTTCCCTTTGCCTTGCCCGATAGCCAAAACAGGGGTAGTAGTAGGAGTAGGAGTAGCAACCGACTTACTCTTAAGACCACTTTCGGCAGTCTTCAGAAGTCCTTGAAGCTTACTGAGTGTGACTTCCTCCTTGTTCATGTGGTATGTCATACGAAATTGATCATAACACGATGGCAAGGAGTGCAAAATGATATCAATTGCCAACTCCTCAGGGAAGTTCACATTCAGTTTCATTAGACGGTCCACATACCTTTGCATTTTCTGCATGTGGCTCGTGATTGGTTCGCTATCCTTCATACGGGTAGTGATCATGGAGGAGATTATTTCATACCGCTCTTGACGAGCACTCTGATGGTACCTTTCCATCAGATCCTGATGCATCTCAAAAGGGTAATAGTCCTCATAGGACTTTTGGAGTTCAGCTGTCATGGTGGCCATCATGATGCATGCCACCTTGGTGGCATCTCTTTCATGTGCCTGATACTCAGCGACCTCCTCAGGAGTAGCAGTGGACTCATCAAGCTCCTTTAGCTCCTTATCGAGGACATATTCCTTGTCCTCGTAACGAGTAACCATCCTGATGTTCTGGATCCAATCCATGAAGTTGGAACCATCAAAGATGACCCTCCTACAAAGGTTCATGAGGGAAAAGGAGCCAGTAGGGTTAGAGCCCGAAGCTTTGTTGTTGGAAGACATCTGAAAAGAAGAAAACAAGTTTAGATTAGATATATCGAATCCTTAATAATACACCCAAATGTAATATTAAGGCTAGGATCCAACACAATATATTATAACTTAGAAGAGGGATGTCGTAATCTAAGCTATAATATATTTGAAGGTAGGTGAATGACGATTCACCAATTTCCACCATGAAAACGAAATGAATTATTAGGTTTAATTGGTTTTTTTGAAATTCCTAGATTCTTTTGAGATTCATTGAACCTTTCAATGGCATGTTTCAATCTCGATTGTGCCCTGCAAGTTTTGTGACTGGGACGCCGAGGATCACAAAACAAGGTGTGAATACCAATGCAAATTCACTTGGTACCCTTAATATTATCACCTAATCAATATGCCGGTTAACCACACACGCTCCACCGATCTATGATAAACATTAAGTCACCCTTCGTGATCCTTACTAGTCCAAGTTAGTGTGTCGGTTAACCACACACGCTCCACCAACGACTTGGTAAGGTACAAAGTGTGAATTTCATGGGTTAGCACCATATTCACATTTTCCTAAAGTAACTAAGATTGGGAATTTATATAAGGTTTAGTTACTTTATAATATTCATCATACTTTTAATGAGAATTTATAAGTCCTTGTCCTACCCGTTCGGCTAACGACCCTCCACCAGTCAAGCAAGCGGTGGGTGAGAGTGGACACCCATTAAGTTGCCATTTTATAGGCAACAACCTTATACCCACCTTATAGACTGGCTTCGTGAATGAGGCGTACTAGCGGTAAGACGACTTTGATCTTATACATATATATAATAATTAACCATTAATGTTATAAATAGTATAAGGGTTGAATTTTAACTTTTAAAACTCTAAGGGTTTGGAATTAAAGTATATTAAAGTGTGTGTAACTTTACAAATTCCAAAACTTGAGGACAAGTTTTGAAACTATTCAAAACTTTTCATTTCATAACTTATGAATTAAAGGTTCATAAAAATGAAGACTCTTCATTTCCATGTAACTTATGTGTTTTAAGTGTGTATTTAAAAGAAGTGGCCTTTGGATATCCATAACTTGAGGACAAATTATGGACTCCATTAAAACACATAAATGATCAAGAATTAATCCTAAAAAATTCAGCAAATAATTCCTATCATCTTCTAAATTCATAAGAACATGAACATGATCATCAAAGTTTCAAGAATTATATGAACACATACAAAGCATGAAATTTTGATATAAGCTATTGTAAATGGATTAGAACAACCATTACACCAACTAAAACAAGTTTTAAAACACCAAAACAGTTTAGGGTAATGTTTCTAGTCCATTTCCAGCAGCAAAAGTCGAAAATCTGCATTCTGAGGCTCCTACTCGCCGAGTGCACGAACCTACTCGCCGAGTAGGTTGAGTTTACTCATGAACTCGGCGAGTCCCCCCATGGACTCGGCGAGTTCATCAGGCAGACAGCAAAAAATTCGACTTTTTTCACTATTTTGCATCAAGTATCAAACAAACAAGCCTAGGCTCTGATACCACTGTTGGGTTTTGAGCATTCTAACACTTCCTAAGTGTACATGCAACCCTATTAAACCTTGGATCTATGTTTGTCTAAGATACATGCAAAATATTATTTTCCAAGGTTTATAACCTATCTAGCATGGCATGGGGTACTTTTAACCATAAAAGAACTAGATGAATTACATACCTTTTGTTGATTGTTGATTCCTTGGAGTTTGAGAGCCAAGCACCAATAATGTGAATGCCTCAAATGGAAATCACAAATCACCACAAACTTGGAAAATGTATGAGAGAGTATACTAACTCTTGATTTTGGCCACCACACTTACACACACCTTAGTGTCTTTTTCATGCAACATAAGCTTGTTTATATAGTGTACATGGTTAGGGTGAAACCCTAATAACCCATGTCTTTTCCTCTTCCAAGGATCCATGGGTAAAAGCTCCATGGACTTCCATATAAGCTTAGCCCATTCCAAATGAGTGTTAGCCCACACCATATAAATATAATAGCCCATGATTTAATTAGTCTTCCTTTTAATCACTAAATTAATTCATAATTAATTCAAGATTAAAACTAATTAAGTAACATGACTTTATATTAATATATTATAACTTATAATATATTAATAAATCGTAAGTATACAACTCTCATAAAATTATCCATAACTAGTTCGGGTGAAGTGCAACCCAAATGGACCATGCCGGGTCGGGTCAAGTATATACCAAATAAGTTATGGACTTAGACACCTTATCCAACACCTTCCTCTTCCGGATGTGCTCCAGATCAATCTCCCTCTCCCTAGCCCTGGCAATCATGGAATCCAGGGTAGGGAAAGCTGAGAAACTGACATGCTCCCGGATGTCAGCTTGTAGCATGTCATGGTAGCGGGTCCTCTTCATGTCCTCATCACCCGCATACTGGGGCACCAGCAATGCCCTTTCCCGGAACTTGGCGGTGATCTCCGCCACAGTCTCCGTAGTCTGTCTCATGTCCAAGAACTCCTTGGACAGCTGCTGAAGCTCCACAGCTGGCGCAAACTCCGCCCTGAATCTGGTCACAAAGTCTGACCAGGTCATAGCCTCAACAGCCGAGGCTCCCAGAGAGTCACCCGTCGACTCCCACCAGTCTCTAGCTCTATCCCTCAAACATCCCGCAGCAAAGCGGACCTTCGACCCTTCCGGGCAGAAGCTCTTCAACTGCGCAGACTCAATGTCTGCGATCCATCTCCTGGCAGCGATGGGGTCTTTCACCCCGTGATAATCCGGTGCACCACTCCTACGGAAGTCCTTAAAGGACAGTGTGCGCGTACTCGTCTGGCTAGACGCCATATCACTCCTGAATGCCCGGAGGCGATCCTCCATCAGCTCAACAATCCTTTCCTTGATCGACCCGAAAATGACCGGGGTTGACTCAAGAATGCCTCTCGTGATCTCAGACGCGATGAACTCGCGCAGCCCGTCATCAACCTGCTCGGATCCTGCACCCGAGCCTGATCCTGATCCTGATCCGAAACCTCCTGCTCCATGTCGCGTGGTCACCATGCTGAAAAATACATGCGTAAATATCAGGATCATACATACTCTCGAGAGGTCTAACACACTCTCCAAGGTTCCCGGTTTTGTCTCAACCTTCCTTGATTCGAGTACGGATCCTCTGCTTCCAGTAGTACGGGCCCATACTACCTTTCACATCTATCCGTACTTTCCTCAAGTACTGTCTCGACTTCACCAGGTCCCTTGACCATTATCCTATTTCCATCTAGTCTCATCCCAGGCTTTCCTGGGGCACTCTTTGACCTACTCTCCGCCATCAGCTGCACTAGGAGTCCCTACTTTCCTTCCCTAACTAGCTTGCGAGTACTGTTAAATATCCGCTCACTAGTTAGTTAAAGTTAGCCAGGACCCCTTAAGCACAAAGCAAGCAGCATTCGTGCATCGAGTAACCGCATCAAGCATAACCTAATCAGGCTATCCTACTGCTGACTAAACAGTCCTAGCATACAGCTCGCACAACAGGCATATAAGGAATCCTTCCTAGATCCTTAGCCCTACTCTAGCATGCAGTTCTCAGAATCATATACATCACGCATACAAGGCATCCTCCTAGATCCTTAGCCCTAATCTAGCATGCAATTCTCAGAATCATATATCATATAACTTATTATAACAAGTATGGGTATCTTGGGGAAGACTTACTTGAGCTCGGCTGGTCGCACGCATCACACACCTTGTTCTTTCTCAAAACCCTTTGACTCATATTTTAGAAAACCATTTTCTTTGTAAAAATCTTTTAAATCCCTCGGTTTGAGTCCAGACACTCCCGAGGGTGTGTCCGAATCCCTCAAACCAGGGCTCTGATACCAACTTGTAACGACCCAATTTTCAAGTCCAAAAATTTCTTTTGAATTAGCTGACTTATAAAAACATTCATAAGAAAATACTGTGAAAACACATCATCTCATAAAACAATGTATCATGTCTGAAAACCCAAGTCATAAAATAATAACATATCAGAGTACAATCCCAGAAAACTCCATGCGGAAATCATGTGTGTGTGTGATGCGCTGCTACACTGCCAGCTCCTTTCCCTTAGACGAAGAGGTACCTGAAACCAAAACTAAAACTGTAAGCACAAAGCTTAGTGAGTTCCCCCATCATACCACATACCATACAATATCGTCGGTATCTTTCAACCGGTAATCATCGTCGGTATCTTTCAACCGGTAATCATCATCGGTATCTTTCAACCGGTAATCATCGTCGGTATCTTTCAACCGGTATTCATCGTCGGTATCTTTCAACCGGTAACCGTCATCGGTATCTTTCAACCGGTAACTGGGGACTATTCCACCCCCTACCACTAGCATACAACAACAAGATATAAACATACAGTCAGGCATATCCGGGTACTGACCTACCCTTCGGACCTAAGGACCGCTGTCAGGGAAACTAATCCCTATTATACACGTAACATATCATACAGATAAAACTCATGACCAAAGCACGTAACCAGACCAAGATAATTATCACAAAGACAATCATCTTCTAAATACTCCTCTTTGGTGGGTCGGTATTGTGGCCTTAGACCCACCCCTACTGGAAGGTAACTCACCTCGTACGAGTAGCTGCTGATAATCTGTGCGGGAAACCTCTGTCCGCTGCTGCTCCGGAAATCCTCCGGCTACAATCCCCACAAAACACTCAGTCAGAATCTGATATCTACTCTTAGGGTAAAATGACTATTTTACCCCCAACCAAGTCCAAGTCAAAGTCAACTTCCAGTTGACCCGACTCGCCGAGTTGGGCCGTCAACTCGTCGAGTCCCTTCCCTTTACTCGTCCTTATCCACGACTCGACTCATCGAGTTTGGCAACGACTCGACGAGTTCCCCTTCTTTACGAACATCAATGAACCTTCATCCGACTCGCCGAGTCATATGAACAACTCGTCGAGTTCACCTTCAACTGATGAACAAGTCTTGACCTTGACTCGCCGAGTTGTATGAACAACTCGTCGAGTTCATCTTCAAACATAAGAAGATTGCCTTGGACTCGCCGAGTCTGTTCTAGCACTCGTCGAGTCCCATGAACTCCAGGTCTAAAACTAAGTCCAATGTGTTGGGTCACTCTTTCTGTCCTGCTACAACCCTTCTAACACCCAACTGAGTTCTTTGACCCTCAACAAATATGGGACTCAAAGCCTTGGACTCGTCGAGTCCCAAGAACGGACTCGCCGGGTTGATAAAGTCCACACCCTAAATCCTCGATTTCTGATGTACAACACTTGTCCAAATGATAGATCCAAGCCCCTAAGCTCGATCTAGCACGTAAAGTTACGAACTATACGTGCATGCATGGGACTTTTGAGCCAAAAAGGCTCTAAAATGGCTCTTTTGTTGCATGGGGCCTTCCTTGGGTGCAAAAGCAACCCAAATCTGCCTTGTGACTCTCCCTAAGTGCTAGATCCGAAGTCTTGACCCCCAACCATGTTTGCAATCATGGTTGGCTACCTCATATGGCTTAAAAAGCCCTAAATCCTCCCCAAAAAGGGATCTAACAAACAAGCAAGCAAGGTACAGACTTTATGCCTTTCAGAGACTGCAAATGATGAACCAAACTCGAATCCTTCAGTCTCCTCTTGATCCTTCTATGCTCTTCCTCCTTCCTTGAGGTCAAAACCCACAAAAATCACTCAAAAGCCTTAGATCTTGCACCAAAAAACTTAGGGTTTGCTATGGAGGGTTTCTGGGAGCATAAAGGTGATGGGTTTTAGGTAAAACAAATAAACCAGAAAACAATTCCTAAGTTCACATGCAACCTACTTTGGATCTATGTTTTTACTATTGAACATACAACTTTGAATTGCAAACAAGAACCCTAGAGGAGAGAGGCTAATTTCTAAATTAACAAACTAGGGTTTAAGAGTTACATACCTTTCGATTGTTATAGCAAACAATTGATAATCCTCTTGATCTTGATCTTGATCTTCTTGGAAGCTTAGCACCACAAATCTAATGCCTCTAATGGAATCACGCCCAAGAACTAGCAAGAAGGAAACTTGAAGGAGAGAGGGTAGAGAGAGTATGCAATTTTGGCACTAAGGTTTCTTCAAAGAAGTGGTGACCGATTTTGAGAGCTGGGAGGCTCCTTATATAGCTGAGGGATCTAGGGTTTAGGGAAAACCCTAATGCTCCTTTGCTTAGGGCCTAAGAAAACCCAAGGGCATTATCCAAAGCCCCCTTGGACGAAATCCTTAGGGTTTCCCCTATAGATTTCGTCCACCTCCTTCCAAGGAGGTTCTGGAGCCTTCCACTCAACTATCTGATAATTGCAAACTAGTCCCTGCACTTTATAATTAATACTTTTAACCCCAAAATTAATTCTGATTAATTTCTGGCTAACTATTAATTAAACATAATGATTTCTAATTAATATATTAATCTTTTAACATATTAATAAATCATTTATATTAATTTATTAATCTTATAAATTAATATCTCTCCTTTCATAATTTCCTTGTCCAGTTGCTAGGTTGAGGGCAACCCAAAAGGACTGTGCTGCTATCAATTCAAGTACATACCAATTATAGTTATGGGCTTAGACACCTAATCCAACAGTCTCCCACTTGGATAAGTCTGTAACTATAATTGCTAGTATGCCTTCTAAATTTGACCAGCAAATTGTAACTTCCAAAAGCTGCTGCTGAACTCTGACCCAGTCAGTTACATGTCCTAAGATAAGTGATCATATAATCCTTCGTTCTGTAAGATATCCCCAGACATAAGACATGGAACGTAATCAATCTCTTTGTCTAGAATCTATGTTTCCCGATTTCTGATTTGTGATGATGTAGGACTTCTAATTGAACACATCAATTTAGTCCTGGCTGGGCCCAGCACATAAGTCAACACCAAATCATCGAGGGGCCCACAGATATCGCTTTTCCGGTTAAGGCAAAAGGAACGAGTAAACGTTGACTCGTATGCTTGTATCTTTTACTCATCAAATTATACATGACAATACGTTTTATAACACCAAGTTACTGATGCGTTTTCGTATCACCAATGCATGACCGACTTGTAAATTACAACTCATATATCTTCGTTTCAAGATTATAAGATATTATCGTCTCAGTATTACTCGTGATGAATTCCATGAAGTGATACTCTGAGCGAGGGTTTATCCAATACTCAAATCTCAATTTCTGAGTACTCATGAACGTTGCAGCAATTCTATTGCCATGTCTATCCTTAGACAATCTACAATCCATTTCATGACAGTCTTAATTCACTACTTACTTCCAAAAGTACGAGCGACTGTGGAGTTTGAATGATCTTATCATCCGGGAAGTAAAACATGCAAAATATGAAACACAATAATAAACAATCGACAAAAGGCAGTAACCAAACTTATAAATAATACTTTATAATTTAATCACCAAAAGTCAATTACATTTACTTTGTTACAAGTTTCAGAACAAAACTAATCTAACTACTAAAACTAATATCATCTTTCAGTCCTATGCTCCGAGCATGCTGAATATGCTTAGCCCTACTCAGACCCTTTGTGAGAGGGTCTGCTGGGTTATCTTCAGATGACACCCTCTTAACTACAAGATGGCCTTCCTCTACTCTATGTCTGATAAAATGGTACTTTATGTCGATATGTCTGGTTTTACCATGATCTCTCAGTTCCTTTGTTAAGGCAACCGCTCCCTCATTATCGCAGAACAGTTCCATAGGCTCCTCGATGGTTGGAACAACTCCGAGATCTCCAATGAAGTTCCTTAACCAAGCTGCTTCTTTCGACGCTTCACTCGCTGCTATGTACTCTGATTCACAAGTAAAATCAGCCACCGTATCTTGCTTGGAACTTTTCCAAGTAACTGCTCCTCCGTTCAGTAGAAATACCCAGCCTGATTGAGAACGGAAGTTATCTCTATCCGTCTGAAAGCTGGAATCACTGTAACCATCTACTCTCAAAGTATCATTGCCACCAAGTACAAGAACCCAGTCCTTCGTCCTTCGCAAATACTTGAGTATGTTCTTTACTGCTATCCAATGAGCTCTACCCGAGTTTCCTTGATAGCGACTGACCATGCTCAAGGTAAATGCCACATCAGGGCGAGTACATGTCATAGCGTACATGATCGATCCGACAGCGGAAGCATAAGGTACACGACTCATGTCTGCTATTTCCTCATCTGTACTCGGGCATTGAGTCTTACTCAATTTGGTATTGCTTTGGATAGGTAGCTCTCCCTTCTTGGAATTTTCCATACTAAACCTCTTTAGTACCTTATCCAAGTATGTGCTCTGACTAAGTCCAAGTAGTCTCTTCTTTCTATCTCTCAATATTCTAATCCCAAGAATATAGGCAGCTTCTCCAAGGTCTTTCATGGCAAAACACTTTCCAAGCCAAGACTTAACATCTTTCAAGGTTGGAACGTCGTTACCAATGAGTAATATGTCATCGACATATAACACCAGAAAAGTTACTATACTCCCACTAGCCTTGATATACACACAAAACTCATCTTCACTTCTAGAGAAACCAAACTCTTTGACTTTCTCATGGAAGCAAAGATTCCAGCTGCGAGATGCTTGTTTCAATCCATAAATGGATTTCTCAAGCTTGCACACTCTATTGGGAAACTTTGCATCAACAAAACCCTCTGGCTGATTCATGTAAACATCCTCAGCCAACTTCCCGTTAAGGAAAGCAGTCTTGACATCCATCTGCCAGATTTCATAGTCATGAAAGGCAGCTATGGCGAGCAATATCCTAATAGATTTAATCTTAGCTACTGGCGAGAAGGTCTCATCATAGTCAACCCCTGGGGTTTGAGTGAAACCTTTTGCAACCAGTCGAGCCTTGAATGTGTGCACATTTCCATCCATGTCTGTCTTCTTTTTGAAGATCCATTTGCACCCAACTGTCTTACGACCTGGTGCACTATCAACCAAATTCCAAACTTGGTTGTCATACATGGACTTAATCTCGCTGTTCATTGCCTCTTTCCACTTGGAAGACTCTAGGCCCGCCATTGCTTCCTTATAAGTGACTGGTTCATCTAAATTTACCAGTGTCCTATCACTGATGAATGTGTCACCGTCTGAAGTAATATGAAAACCATACAACTCAGGTGGCACACTCACCCTAGTGGATCTTCGAAGAGGTAATGAGTTATCAACTGGTTCAACAGGAACTGTTTCCTCTGGCTGAGTGCTAGTGTCATCTAAGGTTCCTTCATTGGCTGACTCTTGAATTTCTTCAAGGTCAATGGTGCTCCCACTGTCCTCTTTGAATATGAGCTCTCTTTCTAGAAAGACTCCTCTTCGTGCTACAAAGACCACGTTTTCACTAGGTCTGTAGAACAAATAGCCAAAAGACTGCTTTGGGTAACCAATGAAAACACATTTCTCACTTCTAGCTGCTAGCTTGTCGTGAGTCTCTCGTCTTACGAAAGCTTCACAACCCCAGACTTTAATATGTGCCAACGAGGGAACTTTCCCCGTCCACATTTCGTGAGGTGTTTTGGCAACCTTCTTTGTAGGGACAAGATTTAGGATGTGAGCGGTTGTCTGTAAGGCATACCCCCAGAAGTGAATAGGAAGCGAAGCACGACTCATCATAGAACGAACCATGTCTAATAAGGTTCGATTACGCCTCTCAGCTACACCATTTAACTGTGGTATCCTAGGAGGAGTTAATTGTGAGACTATCCCACATTCTTTTAGATAGTCGTTGAACTTGATACTAAGATACTCCCCGCCTCTATCAGATCTAAGTACCTTTATCTTTCTGCCCAATTGATTTTCGACCTCATGCTTAAACTCTTTGAACTTTTCAAAGGTTTCTGACTTATGTTTGATCAAGTAGATATAACCATATCTGCTATAATCGTCAGTGAAAGTCACATAGAATCGATTAGCATCCCTTGTAGTTGATCTGAAGGGCCCACACACATCTGTGTGTATGAGATCCAATAGACCTTCACCTCTTTCACAAGACCCTGTGAATGGTGATTTTGTCATCTTTCCCAAAAGACAAGATTCACACATATCATCTGATTTTAGGTCAAATGATTCCAACATTCCATCCTTTTGGAGTTGGGTTATGCGTTTCTTGTTAATGTGTCCAAGACGACAATGCCACAAGCATGCCTTGTCTACACTATTAGACAAGTCAATATTAAATACACTATTTCCTAAGCTATCAACACAAGTCACTGTTTCATACACACCATCACAAGGCAAAGCTTCAAACACAAAAACACCATTCTTATAAACAGAAATTGAACCATTCAAATCATTAAAAGAATATTTAAAACCTTGTCTGAACAATGCATGAAATGAAATAATGTTTCTCGTCATCTAAGACGAATAGCAACAATTTAATAAATCTAATCTAACATCATTACTAAGCAAAAGTTGGTAAACTCCGATCTTGGTCACTAGTGAAGACTTCTTGTTCCCCATGATCAAGTTTATCCTTCCTCGCTCTATCTCCTCACTTTCCTTTAGCCCCTGCTGAAGATGGCTTTACTTTGCCATCTTTGATATCTTGCAGATATTGTGGGCAAGATCTCTTCCAATGCCCCTTTTGATTGCAATAAAAGCAAACGGCCTCTTTTGGATCAGAAACATGAGGAGTGGTAGCATTGGGCTTAGCCTTTGGGCCATTACTAGATGACCCAGCTTGAGCCTTGCTCTTCCAGTTTTGCTTAGGGGGACCTTTCCTCTTTTTCCCCTTTCCCTGTCCAATAGCCAAGACAGGGGCACTTGCAGGTGTGGAGGCTATACTTTTACCCTTCATCCCTGCTTCAGCTGTCTGCAACAAGTTGTGCAATTGGGCCAGAGTCTGCTCAGTGTTGTTCAAATGGTAAGTTAGAATAAACTGACCATAACAATCAGGTAGTGAGTTCAAGACCATATCAATGGCCAATTCCTCATTAAAGTGAATGTTGAGCTTGACCAAACGCTCTATGTAGCGTTGCATTCTTTGCACATGAGACACAACCGACTCCCCTTCTTTCATCTTGCAAGCCATGAGTGACTTGGCTACTTCAAACTTTTCTTGACGAGCTCGCTTATGGTACTTTTCCATAAGGTCCTTGTTCATCTCAAAAGGCCAGTAGTCCTCATAGTACCTCTGCAGTTTTGGGGACATGGTTGCCACCATGATGCATGCCACTTTGGTAGCATCATCGTAATGTTTCTTGTAGGCAGCATATTCTTCAGGAGTTGCTTTTGACTCATCAAGTTCTTTGAGCTCTTTTTCAAGGACATATTCTTTGTCCTCAAATCGAAGCGCCATCTTGATGTTTCGCATCCAATCGTTATAGTTAGAGCCATCCATAACGACTTTGGAGCAAATGTTGAGCAAAGAGAAGTTGTGGTTGGAGGAGGATGAAGCAGAAGTGTTTCCAGGAGTAGACATCTGAAAAGAAGGAAAGTTTTAGTTAGATTTCAAGATACCTCAATATAATAACCCAAAGATATAATATCAAGGTTAGGATCCAACTATGAAGATTCACAACTTAGAAATGGGATGCCGAGATCCAAGTGTAAATTTCATAAAGGTAGGTGAATGACGATTCACCAATTCCACCATTAGACGAGATAAACGAAGTGAAATTCCTAATTCTTTTGAGATACATTGAAACTATTCAATGGCATGTTTTAATCTCAGATTATGCTCTTCTATTTGTGACTGGGATGCCGAGGATCACAAACAAGATGTGAATAACCATGCAAATGTGCTTGGTAATCTCATTGTCTTTATCATTAACTATTGATGTGTTGGTAAACCACACACGCTCCATCAAAATGACAATTATGAGATACCCATTACTACTCTTTATTAGTGCCTTTTAGTCTGCTGGTTAACCACACACGCTCCACTAACGACCAATAAAGCATAATGTGCAATTTCATGGATTAGCATACTTTTCACATTTTTCCTAAAGTAACTAGAGTTGGGATTTTGTAAAATAATGTTCTAGTACTTTGTTTAATAACATTATACTTTTAATGAGATGTAGTTGTCCTATCAAATCCGTTCCGCTAACGACCCTCCACTAATCAAGGAGGCGGTGGGTGAGAGTGGACACCCATTCAACTACCATTTTATAGGCAGTTTCCTTATACCCCCCTTATAGACTAGCTTCGTGAATGAGGCATACTAGCGATTTGACTGACCATATTCTTATACATATATAATATTAAACTTTTAATTATAATACATATATAAGGTGTGTTTTAAACATTTTAAAACTTTAAGGTTTATATAAATTTCGAAATTTAAACTATTAATTTAAATTTAAATAAACCAAATAACTAGATTTAATATTTATCTATTAATTAACTTTTAATCAATTTATTAAATCTTGTAAGGATTATCTAATTAAATTAAACAATTAATTTAATCCTAATCCATATCCCTTCTAGATTTCGAAAATATGGGGATAGGATAATTTCCTTATTTTTCTCAATTATCCAATAAGGCAACTATTATCCAAAACAAGGAAACCCTAAAAGGCTAGCATATTTCGAAATTTAAGGGGAGGAGGCTAGGGTTTCCAAAACCCTAACCCTAATTTCGATTAGGGTTCATGGAGGCTAGGGTTTTCGAAAACCCTTTGAACCAAAACCCTAAAATCGAAAATTTTGGCCTTTAGGGTTTAATGGCTATAAACCCTAATTTGCAATTCAACTATTATAGCAATTCAATTTAAAACAAACAATGGCTCTGATACCACTGATGGGTTTTAGGTAAAACAAATAAACCAGAAAACAATTCCTAAGTTCACATGCAACCTACTTTGGATCTATGTTTTAACTATTGAACATACAACTTTGAATTGCAAACAAGAACCCTAGAAGAGAGAGGCTAATTTCGAAATTAACAAACTAGGGTTTAAGAGTTACATACCTTTCAATTGTTATAGCAAACAATTGATAATCCTCTTGATCTTGATCTTGATCTTCTTAGAAGCTTAGCACCACAAATGTAATGCCTCTAATGGAATCACACCCAAGAACTAGCAAGAAGGAAACTTGAAGGAGAGAGGGTAGAGAGAGTATGCAATTTCGGCCCTAGGGTTTCTTCAAAGAAGTGGTGACTGATTTTGAGAGCTGGGAGGCTCCTTATATAGCTGAGGGATCTAGGGTTTAGGGAAAACCCTAATGCTCCTTTGCTTAGGGCCTAAGAAAACCCAAGGGCATTATCCAAAGCCCCCTTGGACGAAATCCTTAGGGTTTCCCCTATAGATTTCGTCCACCTCCTTCCAAGGAGGTTCTGGAGCCTTCCACTCAACTATCTGATAATTGCAAACTAGTCCCTGCACTTTATAATTAATACTTTTAACCCCAAAATTAATTCTGATTAATTTCTGGCTAACTATTAATTAAACATAATGATTTCTAATTAATATATTAATCTTTTATCATATTAATAAATCATTTATATTAATTTATTAATCTTATAAATTAATATCTCTCCTTTCATAATTTCCTTGTCCAGTTGCTAGGTTGAGGGCAACCCAAAAGGACTGTGCTGCTATCAATTCAAGTACATACCAATTATAGTTATGGGCTTAGACACCTAATCCAACAAAAGGGGTGATGGAGGCTGCATAAGGTTGTTTAAATAGGGTGCAAACCCTCAGATTAGGGTTTTGTCTAGTCAGAGCCTACTCGTCGAGTCCGGGACCCGACTCGACGAGTCCATCACTTAAATCACGCATCTCATCCCGCTTCTACTCGGCTAGTTGGGCCTTCAACTCGCCGAGTCCCAGGCCAAAATGCAAAATCACTTAAATAAAATACATACCAGGAACCAGGTGCTACATATGGTCACACTAAATATTTGTGTGTCCATAGGGCAGTTTTGTACTAGTTGTACTTAGTTAACGCAAGAAAAGAAAAGAAGTTAGTATTGGTTGTTTATGGTCATGTACCTTTTATTATGTGTGTCAAAATATGATGAATTGGTTTTGAGAAGAAACAAATATTGTGAGTGCAGGTAGCATTTAGTTATGATTACAACTATTGTATGTGTCTATATGTAAATATAGTTATAAAAGAACAATAATGTCTTATTGATATAATTAGGGGTCGTTCATTGAATATGTTACTATAATTATGTAATGTTCATTCTGGTTGTACTATTGTATTTGTAGGTTTAAAGAATAGTCTTCATAAAATGAAAATTTGTTGCTATAAAACTGAAATTGTTTCCTGGTTAAGTTATTATACAAAAAAATGACAATTTTAGACTTTTTGGAAGACTCATAAATTTCACCATTTTTATCTTTGATATCATTTGGCAGAATAAAAAATGAATAAAAAGGTCAATCATGCCATTTTACAAAAGTACATTGCTTTTTTTGCAATTAAAGGGTTGTATAAATTAATGAAAAAAATTGAATGAGAGTTTTGTAAAGTTACCTCAACAGAAACATACGGCTATAGGTATTTTATGGTCACAACTAAAGGAAAAAAACCATGTCTTATAAGTATTTTTATGGTGATAGTTTAAGTTATTATGTTTGTCCAAAAATATATAATGGTCACAGTAAAACAAAAACCATATAACTGTTAGTAATTAATGGTCACATTTTCATTAAGAAAAGAACTATTACATATCATAAATTCATAATTGATATTGTCTTGGTTAGAAGAGTCATGTATCGAGAGCTAATCACCATTACAATTTATAGATGTCTTCTTCTAGAATATGGCATCTATTTTTACTACTCATTCCGAAGCCTTAAAACCAAGATTTAACTCTCATCACTTATTCTTTGTCCGCCAAGAAAGTATCCCAATCCAAGCACAAACCAATCTTCCGCTTTGGCCCCAATAGTTAAAGTACATCACCTGGCATATAGACTTGTCAAACTTTGTTATCTTCATGTATCTGACATTAAACCCTACTTAACAACATATTTACAATTTATTACTCGTAGTAGCATTATACTTTACATTTTACCCATGATAGCAACACACTTCAACTTTTTTAGCGATACTAGCAATTTGCAACATGTAATACCAACATACTTATAATTTATTACTCATAATAGAAATGTACTTACATCTTTTTATTGATAATAACATGTTAAAAATAAAATATAATTCTTAAATTGATAACATATTCCTATTATGAATAAAAAAATAAAGTACATTTCCGAGAGTAAAGTATATATCCATTACTTGCAATTTCCCCTTTGCTAAAAAAATATCTTTTGTAGGTTTTAGGTTTTAAAGACTCACCAATATCCAAGTCTTCTTGATTTATCTTAATTGTCTATGGTTGTAACAGCAATTATACAAAATTATGACGAAAAAAAAAACATAGATTTAGCATATATAGGGAATGTCTGCATATTAACTAAAGAAACAAAGCTTTAACATATATAGGTAAATAGGTACTTTAATATAAGCAAGTGGCAAGTAATAAACATGTTAGATTTGGTTATTTTAAATAAATGGTTAGTTCTATAATGTGTGGACAATGGATACGTTATATAAATTAACAGAAGAAAAATAATAAGCAATTTTGAAGCTTCTTAAAACTGTTTTAATAGTATATAACCAGATTATGATAAAATAACAAAAAGATGAAACTTTTAGTTGATAACCATCATAATAAATAGGCAAAAAGGAACAACTTTTTAAAGTTAGCATCAAATTTATAATCTTGCTTTCATTAAAAGATGAACTTTTAGTTGATAACCATCATAATAAACATGAATAATCGAATTAAAAAAAAATAAAGTATAGAACCATTAAACATTTTGATCGATCAACATGATGCCAGTTAGGTGTTTCTCAAGCATCACTCTCTGGTAATGAAATTGCAAATTGCAATCGTCAATTTTAATCAAGAAACAGAACCATAACTATCTTTAACTTCAAAAAAATTACTAGAAAGAAATAAATTTTGCATACCTGGAATGTTAAAGAAGAAATATCTGCCAATCGACTCCAACAATAATTGATACTGAAGCCTCTATTTATAAGAAAACTTGTAATATTAGGTCTAGCCAGAAGTTAGCAATTAAAATAATCAATAGAGAACATACAATCTCTGATGTGGAGGGCAGACATGTTAGGGTTGAGTGGAGCACAGAGCAATGATGAGCAACAAAATTGGGAGGACCACAGAATAAGGCACGATTTCAGTTGTCACTGCAACTTCAGGGTGACGTCGTCGCTCTTCTGTCGTTGTGGGTCGACCTCTGCACCATTGCCCGTGGGCGTTGCCTCTTCCCCTCACCGATCTTGTTCTTTCTCCTTCTAAATCTCTCTCTTTCTCCCTTGATTTCTTCTGTTATCTTACCCTCCCTTCTCTCAATATCATCTCTCATATCTCAATTTAGCGAACACACACCCAAATTGGCGGTGAATGTTGTCAACTATAGCGGGAGAATGAATTTGAGGGTGCCTGATGCTTAAATTTTTGTTTGAATGGGTTTTAAATTAACCACTTAAAAAGGTTAAATAAGACTTTACTGTTAAAATTCTATATATATATATATATATATATATATATATATATATATATATATATATATGTTCAATCGAAAACATTTCTTACTGCCAGAACATTTGAGAACAAACTTAGACCACGTTTGAAAATAAAAATTTAATATTGATATGTTTATTAATTTTTTTAATATTCAATAATATTATTATTTAGAAAATAAAAATACCCCATCCAACCCCCCACCCCGCCCCACCCACTGGTGGGTGGTGGTGACGGATAATGGTTGGTTTGTGGTGGTGGGTGGTGGTTATGGTTGGATATAGGTGGTGGGTGGTGGTGGTTGGCGCCATAGTTGTCAAAATCGCGATCCTGATTGTAGGATCATACGATCATATGTATGAAAATTGATCCGTATCGTAAACGGGTTGTATTTAGGGTAGGATCGTAGGTAGGATCGTAAGATCGTTGGTAGGATCGAGATCCGATCAGATCCTACCTTCCCTTGATTTTATTTTTTGATTTATTATTATTTTTTTTTGCAAATGAAATTTTTTTACCCCTTTATGTCTTTTACCCTTTACCAATTTACCATTTATCATTTTGTATTGTGACTTATGACTAATATTTTAAAGTTTTTATAACTTTTGAATGAAAAATTAAATGTTTGAAATATTTTTCATGATTAAAAATTATAAATTAAAATTATATTTTATTTTGTGAGATCTTAGGATCCCGATCCCGATCTTGAAAACCCAAAAACGATCCTGGGTAGGATACCGATCTTAACAAACTTGGTTGGCGGTAGGGGCAGTGGTAATGGTGGCGAGTAATGGTTTTGGTGGATGTTAGGTGGGGGTGATGGTAGCGGGGGTGGTGATTGCTGGTGGGTGGTGATGGTGAATGGTGGTGGGTGTTAAAGTGTGGATAATGGTGGTTGGTGGTACTAAGTGATGGGTAGTGATAGTGGTAGGTGGTAATGATGGTGGTGGGTGGTGGTTACGGGTGGTGGTGATGGTGATGGTGGTGGGGGTGGTTTTGATGGGTGGTGGATGAGGGTTGGGGTGGCGGTGATTAGTGGTAGGGGTGGTGCTGGCGGGTGGTAGTGATGGTTGTGTTTGGTTGGTGGTGGGTGGGGGCGGTGGAGACAGGTGGTGGTGATGGGTGGTGGCGGGTAGTGGGTGGTGGTTGTAGGTGATGGTTGGTGGCGGTGGCTGGTGGTGGTTATGGATGGTGGTGACGAGTGAGAGAGAGAGTGTGTGTGTGTGTGTGTGTTGGCTTATGGTTTATGGCTTATGGCTTATGGCTTATGCCTTATGGTTTATGTCTTATGGCTTAAGTCTCAAAACTTAGGTCTTAGGGTATGTCGCTTATGACATAAGGCATAAGGCATACTTAGGGTCTCGACTTATGTGCAAAGGCTCACATCCACTTACTTCACGCCAACATATATACTCCTACCCACCTCACCCATATATCACCCAACCTAAAATCCACACCCACAAACACACCCAACCTCAAGGAAAAACTCAAAAGAGCTTTCCAACTAATCTGCAATACCACCAATAAGGCCCCATGTCATACAATTATCAAATACAGGTTAAACAAAATAGGAAAAATATGAAATATTTGGTCTTTTATCTATCTTAGTAGATGTGAAGATTTTAGTCATGATTGGTTTGATCCTAATAAACTTGGAGTAGATGGTTTGATCTCAATGCCACATCTACCACTATCTTCACAATTAGTCAACACCACCTCCTCATTGACCCCTTTACTATCATAACCATCACTAGCACATATTTTGATGTCACCACTACAACTACCTCTGTCACAACCATCGCCTCCACCACCTATAATTTAAATAATCATTTTCATGTGACATGCAAATTTTTGTAACAGACACATGTAATATATATATATATATATATATATATATATATATATATATATATATATATATATATATATATATATATATATATATATATCAAAATTTTCAAAATGAATATATTCAAAAAAAAATTTAAATTAAAGATTTGTCAAAAATTTCAAAATGAATATATTCAAAAAATTTTAAAATCGAAGATGTCAATCCTGAATATTGAAAATTAACTCACATCCCGCTCAGGTTTCCAAATTCCCATTACCCCCAACATAGTCTAAACCACTATGGTTCGTTCTTTCGTTTTTCTCTCATGGGGTCATCGTTACTTATCCGTCCCTCCACCGTGGCTCCTCCATATCGCTCCTTAGCCCATATCGTCGATCGTGTTTCCCCTAGCCCCTGTTCATCCTCTGTTGGCTGCTTCAAAATAGTATAAAACCGTCGATCTGGGCATAAGGTGCCAAGTCAGATCACGAATCGAGATGGGATGGAATTAAGAATTCCAGGATCGTTGCCATTAGGCTCCTTCCGTCTCCTATCAGAACATTTTTCAGAGAGTTTCTCACGAAATAGCCCCATATCCCCATTGGTGTTTCTCGGTTTTTTTTGGTCTTCATCTTAATGGTACAAGAGGTTAGAACCCTATAATCGAGTGTAAAGGTAAGCCCTAAACATGTTTTATTTGAGATTGCTGATTAGGTGATACTCTTGTTGATAAGTTAGGAGTTGATCTTCCATTCATGTTCAAGGTGATTGCTATTTCATCCTCCATGTTTAAATATGATGTTTTTGATAAGTCGTTCCACAAATTTGTTCTCAATTATAATTAAGAACGGGATATAAAATTGTTGAGGAATTTCTTTTTGTTTTCAGGTTTGATTACATGCAATCACTACATTCGATTGGTATTGATTTCATATGAGCTTGCTAATGATCTAAATCATGCTTAAGGGAAGTGTCAATACTGTAGATTTAGAGATATATCTCTTCTAATTATGATTTATATCTTCCTATTATGTTTTAAATCCCTAAATCTCTTCTTATAACGCTTTAATTTGGTCTGATTATCAAGAAGTGGAATGTTGAATGTTGTTTCTTTCATTAAGCAAGTCAAGGTCAGTCCTCATTACTTTATATTACTTCATTACTATGCAAAAAGACATAAATGCCCTTTTGGTAATAGATCATAATATGAGTTGCAGTTGTCATCTACTAGGCTTATCATTGCAAGTACCTTATATTTTCTATCCATCAAACTCTGGATTTCTGTCCTATATCATTAATTTTGATGGTTTTTTTTGCAGTTTCTGCATTTGGAATTCGATGCGTTTCTTTGATACCACCACTCCTCACCGGCCCCTTCATAAGTAGTTTTCTTCTTCTATACATGGTTTTCTATTATAAGTAAAGCTACGACATTTATTTCTTGTATATATGTGGTTGTTGCACATCAAATTTGCTTTCAATCAAAATTCTAAATTGGCATACATGTTTTTAGATTTTATCTAAAAAACGTTGCTCTCATGCTTTTCCCTAAACTTATCAATTTAGGGCTGTTTGGATTTGCTTTTCCCTATTTCTTTATATTTACTAGGTTATTTCAAGTGAGAAGATTGTTGGAAGTAGTGAAACGACTCCTGTTAGTCTCAAAACCAATAAACCATCAGAACCTGTAACACCAGTATATTATCATCTTATAAGATCATCGTTGATATAATTTTTGTTGGTACTAATTTCTGTTTTTTCACCTGGGACTTTAACTTATTTAGTTTATTGCAAAACCCATCAAGAAACCAGTTCAAACCAAATCTGCTACTACAACTCCCGATACAGAATTGATTTCCATGAAATCTGCAACAGTAGTATATACTAATTTTACAGTTTTCAATACTTTTAATTTATCTTTTATATTAAAATATAATTTTACATATATGTCTTAAATCTTTATATTAGGCAAATACAAAAACCACCAGAAAAATTGTTGAGTCTAAGACTGCCACTATCAATCATGATATACCAACAGTTTCACCAAATAACCCCCTTCACTAGGTCGGTGTTTTTTTACATGTTGAATATACATTTTTTTTCTGATTCTAATATTACTTGTCATTGTAGCCAATAAAGTGTAGTCTATCATATCCGTATAAAAGGAACATCGTTGCTCGTGGTACCGTTCACTTATCATCAGAAAGACAATTCATTCATGGAGTTCCTCTAGAAGATGATTTGTATAAAGTTTCCATTGATGAAGGGGTAATAAAACATGCATTTCTACCCCATAAAACTGGAGAATTCACATTAGTTGATGATTCATATAAAAGTATTGTTCCATGGCCAAAATACCTTGTGCAAACCGAGTCAAAAGTTTGTTTAATTATGTTCACTACTTTGTGCATTACACTTTATTTTCTTCATAAAGTAGTATACTAAGTTTATGATGAACTCATTTTTTTGGTTTCAATGTTGTTATAGGTACCAGAAATTATATCACATCAAAACTCAACGAAAAGGAAACCAACTTACATATCATCTGATGCCCTTCTCAAGAAGACAAGGAGCAATACAAATAAGATGAATGCCTAGTTATGTTTAGGTTTTGGTTTATGATGTGTTTGATTTTTTTACCATTATTTAAATTCTTGAAATTAGGACAATTTTTTTTTTGGTATTTTAATTAGGAATTTAATGTATGGATTTGGATTTCAATTATTATTAATATCAAATTGCTTTTGTTTCATATTGTTGGGTTTGGTTACTTTAATTTAAATTATTTTGATGTGTCTACAATGTAGAAAATGTAACAATAAATAGTAAATTAAAGTGGCTTTAATATAAATTTGGCCATGTTTTATAGGGTTTCAATGTCTCTAAAATTATACAATGGTTACTTTACATCATTTTTTTAACGTGTGGCTAAATGGTTAACAATAGCCATAATATACAAGAATTATGAGACTACAGTTGTTTTAAAATGATGTTTATTCTAAAGTTTTTGTGACTAAGTTAAACAATAACAACATGAAAAACAATTTATGTGGCAAATAAATACCATAATTGATTGTTGTTGAGACTAAATACTAGCAAATCGTCACTTACATCATTAATTATATGTGTCCATTTACCGAACATGGACATGTTCACCGTAATTATATGTGTCTAAAATATACCCAATAGTCTTAATATGATACCGAATAGTCCTTAATTTTAACAAAATGTGTGTCTTTATAGTACTTATGATCGTATTTCACTTAATTGTGTGTCTCTATACGATAGGCTATAGTCACAAAAATTGATTGTTTTTTGTGACTAATTATTAGCAATTCGCCACTTATGGAATTAATTACATGTGGCCATTTAGCAAACACGTACATGCTCACCGTAATTACATGTTTACAAAAGATACACAATAGTCTTAATAAAATTTAAACTGTGTGACAATATAAAAGAAAACAACTACACTAAAACATCATGAATGTCGCAAGTTGGTGATATACAGTCACCACATTTACTAAATAAATGTGTCTACTGACGGTTTAACGCTACAATATTGGATATTTAAGGAACAAAATTCCGTACACATTTGCCACACTTTTATAATACGGCCACATGTTTCATATCATACGGACACTACATTTTAAAGTGACCATAAGACCCATACGATGGTGTAACCTTCCGTCACACTTTCAGTGAAAAATAAAATGTCACTATACGTATATGGTCACACTTTTTTGGTGTGACTGTAAGTCATTTTTCTTGTAGTGGATGTTGAAGACAAACTCGAACCGAAAAAAAGGCAATTGACGGCATCACCCAGAAGGGGATGATGCTAACGATTAATCTTGAAAATGTAACATCCCAAAAATTAGAGTAAAATTTTCATTTTTCCAAAAGAACTCAAGTCAATAATTGTTTACAAAAACGTTGTTTCAAAAGTATAGTTCGTAAATCAGAGTATCCCAAAATCCAATAACATAAAATCTGAAAGATGTGAACGATCACGCCTTTTGCTTTTCCCGATCATCTGAAGTACCTGAAACCATAACAAACAATTGTAAGCACAAAGTTTAGTGAGTTCCCCCAAAGTACCACCACAGAAACAAATAACATATAACAACATATACTCGGTCCACAACTTAAATGACTGGATTACCCCTGAGCCCACAATATGAATCTGGCTTGCCTATCGGGGCCACATCTCATATCTGGCTTGCACCTGATCCCACATCATAAGTTTGGCTTGCCCTTGGGGCCCACAACTTATGTATGGCTTGTTCTTGTGTAACACCCGATTCCTGGTATGTCTTAATTCGAGAATTTTATGTATTTCCTATGGGAATCGACGAGTTGGTGGCCCAACTCGTCGAGTAGTGACAGGACCCGCGGGAAGTTTAAGTGACCTACTCGACGAGTCGGAGACTGACTCGGCGAGTAGGTGCTGTTTGAGTGAAACCCTAAATTTGAGGGTTTGCAGCCTATTTAAACGTCTTATTGCAGCCTCCATTGTCCCTTATGCTCCCAAAACACTTCATATCCAAACCCTAGCCACTTTGAGTGATCTAAGGCCATTTTTGGTGCTTTTGGGTGGTTTGTGAAGCTTGAAAGGAAGGAAGAAGCTTGGGAATTCGAGTTGGGGCTCGTAGATCCAGAGATCTTATTCCATCTTCAGCTCAATCAAGGTAAATGCCCCCTATTTTGCTCCTCCATTTGGTTGTTCATCTTTAGGGCTTAGATTTTGGGTGCATTTAGGGCTTTCCAAGCCATATTCGGATTTGTGGAGTGTTATATGAGGTCTTGACTTCAGTTCTGAGTCATTGGAAGGGTCTCATGGCATAAAGGTGCCAACTTTATGGCCATGAGACCCCATGCACTTTGTAGAGCATCTTTTATGGCTTTTTGGGCCAATGACCCCTTGCATGTATACCAAGTTTGGAACTTTACGTATGAAATGGACATTAGGGGGCTAGATCTATGGTTTTGAGGTGTTAAGGTTCATCTAAATCGACTGTATAGTGTTGGCCAAGGATGGACTCGCCGAGTTGTTCTTGGGACTCGGCGAGTCTCGGTGCAATGACCACCAAATCCTTTCTGTGGATGAAGCAGTTGTTAGGGAGGAAAGTCCCGTAGATGTTTAGACACACAAAGGGACCTGGGAATCATGGGACTCGACGAGTGTATGAACAGGCTCGGCGAGTCCAAGGCAATCTCCCAACCTTTGAAGATAGACTCGACGAGTTGTTCATACAACTCGGCGAGTCGTAGACTGGACATGTTTATAAGAGGGAGATGAACTCGACGAGTTCAAGGAGGAACTCAGCGAGTCGGATGACGATAGTCCCGATGGTTTGATTGGAGGAGAAACCGTCGAGCTCTTGCTAGACTCGACGCGTGGAGTCGGGGTTGGATCGTGTTAGTGGAGCATGGACTCGACGAGCTGGTAGGCCAACTCGGCGAGTCAGGTCAACTGGGTGTTGACTTTGACCAATGTTGACTTTGCTTGGTTTTGGTATTGACCCTGGTTGGGGTTTGTATGTTCTGATTGATGACTCGAGGGTTGTCGTGTAGGGATTGAGGAGTCGAGGAGAGCCGACCTTCACGCCGAGGAAAGTTCAGACACTACACGACATCGAGGTGAGTTACCTTCCAGTAGGAGTGGGTCTAAGGCACCAAGGCTGGCCCACTAGTGATTGCTTCGTTGGGATGATTATCTTCGTGATAATTGTCTGGTTTGTTATTGTTGGATATGTGAGTATGCTAGTTTGTTTGATATGAGAATATGCCAGTTTGCTATGTTATGTGAGTTAGTATCAGTAGGAGGGGACTAGTCCCCGATTCGGTCGTTAGGGCCAACGGGTAGGTCGGACACCCCAGATATGTCTGACATCATGATTATGGTATGATATTATGTGTTAGCAGTAGGGGGTGAAATAGTCCCCGTGTTCGGTTGAGATAGACCGGAGGGTAGGTTAGCACCCCAGAATAGCTTGACATGGGTAGGTCGGCACCCCAGAATGGCTTGACATGGGTAGGTCAGCACCCCAGAACGGCTTGACATGGGAAGGACGGGCGCCCCAGAATTGCACGTTAGTATGTATGCTATGTGTGTATGGTATGTGGTATGATGGGGGAACTCACTAAGCTTTGTGCTTACAATTTCGGTTTTGGTTTCAGGTACCTCTTCGTCCAAGGGGAAGGACCCGGCGGTGTAGCAGCGCATCACACACACACATGGTTTCCGCCTAGAGTTTTCTGGGAATGTACTCTGATTTATTTTACTTTTGACGATATGATTTTCAAACACTTTGTTATGTTTCTTTTTACAATGACATGACATGGGTAATGTTTTGGTAACTGAGTTGTGAAATACTTAATTAAAAATGAAATTTTTGGTCTCGAATTTTGGGATGTTACATCTTCGGTTTGTTGGCTACTACACAAAGCTGTACAATTTAACCCAACCGTACTATGTCAACATATACATAACAGATAACATGTATCCAACAAACAGATAAACATATAACCAATCAGACAAATAGATTACTACCACATAGAAAGATCCTATATCAATGAGTTCAATGACTTCCTTCTTCTCTAAGGTGCACCAAGAACTCTCAAAAGCACTTAAAAATACCTTCTTTTTGCTCATAAGGCTCAATCTAGGGTTATGGTTTCTAGAGAGGGTGTTGGAGAGGTGGAGGCTGAGAATAGAATGGGTTTGGGGAGTTAAGGAGCTTAAATAGGGCTCAACCCACGAAAATAGTGTTTAGGAACTGATTGCATACTCCCAGCATACTCCTGGTATGCCCAGCGTACTAGGGGTTCCCTAGTAACTCCAGCGTACTCCCCGTACGCCCAGCGTATGCAGCTAACCCAAAAATCTTCCTAAATTCAAACCGCTGTAACTTCTTTGTTCAAACTCTGTTTTGGACGTTCTTATATCCACGAAAAGGGGTTGAAGAGCTCTACAATATTATCTAAATATCTTGGACTAAAAACTTCTAAAAAAAATCCATTCTTCATGCAAGAACCCGACCTATGACTTTTCCCTTTCTACCCTTCGGCCCAAAACACAATTTAAGGGTAAAATCTCTTAACTATCATTACCTCCTTCCAAAAGGACTACAATTTGCCTCATTAAGGCCCAAAACCTTACACAATTGACTTCCAGTCCATGGCTTTGAAATGGTAGGAAACATGATTATACAATCCTCCCCCTCTTAAATTATATTCCGTCTTCAAAATCCATATCGGTTACGATTTCTAAAACAACACTAACATATTCCATAAACTCCCATTAACCATTTCGAAATAAAGGCACCTTATAAATAAAACTCGAGAGACCACTCAGAAACACCCAACTGCCAAAAAGCAAACCAATAACTTGAAAATGCTCAAATACAACAATTTGTTTCTCTCCCTAACTGTATGACCCAACTTCCAGAGAGAACCACACAAGCCGGGAACTCTCAGTACTACAATCGCAAACCATCCTCGTTGTTGTACGTCCCGAAATCGATAACCCACTAGTCTATTCTAAGAAACATTAACCTAAGACTGATGATCATCCCTTCATAGAACCTAACCCTAGTCCCTGACTAGGGACACCACCAAAACATGCTGAAAGGATACTCAAAATATTCCGATCGCGAATTCCGCCCAAAAACTTTTAATATACTCTTGATTTCCTGACAAGTCATCACTAACACGCTGCTCCCAAAGGCCTAAGGATGTTTAATCCAAGAATTTGCACATTACATCGAAATCCCTCATCAGCTCAGGTGTACCTTCACCTGAAAAATCACTTGAGATTTCAGAACCAACTCCTATTACGAGAAACCAAATTCCTAATCGATAGCCCACAAGAAGATGGGGTCCACCATAGCAACCATTCATTAAGAGACTTCCGGTGCATAAAATAATATACCATTCTAAAATTTTTTCCTGACCACATGATCCAAACCAGCTGGTCACCAATCTCCCGAATCCTAAGAACAATGCACTATTATCTAACCATGCCAATAAGAGTAACAATCCGAGACCTAAGAGTCTCAACCAAATGACTACCAGGTCTAAAGGTACTTAACGGTCAACGCACTATCTTGTAGAAAACCCATTCAACATTCCTTTCGATGCTAATCAAACACAACCCAGGCTATACCCTTTTATCACACACAACACCTTGCACAACTTAGGCTGTTACAAATGCAAAATCATTCAAAGACATTGTCACACCCAACCAACGAATGATATAGGAGGTTGTAATCTTGCTCCAACTCAAGGGCTACAAACCAATTAAGAATTGTACCAATGAATTCGGACCAGGTGTTCTCATGTTATCTTACCTAGTCCATATGCACCTCCTCATGACTATATTTCAAGAGCTACCACAATATACATCCCCAAAGGGAAGCACATAACCATCACTAGATCTACTACGTTCCAACTTCATCACAACCTTACCCAAAACTGTAAGCCAACGCTTAGTGAGTTTCCCCAAAGTACCACCATATAAACATAATAACAAACAACATGCATACAAATCCTTCAGCCTGACTGGAATGTCGCACCGGCCTACAGTATATCTGGACCGCTCAAATAACCTTCAGCATGACTAGACCGCCTCACAGGGCCTTCAGCCTACCTGAACCATCCTCTGGGCCTTCCGCCTGACTGGTACGCCTCTCAGGCTTTAGTCTATTCGGGCCGCACTGGGTCTCTTGGCCTTCAGTCTAAACTGGTCCGCCTCAACCCAACCACACATAACATGTCGACGTATACATCACAAATTAACATACATATAACCAATCAACAGACAATTAGGCAGATCCATAGATCTCTAAGCATAGCATCATCCTATATACCAGGATACCGATCTAACAGATCACTACACAATGATAACATTCTAATCTAATGTGCCGGCCTTCGTCCCTTCGACCCGTAAGTACAGTAAGGAAAACTTATCTCACAGTCTGGACAAAAGTTGATGAGGTCTTGACTCTGAATCTTAGCTCTAACCGTCACTTATCCAACCAAATGACCAATCTCAATCAAAATCCAAAAATACCCAGCCAAGTCAACACAGCCGAGTTAACCCAGCTTGGTCTAATAAATCCCTTGTTGAGCAGTTCGTTCAGTTGACCGGATAGCTCCTGCATCTCAGCTGGTGCTAGTCGATAAGGAGATTTGGCTACCGGGGTAGCTCCTGGAACTAAGTCGATTCTGAACTCGACTTGACGTTGTGGTAGTAATCCTGGTAGTTCTTCGGGAAAGACGTCAGGAAAGTCACGTACTTCTGGGATGTTCTTTATGTCTTTCGCCTCTTGGCTCATATCAACTGCATGAGCAAGTAATGCATGGCATTCCTTCCGTAAGTACTTCTGGGCTTGTATACTTGAGATGATTCGAAGGTTCATGTCGGGTTTGTTTCCATAGATAACTAGGGTTTCGTTAGACGGTAGATTAAGACGAACGACCTTCTCAAAACACATGATGTCGGCACGATGAAGACTCAACCAATCCATGCCGATAATGACGTCGAAACTTTTAATTGAGACATGCATGAGGTCGATTGGAAATGAATGGCTATCTAGAGATAGGGTACATCCTACGTATATATAGCTAGTGCTCTCAGTCTTTCTGTTAGCCATTTCTACGGTGAACAGTTCTTTCAGTGCTCGTGGTTGTTGTTTAAGTAAGTGTGCAAATTTTTGGTTCACAAAACTCCTTTCCGCTCTACTATCAAATAGTATGCATGCATAAGAGTTATCAAGGAGAAACGTACCACTGACCACTATAGGGTCTGCTACCACTTCCTCATGGCCTATCGCCAAAACACTTGCCACTCCACCAATATTCCCTTCCTTCGGGCAGTTCCTCTTGTAGTGACCAACCTCACCACACCCGAAGCATGCGTGGCCCACTCCAACGCTAGGGACTTGGGTGATTGGCCTAGCCGGAGCTTTGCAGAAACGGGCAGTGTGCCCTTTCTTGTTGTAGTTTGTACACCGCATTTCCCGACAGGGTCCGTTGTGGTGGAAGTTGCACTTGTTGCACTTTGGCAAACTCCCAGCATACTGTTTCGTCGGCACAGTGGCAGCAGGTGCTGTTGCGGCATGAATAGTCACGATCTGTTGTTTCTTGGTAGAGTTCTGCGCCGCATTGTTCGTCTTCTTATCCCAAAATTTCCGCTTGTTGTCGGCTGTTTTGGCTGGTTCTAGGACAGTAAGGGTTGTTGTTGGTGTGCGGACTCCATGATCGATGAGCCGCTGTGCCAATCGCTTGGCACTGTTGAAGGTAGTGGGGTTTGAAGCCAGTACATTCCCCAGAAATGGAGGCACCAACCCCCAATATACCTCTTGACCTTCTTTCCCTCAGTGGGGACCATTCCTGGACATAGAGCCACCATATCACTGAACCTGGCAGTGTAGGCTACAATGTCGGAGCCTTTCATGGTTAGGCTCCAGAGTTCATGTTCAAGTTTCTGAGTGCTTCCCATCCTATCGCATTAGCCACTACTAGAATGAGTGACTTGTCATGGCTATTCCACCATGTGAGGGCTCTGTCCGAGAAGGTGCAGGCAGTAAATTTTACTTTTCTTCCTTCCGGACAGGAGCAGATCTCAAAGATCGACTCAATTTTCTCAAACCATTGCGACAAAGCAATGATTTCTCCGCTGCCGTTAAAGGCTCTGGGTTTACAGTTGGTGAAGTCTTTATACGAACACTCCCTAGAGCACCCGTGAGCATCACCTTGAGTAGAATTAACAGTTGTTCCACCCCCGCTACTACTGCTAGCATTGAATTGAGTTAGGGCTGCCGTAACAGCCGGATCCACTTCAGCGTGAAGAAGTGCAGGGTTGTATTGTGGAGGAGGTGGTGGTTGAGTTGGAGTTATTGGAGGATTGCGTCTCGTTGATCGGTGGGGAGGCATCTTTCAACTGAAAGTTTACAAAGATGAAGATAATAATAAACATTCACTAGTGAGAATAATGAGCGTGATCCATGAACTAAATCGCCATAGTTCAACAAATAAATGAGAATGTGATTGCAATAGAGATCTAACAATATAAGGATGAAAGCATTTGGGTAAAGATTTCCTCAGAGGATTTGATGTCTGTCAATATCATTGGTATTAAAGATGCAATATGTTCGGAAATATTGACCTTGGAGTAGGTCTTACATCATACTAGAAATGAGAAAAAATTTGACAGCACAAAGACCTAACAGACTGAAAGTTCAAGGTCTTAACATAAGCATGAATTTAATACCAGAGTCTATACATAAACCTAATTTATATCCAAAAGAGAGAGTAGGGTAGGCTCTACTCGCGAGGGGAGTTGTTCTGGTTGGTGCTTGATTCAGCCATGGATTCAGCCAGCTGCTGTTCCATTTCCCATACACGCCTTTGCAGTGCCACCTGGTTCTGACGAAGATCCCTAACTTCGGATTGGCAGGCATTCAGTTCTACCTGTAGGGCGTCAGTGTGAGTCCTTTCTAAGTTCTGTTCATCGGTCAGATGATGGAGACGAACTGTGTTGACTCCGGAGTTAGTACAGATCTCCATGCCTTGGCCGAAGTTTGCTTTTCCCTGCTCAGCATTGCGAGCAACATGACACACCAAGATAGGAATGAATCTGTCTGCTGAGCCTCCCTTATTTAGATTGTAGAATCTTTGACTGCATTGTAGGGATATGGTTGTCCCTGTTCGTGGCTCCACCTTCCCAAGTTTACCGCCCACAGAGGCGTCGAGCCTTGGAAAGCCGGACGAGGGTTAGGATTCTGAGCAACTTGGGGTGGATCATAGACCTCTGTTTCTGAGTCCGAGTCTTCCTGGACTTCTTCTTCGTTCTCTTCATCAGAAATTTCCTCGGGGTGTTCTACTGCTAGGTCCACCGGGTTCTCTTCTTCAGGCTCCGCTTCAAGCCATCCACCATTCACTTGATCGGGAAAGTACGGGTCGCCAAGTAGATGGAATCCGGCCATTTTATCTAAGCGAGAAAAGGGGTGTAAGAAACATATAATAGCCGTACTACTAAAGATAATTATAAGATGATCCTTACCAGTTACTTAAATATTTGTGTAGTGCATACCAGTCATATATAACCAAGATTGAATAGACCTTCGAATAAGTGACCCAACTCTAAGTCCACAACCAAATAAGGAACTGGAAGTAAAGCAAAGATCCCACATTCTAATTCTATAACACCATAGTCATATATAACCTTAGCGTATCGACTCAGCAACTATTGACCTACTAGTAAAGACTTTTTAGTTCTCACATAAGTAATTATAGTATCACAAAATACTCCTATAGTATTTTAAGATTATGTTATGTTCTAAAGTTTTCATTGTAGTAGAGTTGGTAATGTTTTTAGACTTGTTGCAACACCACAACCATTCCTAGGCACATGTTAATCACTTCTCAGAAAGATATAGTTGATTAGGCTATATCACTCCCAGATCTGATTATATGTCCCCAAGCCTACTTGTGCTGTCCAACAATCGCAATACTTTTGTTCTGTTCTAGTATGACACTGATCCTAGTATGAATGCATGTATGTATACTTTAATAAAATATTTATTATTTAAAAAGTATTAACTCTTGGTCAGAGTGTTTTAATCTTGATGTGTTTATAGTTGTATATCTTTTATGGGTTGATATACTCAATTCACTATAAACAAAGCTCTGATACCAATTTGTCACACCCCCAAACCGGAACGGCGGAAACATTCGGGGGCGGAGGACGTCATGTACAATAGTAAAAATATGTAGAACAATATGTAATCAACAATATGTAATCAACAAAATAAAGATGAGTCTTGAATATTTTCCGTCTTCTCAAAAAACCTGGTCGTATGTACCTGTCTACTGGTGACCTGAGAATACAAGTTATTTTGAAAGAGTAGATCATCATTTAAGCTGGTGAGTTCATAAGTATTTTTGTTTTAATTGTTTGCATTAGTTTTATAATAATGTTTGTATATGTAAGTAAAAAGGTTTGTATCTTTCCAGAAAATCCTATATTTTCTACTTAAATGAAAAGTAGTCTTCTTCCAAGACTCAACTGTTTTGTATGCTTGTTCTTTTGTAAAATGTATGTTTTTCCAAGTTTGTGACTATCTTTACTAGAAAAATAGTTTGCGTTCCTCAATGTGAGGATATCATGTATGAATGAATGAAAAATGAAGATGTACAGTAGTGTGGTGTAAAGATACCCTACTGAAGCACTAACTACCTTAAAAGAAATTTGTTAATTAAGGTTAAAAATGTGATTAGGTTATAACCATGCTTGATTGACTAGTATAAAACACGACATTCTAAAGACGTCAAAAATGGTATGGAATCTGTCACCCGTACACCTGCAGGTCCCACTGTAGCTAGCAACAAGGTGTAGGATGGTGAATCCCGTATAGATCTATACACAAACTCACGCTCTCCTCCCAGGAGACTCTGGTTACAAAACGTGACACAACAAGTATATTGCTATGCCATGAAATAGAGTTTCACATTCTAGTTGTTCTATTTTTGTTATAATATATATATATATATATATATATATATATATATATATATATATATATATATATATATATATATATATATATATATATATATGTGTGTTGGATAAGGTGTCTAAGTCCATAACTTTATTTGGTATATACTTGACCCGACCCGACATGGTCCATTTGGGTTGCACTTCACCCGAACTATTTGTATGGTTAATTCTTTGAGAATTGTATGTTTATAATTTATTAATATATTATAAGTTATAATATATTAATGTGAAATCATATTATTTAATTAGTATTGATCATAAATTAAGTTAGAATTAATTTGATGATAAAAAAGGTGACTATTTGAATATGGGCTCTTGTATTTATATAAGCGTCGGCTAATACTCATTTAGAATGGGCTTGGCATGCATGGGAGTCCATGGATAGTCCATGGAGCTTTAACCCATGGATCCTTTCAAAGGAAGAGTCATGAGTATTAGGGTTTACATGGATGTAACTCTAATCCTCCACACTATATAAAGGAGCTTGTGATGCTTGAAATGGCACTAAGTGTGTGTGTGTAAGAAAGGTGGCCGATTTCTACAAGCTAAACATACTCTCTCATAGTTTTTCCAAAGTTTGTGGTGATTTGTGACTTCCATTTGAGTCATCCACATTATTGGTGCTTGGCTCTCAAACTCCAAGGAATCAACTCACTATTAAAAGGTATGTAATTCTTCTAGCTTTTATGTTTAATGTTCCCCATGCCATGCTAGATTGGTTATGAACCTTGAAAAACAAATTTGCATGTATTATTAGTAAAACATAGATCCAAGGTTTCTAGGGTTGCATGTATACCATAGGAGTGTTAGAATGCTCAAAACCCTTCAGTGGTATCAGAGCGTAGGATCGTTTTCTTGAATACTTTATGCAAACTGTTGAAAAGTCGAAAAATTGAGCTGTCTGGACAGTGGACTCGCTGAGTCCATGGGTGGACTCAACGAGTCCAAGTGCAAATTCATCCTACTCGTCGAGTAGGTTCCTACACTCGACGAGTAGGAGGCTCTGACTGCAGTTTTTCGACTTTTGCAGCTGGGAATGGACTAGAAACATTACCCTAAAGTGTTTTGCTGTTTTAAAACTTGTTTTAGATGGTGTAATGGTTATGCTAATCTATTTACAATGGCTAATATCAAAATTCCATGTTTTATATGTGTTCATATGATTCTTGAAACATTGATATGGTATTCATGTTCTTATGAGTTATTGTTAGATCATAAGAATTACTTGCTAAATTGTTTAATGATTAATTCTTGATCAATTATGTGTTTTAATGGAATCCATAATTTGTCCTCAAGTTATGGATTTCCAAAGGTCACTTTCTTTTAATGTCCATTTAAAACACATAAGTTACATTAAAATGAAGAGTCTTCACTTTTATGAACCATTAACTCATAAGTTATGAAATGAAAAGTTTTGAATAGTTTCAAAACTTGCCCTCAAGTTTTGGAATTTGTAAAGTCACACACACTTTAAAATACTTTAATTCCAACCCTTAGGATTTTAAAAGTTAAAATTCAACCCTTATACTATTATAAGATTAATGGTTAATATTTATATATATGTATAAGATCAAGTCGTTTTACCGTTAGTAGGCCTCATTCACGAAGCCGGTCTATAAGGGGGGTATAAGGTTGTTGCCTATAAAATGGCAGCTTAATGGGTGTCCACTCTCACCCACCGCTTCCTTGATCGGTGGAGGGTCGTTAGCCGAAAGGGTAGGACAATGACTTTAATTCTCATTAAAAGTATAATAATTATTATAAAGTAACAAAATGTTTTTATAAATTCCCAATCTTAGTTACTTTAGGAAAATGTGAATTGGGTGCTAACCCATGAAATTCACACTTTGTACCTTACCAAGTCGTTGGTGGAGCGTGTGTGGTTAACGGGCACACTAACTTGGACTAGTAAGGACTAAAAAGGGTGACTTAATGTTTATCATAGATCGGTGGAGCGCGTGTGGTTAACCGGCACATTGATTACGTGATAATATTAAGGGTACCAAGTGAATTTGCATGGTTATTCACACCTTGTTTTGTGATCCTCGGCATCGCAGTCACAAAACTTGAAGGGCACAATCGAGATTGAAACATGCCATTGAAAATTTCAATGAATCTTAAAAGAATCTAGGAATTTCAAAACCAATTAAAAACCTAATAATTTATTTCGTTTTCATGGTGGAAATTGGTGAATCGTCATTCACCTACCTTCAAATATGTTATAGCTTAGATTACGACATCCCTCTTCTAAGTTATAATATATTGTGTTGGGTCCTAGCCTTAATATTACATTTGGGTGTCTTATTAAGGACTCTCTATATCTAATCTAAACTTATCTTTCTTCTTTTCAGATGTCTTCCAACAATGCTTCGGGCTCTAACCTTACCGGCTCCTTCTCTCTCATGAAGCTTTGTGGGAGAGTCATCTTCGATGGTTCCAACTTTATGGATTGGATCCGGAACATCATGATGGTCACTCGTTATGAGGACAAAGAATATGTCCTCGACAAGGAGCTTATGGAACTCGATGAGTCTCCTGCTACTCCTGAGGAGATCGCTGAATACAGGACACATGAGAGAGATGCCACCAAAGTGGCATGTATCATGATGGCCACGATGACAGCCGAGCTCCAAAAGTCCTATGAGGACTATTACTCTTTTGAGATGCACCAGGACTTGATGGAAAGGTACCATCAGAGTGCTCGTCAAGAGTGGTATGAAATCATCTCCTCCATGATAACAACCCGGATGAAGGATGGTGAACCCATCACGGCCCGCATGCAGAAAATGAAAAGGTATGTGGACCGTTTGCAGAAATTTAATGTGGACTTCCCTGAGGAGTTGGCAATTGACATCATTTTGCACTCCCTACCCTCGTGTTATGATCATTTCCACATGACATACCACATGAACAAGGAGGAAGTTACACTCAGCAAGATTCAAGGACTTCTGAAGACTGTCGAAAGTGGTCTTAAAGGTAAGTCGGTTGTTACTCCAACTCCTACAATAACCCCTGTTTTGGCTATCGGACAAGGAAAAGGGAAGAAGAGGAAGAACCCTTCTAAGGGTACCAAGGGAAAGTCTCTTGATGGCTCCTCATCAAGTGGAACCAAAGGTGGTTCTGCTACTCCTTCTGCAATCCCTAAGGATGTTGATTGCTTCTATTTCCAGAACAAGGGGCACTGGAAGCGAAACTACCCAAAGTACTTGCAGGATGTCAAGGATGGGAAAGTAAAACCATCCCATGCAGGCATTTACACTATATTGTCTAATAACTCACCATATTCTAACTCTTGGGTCCTTGATACAGATTGTGGTATTCACATATGTTCTGATTTGCAGGGCCTAAGAAGAAGTGAGGATGTGGAGCACGGGAAGATAAACCTAATCATGGGGAATAGGAAGACTTCGCCTGTTACCAAGATTGGAGTTTATACTTTGTTGCTAAGTAGTGGGTTAAAGTTAGATTTGAATAAATGTGTTTACTCATCTGAAATGGCGAGGAATATTATTTCCTTTCATGATTTGTACAAACAAGGGTTTACCTTTTCTTTTGATAATGAATGTGGTGGTATTAATGTTTTCTATAATAATGTTCTTTATTTTAAAGCATTACCTAGTGATGGTGTGTATGAAACTGTGTCGGTTGTAGATAACCTAGGAAATAATGTGTTGCGTATTGATTCTTCTACTATCTTGGATAAAGCATCATTGTGGCATTGTCGTCTTGGAGATGTAAGCAAGAAACACATAGGCCAACTCCAAAACGATGGAGTCTTGGAGTCATTTGACCTAAATTCGGATGATAGTTGTGAATCTTGTTTGCTTTGGAAAATGACAAAATCACCCTTCACTAGTACTTGTGCAAGGGGTGAGGGTTTTTTGGACCTTATACATACTGATGTATGTGGACCCTTCAAAACCGCCACAAGGGATGGTAATCGCTATTATGTGACTTTTACTGATGATTATAGTAGATATGGTTATGTCTACTTAATCAAGCATAAGTCAGAGACTTTTGAAAGGTTTAAAGAGTTTAAACAGGAAGTAGAAAATCAATTGGGCAGGGACATTAAGATGATTCGATCCGATCGAGGTGGTGAGTATCTTAGTACAGAGTTCCTCGACTAGCTTAAGGAGTGTGGGATTGTCTCACAATTGAAACCTCCCAGGACACCACAGTTGAATGGTGTGGCTGAGAGGCGTAATCGGACCTTGTTGGAAATTTTTCGTTCCATGATGAGTCGAGCTTCGCTACCAATATTTTTTTGGGGGTATGCCTTAGAGACTGCCGCCCATATCCTTAATCTAGTCCCTACAAAGAAGGTTGCCAAAACACCTCATGAGACGTGGACTGGGAAAGTTCCCAACTTGGACCACATCAAGATTTGGGGCTGCGAGGCTTTTGTGAGGCGCGAGACTCACGATAAGCTCGAACGTCGAAGTGAGAGGTGTATTTTCATTGGCTACCCACAGAAATCCTTTGGTTACCTCTTCTGCAGACCCAGTGAGAATGTGGTATTTATGGCAAGGAGAGGGGTCTTTCGTGAGAGAGAGTTCATGATACAAGGAAACAGTGGGAGGCAAATTGACCTTGAAGAAATTCAAGAGTCAAGTGGTGAAGGAACCTCAAACCCTAGCAATCAACCTAAGGAGGAAACTCATGTTGATCCGACTAACGAGTCTGTACCTCTGAGGCGTTCCACGAGAGTTAGGAATGCACCTAAGCATTACTATGGTTTCCATATTACTGCGGAAGGTGATACACTTATCAGTGATATCACACTGGTAAATCTGGATGAACCTAACAGATATACGGAAGCAATGGCAGGCCCTAAGGCTGCTAAATGGAAAGAGGCTATGGACAGCGAGATACAGTCCATGTATGACAATCAAGTTTGGAACTTGGTTGACAATGTACCAGGTCATAAGACAGTCGGGTGCAAATGGACCTTCAAGAAGAAGACCGACATTGATGGTAATGTACACACTTATAAGGCGCGACTGGTTGCAAAGGGCTTTTCTCAAACTCTGGGAGTTGATTATGATGAGACCTTTTCACCAGTAGCGAAGATAAAGTCTATTAGGGTTATGTTAGCCATTGCTGCATTTCATGACTATGAAATATGGAAAATGGATGTCAAAACCGCTTTCCTTAATGGAAAGTTGGCTGAGGATGTTTTACATGAATAAGCCAGAGGGTTTTGTCAGTACAAAGTACCCGAATAGAGTGTGTAAGCTTGAAAAATCCATCTATGGATTAAAACAAGCACCTCGCAGATGGAATCTTTGTTTTGATGAGAAAGTCAAAGAGTTTGGCTTTTCGAGAAGTGAAGATGAGTCCTGCGTATATGTCAGGGCTAGTGGGAGTATAGTTAGCTTCTTGGTGCGGTATGTGGATAACATACTGCTCATAGGAAATGACATCCCAACCTTGCAGGAGGTGAAGTCCTGGCTTGGGAAGTGTTTTGCTATGAAGGATATTGGAGAGGCTGCCTATATCCCAAGGATAAGGATATTAAGAGACAGGAGTAAAAGACTAATTGGACTTAGTCAGAGTACCTACTTGGAAAAGGTGTTGAAAAGGTTCAACATGCAGATTTCCAAGAAAGGAGAATTACCGATCCAAAGCAATGTCAAACTGAGCAAGGCTCAGAGCCCGAGTACAGAGGCTGCGATAGCTGAGATGAGTCGATTACCATATGCTTCCGCTGTTGGCTCAATCATGTATGCTATGACTTGTACCCGCCCTGATGTGGCCTTCACTTTAAGCGTGGTCAGCAGATATCAGGTGAACCCTAGCAAGGCTTACTGGACTGCGGTAAAGAATATTCTCAAGTACCTGCGGAGGACTAAGGATTGGATCCTTACCCTTGGTGGGAGTGATGACTTGAGAGTAGTAGGGTATAGTGATGCTAGCTTATAGACTGATAGGGATAACTTCCGCTCTCAGTCGGGCTGGGTCGTTACTCTAAATGGAGGGGGAATCACTTGGAAGAGTTCCAAGCAGGAGACGGTAGCTGATTCCACCTGTGAATCAGATTACATAGCAGCGAGTGAAGCGGAAAAGGAGGCGATATGGCTGAAGAACTTCATCGGAGACCTTGGAGTTGTACCAGCTATTAAGGAACCTATGGAGATTTTTTGTGGCAGCAATAGTGCGGTTGCCTTAGCGAAGGAACCGAGAGATCATGGCAGATCCAGACACATTGATAGAAAATATCACTTCATAAGACATAAGATAGAAGAAGGAGTCCTCATGGCAAAGAGGGTATCATCAGAAGAGAATCCTGCAGATCCCCTCAAGAAGGGACTGATGAGGGTTAGGCATTTACAACATGCGAGGCGCATCGGGCTGAAGGATGATATTAGTTTTACAGATTAGATAGCTATTTCTGAAACTTGTAAAATGTAATCGACATTTGATGATGAATAAAAGGTGTTTTTATTTATGAGTAAGGTGTTACTGTCTTTTGTCAATTATTTACAGCTTTGCATGTTTTGACTTCTAGAATAAATTACTTTATTCAAACTTCCACAGTCGGTTATATGTCGGAAGTAGGTATGAATTAAGACTGTCATGAATTGGGCTTGTAGATGACTAAAGGTGTTTAGCCATAGAAATAGTTTCTACAAGATTCATGAGTGCTAAAAAGTTCTGAGTATTGGAATAAACCCACGCTCACTTGCATCACTTCATGGAATTTATCTCGAGTAATCGTGAGACGGTAATATCATATAAGTCTTCAAACCTAGAGATATGAGTTGTTGCCTATGAGTTGGTTTTACATTGATTGCACGAAACCGCATCAGTAACTTGATGTTATAAAATGTGCCTTTGTGTATAATTCAACAAGTAGTAGAACAAGTATACAAGTCGAAGTTTATTTGTTCCTTCTAGTCCTTGGAGGATTAGAAGCGATATCTGGGTCCCTCGATGATTTTGTTTTGACCTATGTACCGGGCCCGGTCAGAACCTAATTGATGTGTTCAATTTAGTTCTATGTCAAACAAATCGGAAATCGGGAAACAAACTGCTGGACAATAAGTACGACATTGTTCCATGTATTTGTCCGGCTGATATCTTGAGAACAGAGGATTTTATGATCACTTATCTAAAATGGTGCTTCATAGTTCAATAGAGTTTTAAGAGCTACGATTGCCGGTTGGTTCCTGAAGTCATATAGGCAAATATAGTTATTAGACTTATCCAAGTGGGAGACTGTTGGATAAGGTGTCTAAGTCCATAACTTTATTTGGTATATACTTGACCCGACCCGACATGGTCCATTTGGGTTGCACTTCACTCGAACTATTTGTATGGTTAATTCTTTGAGAATTATAAGTTTATGATTTATTAATATATTATAAGTTATAATATATTAATGTGACATCATATTATTTAATTAGTATTTATCATAAATTAAGTTAGAATTAATTTGATGATAAAAAAGGTGACTAATTGAATATGGGCTCTTGTATTTATATAAGTGTGGGCTAATACTCATTTGGAATGGCTTTGCATGCATGGGAGTCCATGGATAGTCCATGGAGCTTTTAACCCATGGATCCTTGGAAAGGAAGATTCATGGGTATTAGGGTTTACATGGATATAACTCTAATCCTCCACATTATATAAAGGAGCTTGTTATGCCTGAAATGATACTAAGTGTGTGTGTAAGAAAGGTGGCCGATTTCTACAAGATAAACATACCCTCTCATAGTTTTTCCAAAGTTTGTGGTGATTTTTGACTTCCATTTGAGGCATCCACATTATTGGTGCTTTGCTCTCGAACTCCAAGGAATCAACTCACTATTAAAAGGTATGTAATTCCTCTAGCTTTTATGTTTAATGTTCCCCATGCCATGCTAGATAGGTTATGAACCTTGGAAAAACCAATTTGCATGTATTCTTAGTAAAACATAGATACAAGGTATCTAGGGTTGCATGTACACCATAGGAGTGTTAGAATGCCCAAAACCCTTCAATATGTTCTTTTATGTACTTGTTATAGTATGTATGTTCCTTCCTGTTCTAGTTATAGTATGTATGTTCCTTCCTGTTCTAGTTATAGTATATATGAACTTACTCATATATGTTTCACTGATCTAGAAGTAGTAAGTAGTAATCCTCTAAACTATACCTATTATAGTTTACTAGTATGACTGTTTGACTGTTTCTGATTTGAAGAAAAGACTCAATTACTCACCATAAGCAACTAAGTTAAGTATGATCCTTAAAAATGGGTTTAATATTCATATATGTAATTAATGAGCATGACTATGATTTAGCCGACAGTCGGACTAGTGATCCTACCCTAATCCCACAACCAAACAAGGAACAGGAGTCAAGGTATTTAGCAGTAGTCCTAAGTCCGTTAGAGCATACTTATACGTAAATACATAGACGAATATGATTTTGACATAAAAGAAGTCTAAAATAGTTTAAAAGAGTTTTAACAAGTTTTTGAGTATAAGAAATCCTTTTGCTTACAGTTTTCACACGTAAATGGTTAACACATTAGTATTGTGTTTTACTTGTATCCCCCCCTAGAAGCATTTAAAATCATTTAAAACTATATTTGTAGGGGTATGAACTCACCTGATGTGAGTGATTCGGATGAAAGTTTGATATAGGATGCTTGGTATCACTAGTGAAGTCCTGAGCACAAATGGATCCTATTTAACATATAATAACATATATAGGTATACAATTAGTGCATATAACAACTAACATGTAAGGGAAACAACCTTAGGAAGTAGGAAACACTTCCTATGAAGTATTAGAAGTGAAAGAGTGGGGTTGAAACTTGATCACGACCAAACAAGGAGGGTTCAAGGCCTTTGGGTTGTTCACGGCCTAAGAACACTTGATGTGTTCATGGCCCTAGCTTGGATATATGAAGGGTTCACGGCCCTATGAAGGGTTCACGGTCATGAACTCTTGAAGATCTTGCAAAGAAGTGTTGTATCAATGGTGGAATCAAGTGTGTCAAAGGGATAACAAGAAGAGGGAGGAGATACTTACGTTTTTTAGGCCTTTAGAAGTGATCACGGTTGAAAATAGTTGAGGGAGAAAGGAGAGTTCACGGCTAGAAGGGAAGAAGTGAAGAGAAAAATGGCTAACACTCGTTTATATAGGGGAGAGGGTAGTTCACGGCCCAAGGATGGGTTCACGGCCGTGAACCTCTTTTGAAGATGTTTCCGGCTCGAATGCAATTCACTTATCTCTTGCTAACACTTCCTAACACACAATCCCTTAAGTGTACTAGGCTTAGAACTCATAAAATGACCCTTACTCAGTAAAAGATAACAGAAACAAGTCTGAACTTTAGATTGATTTGGTTGACTTTACAAGATAAGGATTTCGGGTTGTCACATTTTCTAATGGCCCTTTTCATTGCAGTTGTAGCAAGTAGCCTGTTTGGGGTCAATAACATAAGGAATGTCTGAATTGGAACTCACCTTCGACCCACTACTATATGATCCAACATGGGCCTTACCCTTCGATTTAGAATGAGGATTAGCCTTCCTCTTCTTTCCTCTGTTTTCCCCAATGGAATTAATGAAAGCACTTTTAGCAGAATGGACTTGGTTATTTTTCATCACTGATTTAGCTATCTGCAACAAATTATGGAGTTAGGTCAATGTGGTGTCTGTGTTGTTTAAATGATAAGCCAAGATAAACTGATCATAACAAGGCGACAAAGAGTTAAGGACCATGTCAATGGATAACTCCTCTTCAAAAGTCACATTGAACCTTTCAACACACTCCTTCAACATGTAGGTCGTTAACGTTTTGTCGACCTCATACTTTTCTTTATGCGCTCTATTATGGAACTTTTCCACAAGATCGAAGCCCATATCGTACGACCACTAGTCCTCATGGAACTTTTGCAACTCATGTAGCACGGTTGCAATTATGATGCAAGCGACCTTTGTTACGTCGTCATAGTGTTTCTTGAAGGTGGTAATCTCTTCTGGAGTAGAAGTTGACTCATCGACTTCGAAAATAGGTTTTTCGAGGACATATTCTTTGCCTTCATATCAAAGAGTCATCATGAGATTTTCACATCCGGTCTACGTAGTTGGCACTAGCTACTTTGTTTTTGGAGAGGATCGAGAGTAGAGTTAAGTTGTTGTTGGTGGATGATTGAGCAGTAGTAGCATCTCCTGGAGTAGACATATATATTAAAGAAATACTTTTAGTTAGTTGGTATAAATCCTTAATATTTTTAACCCATAATAAATATTCAAGGCTAGGATCTAATATAACTAGGCTTGGCAACCTCGATGACATTTATCATCTCAAATTAATGTGCTGAGGTTTCAAGACGCCCATCGTTTCTCTTTAAAGTCTCTATTAGTATGCCAGTAAACCACACATGGTGTACTAACGACATATTAAAGTATGATGTGCGTTTTCATGGACTAGCATACTTTTCACATTTTTCCTAAAGTAACTAGAGTGATATATTTTAAAGAAGGTTCTAGTACTTTCACATAATTATACTTTTAATGAGATTATGACCTATCAAATCCGTTCGGCAAACGATCCTCCACCACACAGGAGCTCAGTGGGTGAGAGTGGACACCCATTTAATGGTCATTTTATAGGCCACTTCCTTATACCCAGTTTATACCATAGTTTTGTGAATGAAGCATATTAGCAATTTGACTGATTTGTCTTATACATATAACATATTAAGCTTTTAACGGTATATATAAGGTGTATTTTAAAATTTTTCAAAATACAAGGTTTAAATATTAATTATTTAAATTAGATCTTTTAGTTAACTAATATTAAACCAATTATGATATATCTTTATCTTTTAATTAAACAATTTTTTAAATTAATTAATTCATCTAGGGATTAAATAATTATTTAAATTAAACAATTAATAAAATAATTCAAATTTAATCATAATCCAAACCCTTCTAATTTTCGAAAATTAGGTTTGGGTTTATCCGGTTTTAATTATTCCAATTTCGAGGCTAAGGTTTCAAGAACCCTAGAAAATTTCAAAAATTCCTCCCTTAAGGTTTAATTTCTATAAACCCTAATTTGGATCTATTCAACGTTGTGCAAGATCAATTGAAAACTACGACTCTGATACCACTTAACCCTTAAGTTCACATGCAACCTATTTGGATCTAAGTTTTCTCTATTCATAGCTACAAACAATTGAAAATCAAAAACCCTAACGAGGCATTGCAATAATCAAAATTACCAAGGTTTTAGCATTTACATACCTTTTTATTATTATAGGAAATAATCAAAGAATTCTATCTTGAACAAGCTTTAGAAAGCAAGCTCCATAAATCTCGTGCCTCTGCCTCTAATGGTTTGTACCCAAACCCTAGCAATAGAAGACTTGAGAGGAGAGATGAGGGAGGCTGAAATTTTCAGCTATTCTTATTATGAAAGGAGTGGCCAAAAAATGTAGGTCTAAAGCTCCTTTAATAGCTGAAATAGGAAACCGTAAAAACCCTAATTTGAATATAACATTATTATTTCAAATTAGGTAATTATCCGCATTCCTAATTATCTTTAAGGATAAATCTAGAAACCCTAAGAAGGCTCCCTAATTTCACCAACCCTAGGAAGGTTCCAAAATCATTCTCTTGTTAAACTATAAAACAATTACAGCTTAGGTCCTTGCACTTTTAATTAATCCAACTAATCCCAAAATTAATTAATTTCTGATTAATTATTAATTAAATAATATTATTTCTAATTAATAAATTAATCTCATAATAATTATTTATTGTTGTTTATTAATCTTATAATAAACCAATAAATCAACATCTCTCTCAAAAAGTCATTCTGCCAATTACTAGTTTTAAAGGAAAACAAAAAATGACTTTGCTTTTAATTCAAGTATATACAAATTTTGTTATTTGCTTACACATCTAATTCAATATGATTAACATTAGATATAAATGGAATAGAAATTCAGCCATTCTCTCCACCCATTTCTCTCTCTCTCTCTCTATATATATCTCTCTCTTTCTCCTTGTGTTTTCTGGCGACCGATGTCCTACAACCACCCATTTTCGTCGTGTTTTGTCATCGTGCAAAACCACCCAACGCAACCGGTTGCCTTCACCCACCCTCCAGTACCCCATCCTATCTAACAACTCAGATCCGAATGCTAAGCATATCGGCCGGAAAACCACCGAGCGCCGCCTGCCGCCACTTTCAACCACCTCATTTTAGCCGAATTTTGACGGGAATGAACTCCTTGAATGTAACACCAGTCAAAATAGGTCAATAGACAATCACATGTGATTATGCCAATCATGTAATGTGATTTTGTTAAACTAGTAATGTGATAAAAAGTTCTATATAGTCCATGATAAATTCTAATACAAATATGAACTTTCTTTATGATGCAACTCCAAGTATACGTCCATACGATTCCAAAAATATAGAGAATGTCTGAATCTGACTTCGCGTGAAGAAGTTATGATAAACCAAACACTATAAATCTCTATAATAGAAGGAATTTAAAATAGACTTAGAATTAGCTATTAGGGTCTAAAAGAGAGTTGTAGTACTTGTAAATACCTACGCGTGCATATAAAGAAAATCAAAAACGGAGTTCGTATGTGAAAGTTACGACCTTCCGAATATACAGCTGTCAGAAACCCTAATCCGACTGAGCTCACGACGTGAGCATAGGAACTCACGAAGTGAGGAGTCAATTTGCCACATTTCGGATCTAGAAGGCGCGTGACGAGGCTACGAAGGGATAAGTTCCAAACTCATGATGTGAGCAAGGATATCTCACGACATGAGGACTCATCTGGCCACCTTCCGAAGCTAGGGACGCAAATGACAAGTCTACGAGATGATCATGCTTGACTCACGACTTGAGTCTTATAAACTCACGACGTGAGAGTCCAAAAACTTACTATAAATAGCAAGTTCGACCCCAGCCATTCTTACACCTGAACTTCTTTCCTTCCTCTCATTTGCTGAAGCCCTCTTGCATCCCGAGCCCCGACGACCTCGTACCGCTGACCGTTTCTGCTTAGATTACGTAAAATCATGCTACTAGGGTGAGTTTCACGACCCCACTTTTTAATATTTTCGGGGGAAAACGCATGCTAAATATTGTATACACGTTAATATTATGTCTATATGATAGTATATTAGTATCAACGTAGATGATTATATTAACCGGGATATAGTTGTTTAAATATAATACTTTGAATATACACAACTATTATCAACTTGTTAGCATGTTATTATACTAATGTAGATCTTGAGTTATACTTAGGATTCTATATATATGTTGTGTGCGATATAGTTCCGAAGTTATATTCGGAAGTTCTAGATGTTAATTTATAAAGTATGTTGCTATTATTAGTTTTATGACAAGATAAAACTTGGTATGTTATATGTTGTTGTTGGGTTTATAATAAAACCTGGTTTTTCCTCAAGTTATAGCTGTTATACTGCCTAAAGTAATATGAACTTAGGAGTAATGTTTAAAAGCAAAGTCTAATAACATAGGGTTTTAGACACGTAAATGCTTTTGTTGTTAGAGCTATAGGAAGTCGTTGAAGTCTACATGAGTAATTATATTCATCAACTAAGATTGGGGATCTTAACAGAAATCCTCTGAACTGTAACCGTTAATCCCGTGTGAGCGAGGAAGTCGTGTATAATTAGTATACGGGTTGACAACCCCACTCGTGATTGCTAGCTACAATCAAACATAAGCGAGTGACGATCTATCCTTTTATTTGTTATTTGTTCCGGCGTCGATGAACGTGCGGTGTTCCTCATGGAAATCATGAGTGGGTTGTCCTCATGGAAATCATGAGTGGGTTTTATCAGAGGTATTATGTCATAGCAGCGGTTACAGGCTCATGGTAGCAAATTGTTAGAAACATTATACTTTGTCGTCATACAAGTATAAATGTTAAGTATAAGTTTCCCCATACTTATATCCTAGGTACATGGAACTTTTAGGTATATCACTTAATTGTTAAGTAAACTATTATACCTAATATATCTACTAAACGTTGGAGAGTCAAAATGATACTTTCAAAACTATACTATTGAACTTGGAAAATGTATTATTTTTATATGGAGTCAAAACCTGTGGACTCACCAACTTTATGTTGACGTATTTTTAAATGCATGTGTTTTCAGGAAATTGAAAAGCTGGTATGTATTCGAACAGGAGAAGTTTTACTATTACCTTTCTGTTCATTAAGAAGTATACAATAGTCGGATATTATGTAATAGGTTCTAGAAAAACATTAATGTAACTTTCAATCATCAATAAAGGTATGTATTTTTTTTAGTACTGTTCAATGTATGTTATATAACTGTGATACGAAGAATAACGTTACACCACCCGGTGTTTCCACCGACGGCCGGGGTGTGACATTGAACCCCTTAATACTCGAACATCATCCCCACCTCAAACCGCCGCCACAAAACCACTTTTTCGGCCAACTTTTTGTCAAAAAGGGCATTTTTGTGAATCTTCCAGCGAGCCTATGGGTAGTTTTCCGACGACCATGAATACTCTATTTGACATGAATCAACCCGATCTACAACCATGTGAAGTCGTTTTGACCTAAAACTATGCAGTTAAAAATTCAGAAATTGAAAGTTGGGTCCCGATTTCCGATTCGAACCATTTTCTGACGAACCTGAATACTTTTCCCAGGTCGTTTTTGTTAGATCTACGACCTTTATGTGTCGTTGGGAGAAAACGGGGTTCCGTTCGTGAAACTATGAGTCGCAGTTTAGATCTAGGTTTCAGATCTGAACAAAACACTTAACTCATTTTATTTTATGATTTTCTGTTAGAAAAAGTACACTTATATAAAAACTGGTCAGCAAGACAAAACGTTACAAAAACACTTCTGGTGATAAAAGTACAAACATGTCAAAACCTGTAGGGGTCATGGCCCCCCTGGCTTTTGGGTTTCTAATACTTATACATATGGTTATTTAGTAATAATATTATCGAAAAATAAGTAATTGCCCCTCCGATCTTCAGTTTAGTAGCTTGCTGGAACTTAGTTGTAAAACAATATTCAGATAAGTAAATAACTCATCAACCAAAAGTTCAAAAAACACGAACAAAATAAAAATTTACGTTTTTTTGGGAAATCAAAATAACGAAACCATCTAAAAACTATATAAAAAAATCTAATCTAGTTTACAATCTTTAACTTAAGCCTTGATTATAAGAAAGCAGTAAACCCTATAAAATTATTAGCGCCGCCGGAAAAGAAGTTCCAAACCTAACCAGAAGAATAGCACAGTCGTCGACCGCCAGATCGATCTCCTCGTCTGTATACTCTCTCTTCTCCGAGCGGTCACGAGTACTTATCACTTAACTCCGCCGTGTGCTCTGCTTGTTACAACTTTCTCTCCGGTCTCCTCCGCCCGACTAAATGTATGTAGTCTCTCTCCCTCTATTTCTCGCTTTTTCTTTCCGTCTCTCACTACAAATGAGAAAAATGATTGTAGTATTGAATACATGGAGGCATCTAGGAGCTATGGTGATATGAAAAGGCTAAACGGAAAAGCTGCAACACACTAAATTAAAAGATAGATACTTTAATTCTTATCCTATTAATATAGAAATTAATTTTGAAAGTAAGTAAAAAAGCTGATAACCATACAAATATCATATAAATCTATATTTATAATTTGAGTATGAGAGTGAAATAATTACAATCGTATACATTTTTATTTTATTAAAAACAAATTCATAATGAATTATGTGGTGACTGTAGAATGATATCTATGATTTTAGACAAATTTAATATTGTTTTTAACATAGAACTTTCTATGTTAGTAATTTGGTATTGAATTTGAAGGACAAAAATAGATGAATGTTAAATTAGTTATTTGTTAGACTACTAGTTGTGAGACCCATGTATTACATGAGTTAATTTTAAAATAAAATAAAAAAAAGTTAAATATAAAGATCAAAATAATTGAAAACTTTGAATTTATAAGAAAAAAAATAATGAATTATTATAATGGAAATTCTTTTTATGATTTATATTTTTGAAAATTTGAAATTAAAAAGTAAATTCATTAATTAAATTGATATTCATTTATTACTATATTTATTACAATTATTACATTGAAATATTATGTAGAATTTAAAAAATAGGAAAACTCATAAAATGACATGTAGAAAAAAATTAATTCAAAATAACCACAAAATGATATTTGGTAAATTGAATGAGAGTGTGACAAGTGGCAAAAAAAACTTTCATTTATTAGAGAGGATGTATATGTTATTTGTTATTTATTTTGTTGTTTGTTAATTATTAATCAACTTTTTATGTAATATATAGCAACATGAAAAAACAATTTACCAATGATTAGTTTCTTCATAGAAAACATCAAAAACATCTCAATAATGTTTTTAGATGAAAATAATTTCATAGTGTTCTTAAAAACTAATTTAAATTAAAAATACCCGTTGTTACAATTTTAAATCAAATTAAACTTGTTTATGTTTATATAGTTATGTTTTGAAGTTTTAAATTTCAGCCCCTCCACTCCCGATGCTTGAGTTCCGCCCCTGACTAACAGCTAGAAGAACATGCACACTAAAGACATTTGATTTTTGCACTAAATTTTGTAAGCATCAAATTGTTAGGCTTGTATTGTGTTTTGGTAATTGACAACATCGATGTAATTTCAATTTCGGTAATAATAGAAGTTGTTATTTTTTGTACTGTTTAATGTATGTTCAATAACTGTGATCACTGACTGCGTTGCATAGCTCGATGCTTCCACCGCCAGCCGGGCGTGTGACAACTATATTTTTACTTTGTAGTGTAATTGCAATTAAAATCTACATGGAACTCCTAGATATGCAACTTTTACTTCATAGATAATGTGGAAATGCCCGATAGTGATCGATGATCATCTTAATCTACTGTTATTTATTTGCCATGCTCTAGGCATACGATATATATGGCCTTCATGAATTACATGATAAATATGATGAATCAGATGCAACAACATATGGAATCCAGTCATACTAACTAGTTCAACCATTGTACTAGGATTCTGAGACATGCTTAAAATCATGTCATGAAGTATTGATAAGGTAAAATCTTTTAGAGTCTTATATGTTAAACCTTTCAGATACTTGACAGTCAATGCATTTATAATTTATCCTTTAAGTTACCACGATCGATATTAGATCTTCTATCCGTATTCTGGTTATGGTTGTTCAGGATGAGGGCGAGTCTCGTAATTGTTCGGGACTTAGTGGCCATGGCAGATTAGCTCTGAATAGTGCAAGCTTGTGTGAGTTAGATGATTCTAAAGTCTCGAGGGCATTGTTCGAAGTAGTGCTAGTTTGAGTCGCGGAACTCAAGTAGAAAGAAATTATGATGATCGACTCGAGGATTGCAGCCTGAGGCTCGGTTGTAGGATGATGGTTGGGGATGTTATTTTCTATGACAAGGTTATATTCTTCCACCCTCCCGTTTTCGAGGGGAGGAGAGAGAGAGAGAGAGAGAGAGAGAGAGAGAGGGATCAGGCATATGATTGTAGATTTGAGACACAGACCCAACATGAGACTAAAGAGTACATTCATCTTCAGGCACTATGAAATTGACATTGTTTAACTTTTCAGGTGTGACCTTGAATCTACGTAGAGTCCAGTTTTGGCATGTTGTATCAGTATGGTTAGTATTCAGGTTGATCCGATTAGGGCTCAAACAACATTTTGGGTGATTTTGGAATTTTCCTTTGGATTTGACAGTTTTTCTAGGTTAGTTGCACATTGATGGAGATATGTTCAATTTTATTTAAGGCTTGGGATATGGGTTCAAATTTATGGTACAATGTTTCTGTTAGCAGATGAGGTTCATCAATTAGTTGAGGTGCACTATGTGTTCTCTTGTAGAGTTTGTAATATGAGCGGTTAATCTAATATTTATGTGAGGGTATATGTGGACTAAGCAATATAACCTCTAAACACTTCGTCCAACTTTATTGCATGGTTATTAATTTATTAATTGCGTTGGAGCTGGAACAAGTTTTTAACTGTCTATCTTACTTTTTGGCTGTGTACGACCATGTTTTCGTCTGATGTTGCATTAGTAGCATCTTGGGACATGGAAGGTTTGTGTGTTATAGGATTGTATGGCTCGTGTTGTGTTTGGTAAGTGTTGGTGTAACATCATGATTTTACACCCAAAAATTTTTATTTTTTTAAAAACACTTTTTAACTAGAATACGTTAGTGGAAGTCTTATTTTGAATTTTACAAAAAACATCCCTAATGTTGCTTTACTACCAAAGCAATGCTCATCAAATTTAAAGTTCCTAAAACCAACTCGAAAAAAGTTCTCAAAACCAAGTGTAATGAAAACTCCACGACATGACTAAAATGGTATCATTACTAAATATACACTAAAGATAACACCCAAGAGACCCCGTCATCAACAAACCATCAGACTACGCTACATTTACGAATTCAAGGCAAACAACAAGCAAATAAACACATGTCAGCATATGCTAAGTTCGCTAATCATATGTATAGTGTTATGGAACGCACATATCACAAATGAGTCAAACAAAACATCATATAAATATTCATTCAAAAACTCACAAAGCATGCCATCAGATACATCATATAATCATCAAAATAATGCTCAATTGTTATTCTTCTTTAGAGCCTTTAGTTTTAGTTACACTTTATTATTCATCTTTGTAACAAGTTACTACTTCATACATCGCTAAAATATTATAAGATAATATTAATCTTCAATTTTATCATTAATAATTACTCTCCTCTCAATCACCTTTATAATGGTTATTATAATACTTCCTATTTATAACATGCGTGTATGGATCTGACTGGGGTCTCTCCTCTCGTTGGTTTGGGGAATGGGGGTTTCAGAGCTGGGCATGCCGCTTTGAAAACCGCCGCGTGCAAAGTGGTAAAGCATGAGAATGCATGTATAGAAAATCAACATGTGTTTGTACCTTTTGCATTCGATACATTTCGTTTTCTCGCACCAGAGGCGGTGTAGCTCCTCAATAGAGTCCAACGGGTCATGCATTCTAATGTCATATCTCCTAGATCCACAAATGTTGTTTTCAAAAGAATTGGTTTTGCCATCCAGAAAGGGCTAGCGGCGCAGCTTGTTTCCCGTTTGCCTTCAATCGATATGTATTGAACTTTATTAGTAATATACAAGTAAGCATATGTAGCTCTATATACTCATCAATAACCCCAAGCCAAGTATCTCGTTCGCTAATAAGGTGACCGACATGACACAATGCACTAAGTGAGGCGCGACTCTCACCTGTAACATCCACCTCGGTTGTTGTTGTGTTCACTACTCAAAATTTTCATATACTAGTTCATGCGTTGTCGTTAAGGATCGGTACAAGCGATGCCAATTCCATCATTTTACACATCTGAAATCCCACGTGGTGTTTGTAACACCCCATTTTCACCTTTTAGTCAGATTCAATATATTGTTTATAAAATTCAAAATAAAGATATGTTACTTTTTAGTCGAATTAATCTTCAAAAATATCTAGGAATCGTTAATATAACTTCCGTAGAAATATACAATGCCCGAATCCGACATCCTATGAAGAATTTATGCTTCTTTGAAGTTTCGTGATTAAACCGACATGGCTATGAATGTCATAAAATAAGAATTAGAGATAGCCTAAGTAATCTAAATGAAAGTCTTTGTAATCATAGAACCAAGAGCGTTCATGTAGAGAACGCCTAAATCCGAATTCTCTTGAGGAAGTTGTGATTTTTCGAAGGTTCTACTCAGTAGTATGGACACAAAAATCAAAATTCAAATAAGTTGATTGTTAGCCGAAAAAATCTAAACGAGATTTTAAGGACTTATGAATATGAACCTGCCAATATAAAGACATTCGAGAATGGAGTTCGTATGAAGGAGTTATGAATTTTGCTCGAACTTTAACAATATAAGTGTTCTAAAAATATTAAATAAAAAATAAAGTGAGAATTAGGCAACAAAATCTAAACGAAAGTTGTAGATCTCATTGATAGATGTGCATAGATATAGAGAACATCGAAAACGGAGCTCGTATGAAGAAGTTACAAAATTTACAAAAAGTAGAAAATTAAACGCATATGCACGCTTTGCGCGGTGCACAACCTTCTAGAAGGCGAAACGTAGACCACCAGGAAAGTGAAACATGGCACGAGCTGGAGGAGAGATGTCACAGAAGCACACAACATGCACCCCAGATGCATGCGGTGCACCTGGCAAAAATTGCCTATAAATAGCTTCATTTGTCCCCTTTCATTTCTCACCCCATCCTCAAACTCTCTCAACACTTTAGAATTTATTTTGAGGACTTTCTTGGGATTTTTATGTACTTATTACATAGAAAAGCTCTAGGAATCTAGGATCGATTAGGAGAAGCTTTCAGGTCAAAGTTCTGCCGGTGCAATCTTCTAGTTTCATTATAAACCTTCTGTAATTTAGGCTATGCTTACTATGCTTTAGGTGTTGCTTATATATATATATATATATATATATATATATATATATATATATATATATATATATATATATATATATATATATATATATATATATATATATATATATAGTCGTTGTTATGAATGTATAAATAAAATTTATCAGTAATTCAAGTCATAATGCTGAGTTATCAGCTTATGGGAGAGGTGCCTAGAATGGTCACGTTAGCTTGGTTGTTAAATTTTAGAAAAGCTATGTGCCGAAATGATCCTGCCTCCCAACTTTTACGCTTGGATGATGCTTATTTGATAGAATTTATAGTAATTCATTGAGATTACTCAAAGATTTATCTTTCAATACCAGCTTGTTATAATGATTGATAAGTAATAATCTTACAGGTTAATACTCGTTAGGCGCTTTGCCCGCCAGTGGGGTTGCTAGAGAGCTATCAATCTTCTAAGAGTGTATCCACGTGAGTTACCCACTATTCTATATGTTACAATATATATACATGTATCCTAGGACATATGAGTCATAATCTTGAACCGTGAGATTGACTCATATCCAAGTCTCAGATTCATATGATATGTTGTAGAACAAAGTAATAACTGATCACTTGTCTATGAGTTGTGTCTAAGAACATGATTCAGAGTTCGACAGTTGCTAAGGATGCACGCTTTGCTAATTAAGTAGGAGCCTTGTGGCCAATAATAGTTGATGATTTGTCCAAGTGGGAGACTGTTGAAATAGTGTTCAATGTCGTAACTAATTGACAAAACTTTACATTAAGAGCAAGTTCCTTTTTGGGTTACCCCCAATGAACTAAATAGAATTATAATGTTATGAGAGAGAGAGGGAAAAAGAGAGAAATAGTTTATTAATCATTCATGTGATGATATATTATTTAGAATCTAATTTAGAATTAATTTCAAATTAATTAATATTATAGCCAGTAAATGTTAATTATTTAATAGTTGAATAATGGAAGGTTCTGGATCCCATATGATGGGGGCCAAAAATCAGCAAGGGATAAGCTTTGGAATTTTTGTCAAATGCTATATTTGGAAGGAGATTTTAAATTTTGATAAATTAAATTATTAATTATTATCTTTATCTAGTTACCAATCCAAATCAACTTTCTTTCTAAACAATCAGAACTATAAATACCCCTCCCTAGCACCTCATACTTTCATCCCACTATTCTCTAAGAGTTTCTATTCTCTCTTGGTTAATTCCTTATTGAATCTCTATTGTTCTAAGTATTAATCTTATAAGATATAATAATTTGGACTTGTTGGGTGTAAACCATTATAAGTAATCTACTTTGGTTACTATCTTCCTTGGCTTGGAGTAAATCAAGAATTTCATCAAAGGTTCTTTAAGCGAATCGATTTTGCTAAAGGTTAGTGTTTGTGATCCCTCTTATAATTGTTCTTATTATTTATTATAAGGATAGTTGTAGGTTTTAGTTGTTTGTTTGCCTTAGATTAATTTGTATATTTCCACCACAATTGTTAGTGTAAGTAAGTATATATAAAATATGTGAAGATGTTCTCACTAAGTCAATCGGTAAAACACATTTCCTAGAGATGAGAGACCTGATGGGGGTAAAACAGGTAATCATATATGGATTTGGATGGAACGACTTGACCTGAACACTTCAGATTATGGAAGAGTATATTGGATTTAATCCAACTTGTTCAAAAGATAGAGTTTTAATGTAGGGGTATTTTCATCCATTGTCTCATTCCGAATATATAACGTAAAGACCATGTTAGCCATATAGTCCTTATCTTTAATAGATGTAGTTCATGATATATAGTAGTCCAGCTGCTAGTTGCTATGGATTTTCTCTGTCAAGTAGAACCTATATTTCATTTATTTTTCTTTGACAACACTTGGAATAAATCAAGAAAGATTGGCCACAAAAGCTTCCCCTGTTCTTTCTCCGTTGTACTCTGCTTTCTGTTTTGCTCCAGCTTCAAGGGGTTGATTCCAACAAGGTCAAGTGTATTGCAGCTTGCAAAAATTTGGTTGACAAGATCAAGAATCTTGTGTCATTAAATTTTTGTGAGTACAATGGAACTACACAAAATAACAAGATATATTAAAAGTCGAGTTACAAAAGAGATTATCAAAGTGTTTGATCGGTGTAATCAATAGTCGGGTATGCTTTCATTATGTGTAATCCTGGCTCCTGGCTAGCTTTTCGTCAATAAAATCTTGTTAAAAAAAACACATAAAAATATCGCTGATTTATAAAAAGAACTAAAAATCAACACCACTGATTTTAGAAATTTTCTTGGATACATATGACAGAAAAAATTGAAAGTTTTTCATGTTGTATAATCCATACTACTTTTCATTTGATTCAAAATCCGCTGCATCCTCAATCCTATCGACGACTTCATCCATCGTAAAGTGTGTACGTGGATCCTTGCCGCCAGGTGGCCCCCTCCCACTGTTTAGTCCCCCTTTTTTCATCATAATGTGCTTCTGATGGCTCTTCTTTATGCACCGATATGCAACTTCTATTAATATATTCAAACAACGGCTATCAATTTGATCTCTTATATACTCATCAAGGAATATGTGGAGATCATTGTTGCGGTAGTACTCTTGAAATAGATAAAATTGCTCTTCTGGTTCAGCATATTCGTTTAAATCATGAGCCCGACGTCCACTCAATAACTCAAACCTTATTACGCCAAATGAATACATGTCTGATATGTATTCGTCAGGTTTGGGGTTTGTGTGACCTTGTCTTGACAAACCAAAAAACGAAATTTTGGCATCCATAGTTTCATCTAACAATATGCTTTCACAGTTAATGTTCCCGCGTGTTGCTTGGTTGTCTTCCCCAAAAGACAAATGAAGACACTGGAGTCCTCTTGCTACCCCTAGGCAAATCTTCAGGCGTTGTGCCCATGTTAGTTTACGCAAGTTATTCCTCTTGTTTTCGAGATAATTTGCAACGTTTCCATTGACAGCATATTCATGAACTATAATTCTCTTTTTGCCTTGGTCACAGTAACCGATGAAAGGGGAGATGTTTTGATGTTGAAGACTGGAAATCATCCGGAGCTCCTTTTTAAAATCTTGGGCCCATGCGCTTAGGTAGGTTTTTGAATTCAAGCGGGTGATAGCCATGGTGCGGTTTTGCCACCGTTCATAGAGTTGTCCTCTATGGACAACACCATATTCGTAGGATCCGATACGTGTTTCCGGATTGAAGTTTTGGGTTGCCAAGTTTATTTCCGTCAGTGGAATTAGAAAACTTTCTAGGCGTCGTGTGGTGGTAGTAGAGGCAGATTCCTGATGTTTCTGTGAATAAAAACATAACAGAGTTTGATTAAATCACACCTCTTTATTTGTAAACAAAGACCTGGAAAATATTGGTGGTGTCTTTTTTATATTATTATATTATAGGAAATCGAAAAAATGCCATGAATAAGAATGTGTTTGTTCTTTTATATGCAAAAAGATAATGTACAAATGATTTGTTAGTTGTTACCTTTAAAACCTTTATTTTAAAACATCATAATAATAAGGCTATATAATAATTATTCTAATTAACTGATGGAGAAATTAAATATCCATCTACTTATTCTTCTTATCCATCATCCCAATCGATAGGATTAAAAAAATAGGAGGATATTTGATTTCTCTTAATTTTAATATAAATACAAATAATAAGTAATATATGAGAATTACAATTTAAAAAACATAATAATATGAAAGGTTGAAAAGGATAATAAGTTAAAATCTCGGAGTTAATTGTGGTACCCGCAAACAATATCACATCACCGAAAATTTATGGAACAGTTTATCCTATAAAATGATTAAATGAAAAGACATACCAATTGAATTGTCAATGACTGCTCAATCTTCCTGATGACCCTCTCCATCGTTGGGCGTTGCTCTAACTTCAGGCTAACGCATTCATGTGCAATTTTGTTAAACGTGTGAAAAGAGTTCATATCAGTATGATCTTTAATATCAGGATCAATTAACTTGTCTGGTTTGGCAGCTTTTTTGTCATCGTCATAGCAGCTCCGGACCACATCAATGAGATATTGTGGGTTATCATCATCTCCAAAGCACTTTGCAAGATAAACCAGTGTCCCGCTCGACATTTCAAACATAATCACTCCAAGGGAGTACACGTCTGACTCTTTCGTGAGCCTGCTTCTTTCAGCGTAAAGGGGATCCATGTAATACCTTGTACCCGCAGCCTTTGTTAAGAGTTGGGTCTCTTCTTGATTTCTTGCACCAAATCTTGACAAACCAAAATCACATATTTTAGCTTCAAGATTGACATCTAAGAGTATATTTGCACTCTTCATGTCTCTGTGAATTACTCTATTGTGCTCCCCAAGACCTGAGTGAAGGTACTTGAGCCCTTTTGCTGCACCTAAGCAAATCTTCAAGCGTTGTGCCCATGTTAAGCTACGCATCTTATCTGGGTTTTGGAGATGATGATCAAGGCTTCCGTTCTTAGCATAGTCATAAACTATGATCATATGATTGTCCTCATCGCAGTAACCAATGAAAGTAATGATGTTTGGATGATGGAAACTGGAAACCATCTCAAGTTCATTACGGAACTCGTTGTTTCCTTGATAACCATCCCGATTCAGGCGTTTGATTGCTACTGTGCGTGTTTGCCCGTCTTTAGAGAGTTCTCCTCTGTGGACCATACCGAATCCACCCTCTCCGATCAGAGATTTTGGACTGAATTTACTTGTGACCTCAAGGATCTCATCCAGTGGAATTCGATATTTTTTCTAGGTTTACCCCTGAAGAAGACATGGTTTTGTTGATATTGGTGACTTTTTTAAACGACAAGGAAACTAAAAAAGAAAGCACTAAAGTGTGGTGATTATGTGTGGCAAAGTGGCAGAGAAGGAGATTCGTCGTTCCTGTTTATATAGATAGAAGCCGGCCAGTTTGCTTAGAAACGCGTACCTATATTACTTGGCTTAAATAACCTTATAACCGTTGACTATAATCAAGTCCCTCCATAATTTAGACTCACACTGCATCACATGATGGCGGATGCAGTTTCTCCTTTATTTTATGTGAGCAAGACATTAATTATATGCAAGACAGCAAAGAGTGGGAATAGTCAATCTGATAATTGTGGTAATTAATTTAGATGCCGTTTCCTGTTTAAATTGTTATAGTAAAATGATTGCAAGAGAATTATCTTTGGGGCACAATTATAATATATTACACGGTTTATAATAAAATTTAGTATTAGAAGGGTATAAAGTGTAAATATCTATATTCTATGTATATGTTATAAGAGAAATTAAAAATCTTCCTACATTTTATTACTACTATCATTGTACCCAGATCAAATGCTGACAAGTGGATATGTAATGATACATTTAATAAAATTGATAATATTTTAGTCCACTTGTCACCATTTGATGTGGATAGAAGGATAGTAGAAATAAAATATAGGAGAATTTTTAATTTCTCCATCTTGTAATCATTGATCATAATACAATACATACAACATTACATTCAATTTATTTTGGTATTAGGGCCAACCTTCAAACCCTAGCTGCCGCAAAACCTTCTTTGATCTTTATCTTCCTCTTTGCTAAACAATGACATTAATTGTTGCTTTCACAACAGCTAAGAAAACCTCTCACAATTCCCATAAGTTTGGTTTTACCCTAATTCCAACAAACTATGAGTTTTGGAAAACAATGATTCATCCGATTCTTATCACAAACAACTTAATCGGTTATGTTGACGGTATCGTCCCTTGCCCATCACCACTGATTGAACAATCAACATCATCAGACAAAGATGCCCCCACAAAATCCCAACCGAACCCTAACTATGCGATATGTGTTGTAACACTGTAAATTTTCAAACAAAATTTTTAATTTTAAAAACCCAATTATCTCATTTCAAAATCACAAATTTCCACAAACATCAAGTTACCAAAAACATGTCTCAAAAACTGTTTATAACACAAATCCAGGATCCTCCAAAAACATATCTCCGACTCGGGTGTGTGTACAATCAAGTCGGCGCCTTCCCGTGATCCTGAGAAGTACCTGAAACACATAACATATAACACGGTAAGCATGAAGCTTAGTGAGTTCCCCAAAATACCACACACATCACATTAGCCACTCGAGGCTAGCTCAATATGACCCTTCGGTCAATATGTCTCAGTGGAGACCCTCCGGTCCCACAACTCAATAAGCTCATAATAATAGTACTAAACATAAATCACAAAGACATAATGCAGGATATCACAATACATAAGTAAGCACATAAGGCGCCTCGGTTACACAAAGATACCACTCAGGGTAAGTATCGTGAGAAGACTCACCTCGTAAACAAGCAAGTAGTAACCACGTACGCGAATCTCGAACTAATCTCCGCCTAACACATAGGATAGTTATTTCTAATTAATACTCTATTCACAACTCTAACTAATTCAAGGTTATTCTGTTTCTCTCAAATTCTTGAAATGGTTAAAAGACCATTTTACCCATCCATGACTCTCTTTAACCCTGTCTTGACCAAAACCCTAAAGTCAACAGAAGTCAACGTCCGAGTCAACAGTCCATGTTTGACCCGACTCCCCAAGTACATCTATGTGACTCGTCGAGTCCACCTGTTTTCCTCAGAAGTCTCATGAAATTCCAGCTCAGCTCGTCGAGTTGACTTCCAACTCGGTGAGTTATCGCATGATCAAGCTCATCGGGACAAACACTAACCGACTCGTCGAGTCGGCTCATCGACTCGGCGAGCCCATTCAGACTCATTTCTCATTCAGACGATTTCAAGGCAGAGAACCTTCCCAAGAACATGCTCTAATAAGGGGTTTTCACTCAAGAGCTCTATTAAGGCTGAATAAAGCAGGGACCTTTGGACTCTAGGGACCTCACAAGGTCCAGATCTGAAGTCCCAACCTCCATATGAACACAATACCCTCAAAGTCCCAATATTAGATAGAAAAGAAGCCCTAATCTCGAATAATATGAGATCTGCCCAAACTAATGAGAAAGGTATAAACTTTATACTTTTTACAGAAGCTCTTGGATGAATAGCAACAGATCTAACAACCTCGTCTCGTTCCTTGCTTGAAATCCTTCTCTTCTCTTCCAAAGATGCACCAAGATACTCAATATTAGCTCACACTCTCTCTATTAGCTCAAAGGGAAATTAGGGTTTCTATCAGTGAAGGTAAGCAGCTGATGAGCCGCAAATAAGTCTATAAGTGCCCTTAAATAGGCCCCAAACGCGGGGATTTAGGGTTTCACTTCACAGCGTCTACTCGGCGAGCCAACTCTCTGACTCGTCGAGTAGATCATTAATCACACATGGCACAACGCGAATCTACTTGACGAGTTGTAGCACCAACTCGTCGAGTTGCTCAATAGCCCTAAAACATAAATAAATAAACAATATACCTGGAAGTCCGGATGTTACAATTCTACCCCACTAGGATCAGACTTTGTCCTCGAAGTCATGCTCCGAAAATAACTCTGGATACTGATCCCGCATCTCGGACTCCGGTTCCCAAGTCAACTCGGACCCTCTCCGATGTTGCCACTGGACCTGAACCAGAGGCACCTCTTTGTTCCTTAGAACCTTCGCTTTTCGATCCAAAATCGCGATCGGCCTCTCAATATAATTCAGGCTTGTATCCACCTGAATGTCCTCTAGGGGTACCACTGCCGTCTCATCGGCTACACACTTCCTCAACTGGGACACATGGAAGGTGTTATGAATCTGACTCAACTCCGCAGGTTGCTCCAAACGGTACGCTACCTTACCCACTCTGGCGGTCACCCTGAAAGGAATGATGGATCGGGGCCCAAGCTTGCCCCTCTTCCTGAATCGGATCACCCCTTTCCACAGGGATACCCTCAGGAGGACAAGATCTCGAACCTGAAACTCAAGCTCGGATCGTCGCCTGTCTGCGTAACTCTTCTGGCGACTCTGGGCCGTCAGTAACCTCTGTCTGACCTGCTGAATCTGCTCAGTCATCTTGAGCACTATCTCAGTGCTACCCATCACTCGTTGCCCCACCTCTCCCCAACAGATAGGAGTCCGACACCTCCTCCCATAAAGAAGCTCAAAAGGAGGCATACCAATACTGGAATGGTGGCTGTTGTTGTAAGAAAACTCAGGCAAGGGCAGATATGTGTCCCAACTTCCACCAAAGTCCATAACGCATGCTTGAAGCATGTCCTGGAAAGTCTGAATCGTCCACTCACTCTGCCCGTCTGTATGTGGATGGTAGGCTGTACTGAAGTGCAATCGCGTACCCAACTCCTCATGAAACTTCTTCTAGACACTGGAAGTAAAGCGCAAATCCCAATCTGACACTATCGATATCGGCACTACATGTCGAGCTACCACCTCTCGTACATATATATTGGCCAGTCTCTCTGCAGAAGAACACTCACTAATAGCAAGGAAGTGAGCGCTCTTCGTCAACCGTTCGACAATCACCCAAATCGCGTCGACACCTCGCGCGGTCCTCGACAATTTGGTGATAAAATCCATGGAAATATGTTCCCACTTCCACTGGGGAACCTCTAGTGGCTATAACTTGCCATGAGGACGTTAGTGCTCGGCCTTAACCCGACGACATGTCAAGCACCTCTCGACTACCCAAGCCATGTCCCTCTTCATACAGGGCCACCAATAATCTCTCTTCAGGTCCAAGTACATCTTAGTGGCTCCCGGATGGATTGATAATATCGATCTATGCGCCTCCTCCATAAGAATATGGCAAGATACGCCCGTATAGGGCACCTAAATCCGCCCTCGGAAAGTTACAAGCCCTCGACTATCCATCGTAAACTCAGATACCTGCCCAATCACCCGCTCCCTCTTGTGGTTCTCCGGTCTCACGACCTCCACCTGGGCCTCTCGAATGATATCTAAGACTGGAGTCATCACTATCATCCTCATACACACATCTCGGATCGGAGCACTCTCTGCTCTACGGCTCAGGGCGTCGGCTACCACATTAGCCTTGCCCGGATGGTACAGGATCTCACAGTCATAGTCTTTCACCACATCCAACCACCTCTTCTGTCTCATATTCAGGTTGGGCTGATCCATGAGATACTTCAGGCTCTTGTGGTCCGTGTATATGGTACACTGAACACCATAAAGATAGTGGCACCAAATCTTGAGGGCGAACACCACCGCCCCTAACCCCAAATCATGGGTAGGATACCTCGTCTCATGAGGCTTCAGCTGCCTCGACGCATATGCTATCACGTGACCCCACTACATCAACATTGCACCCATCCCTAAGATAGACGCATCGCAATAGACCATAAAGTCCTCCACTCCCTCCTGAAGGGCTAACACTGGAGCTTCGCACAATCTCTGGCGAAGAGTCTCGAATGATGCCTGCTGCTCAGGCCCCCAAACAAAAGTAACGCCCTTCCGGGTCAATCTGGTGAGAGGAACCGCAATCTTGGAGAAATCCCTGATAAATCTTTGATAGTAGCCGGCCAATCCCAGAAAAATCCTGATCTCGGATGGGGATCTCGGCACCTCCCATCGCATAACCGCCTCAATCTTGGCCGGATAGACCAATATCCCATTCTGATTAACGAGATGTCCCAGGAACTGGACCTCTCATAACCAGAAATCACACTTGGAGAATTTGGCATACAACCTCTCCCACCTCAAAACCCCAAGAACCTCTCGTAGATGCTCCTCATGCTGCTCTCTGGATCTTGAATATACTAAGATATCGTCGATGAACACGATCACCGATCGGTCCAATATAGGCCTGCTCACCCGGTTCATGAGATCCCTGAATGCCGCCGGTGCATTGGTGAGCCCGAAAAGCATCACCACAAACTCGTAATGCCTATAACGAGTTCTAAAGACCGTCTTCTGAATATCCTCCTCGCATACTCTCATATGGTGATATCTGTATCTCAAATCAATCTTGGAAAACCGAGATGCCCTCTGCAGCTGATCGAATAAATCATCGATCCTCGGAAGTGGATAACGGTTCTTGACAGTCAACTTGTTCAACTCCTGGTAATTGATGCACATCCGGTGCGAACCATCATTTTTCTTGACAAAAAGGATCGGCGCTCCCCACGGCGAGCTAGTCGGTCAAATAAATCCCTTCCCCAGCAGCTCCTGAAGCTGTGAGGATAACTCATGCATCTCTGGTGGTGCAAGGTGATAAGGTGCCTTGGCAATAGGTGCCGCCCCCGGAACCAAATCAATCTGGAACTCAACCTGCCTCTCGGGAGGCACACCCGGCAACTCCTCGGGGAAAACATCTGGAAACTCGCATATTATCGGAACCTCGGCGGTAGAACTCGACCCCTCTGTGGCAGCAGCGCAGAAAGCTGACCCAAATCTTGTACCCTCGCCATACACTGTAAGCACTCTCCCACTAAGGTCTCGTATAGTCACCATCTGACGCTCGAACTCGATCACTACTCCAAAACGGCTCAACCAATCCATGCCCACGATGACACATACATCACCCATCGCTACCGGCACCATATCTATCGGGAATTCGACACCAAAAATCTCCATCACACATCCTCGGAACATATTAGTAGCGAAAACCGCATGCTCCTCGGCTATGGAAACCCTCAGAGGTCGACTCAACGCCTCCCGTCGGATACTGATGTGACGACTAAAAGCTAAAGACACGAAGGATCAACTCGTACCTGAGTCAAATAACACCAAAGCAAGTACGGAATTCACAAGAAATGTACCTAAATACAACACAAAATAAGCACAATAAATCTAAAATAAGTAAATAAAGAAATACGTACCAGCCACGACATCTGATACGACAAGTTCGCCACGAACTCTCGAATATCCCTCCTCATAATGCTCAAATACCGGCTCATACGTGCCTGCTCGGTAAACACGTCCTCAGGGCAAAACAACGCCCTCTCATGAAACATCCTCGTAATCTCCGTTACTGACTCTGTCTTCTGACTGAGAGACAGAAACTCCTGGGCCAACCGTTCCCCTTCCACCGGGGGAACATACTCATCTCGGAACATCATCGTAAACCTCTCCCAAGTCACTGCAGCGTGCTCTGCAGGGGTAAAACTGGCTTTCACAAACTTCCACCAGTCCTTCGCCCCCAAGCGAAGCTGGTTCAGCGCAAACCGAACTCTCAAATGATCTAGGCACGAACAAGTGTAAAAACATCCCTCAATATCAGAGATCCATCTCATAACAGCAATCAGATCTTGTGTCCCATTAAACTCTGGTGGCTTCGTGTTGTTGAATTCGCGAAACAGCAACGAGTCACCTACCTGTGGCCTGGCAGCAACGACAGCTGCGGTGGCTACAGAAGCAACGGCCTCAGTAACAGCGGCATACCGCTCATAAAAAGCCTCAATCAAGGTGGTCTTAATACACCCAAACATCTCAGGAATCTCCGCTCAAATAGTTGCGGCCACCTCCTCGTGATCCATCCTGCGAATCTCATCATCACTAGTCCCACTGCTCCCGGGGTTGTAGCGTGTACCCACCATGATGTCTCTGAAACACAACACAAAAATCATCAGAGACTTGCTCGAGCATAATCACACTCGATCACTCATCCCTACTCGTTCCTTAGCATCCTAAGGATTCTTACTTGGGTTGCATACAGATCCGGTGCTTTCAGTAGTACCGGCCCAATACTACCTTCCACACCAACATGTAGTCATCCCAAGTCCTCCTCCTAGGACTCCAGTTCACTATTACTCTATCTCTCACGAACAACAGACTACCCTCTCATAGGATCCCTCATATGCTCATCTAGATATCTCCCCTAGATTATTCCTTGACTCAAGACTTTCTCTCTCTAAGTGATCCTACTAGATACTCTCACTCAGTACATACTCAAAGCATATAACAGATAGCAACGACTCCTAAGCTAAGGCATCACAAATCAGGCAAATCTAGCCCTAAAATATGAAATAGCTAGCCTATCTGTTGGATTAGATGTCTAACCCTGTAACTATTATTGGTATGTACTCGACCCGAGAGTAGCATGGTCCATTAGGTTGCACTTCACCGAAACAATTTGTATCGATAATCTTTTGAGAATAGTATATTTATGATTTATTAATATATTATAAGTTATAATATATTAATATGAAATCATATTATTTAATTAGTATTGATCAAGAATTAATTTAGAATTAATTTAGTGATAAAAAGGAACTAATTAAATATGGACTCTTATATATATATATATATATATATATATATATATATATATATATATATATATATATATATATATATAGAATGAGCCAAGTTCATTTAGGTTGGGCTAAACTAGCATGGATAGTCCATGGAGTTTTAACCCATGGATCCTATGGAAATGAAAGGTCATGGGTATTAGGGTTTACATGAATGTAACTCTAATCCTCCATACTATATAAAGAGGTCTTTGGCACATGAAATGACACTAGTGTGTGAGTAAACAAGAGTGGGCCGATTTCTAGTGTGATTACTATTCTCTAAAGTTTTCCAAGGTGTTTTAGTGATTTTTTATTCCACTTGAGGCATCCACATTATTGGTGCTAGGTTCTTGAAGCTCCAACGAATCAACCACAACAAAAAGGTATGTCATCCCACTAAGTTTTATATTACAAGTTCCCCATGCTATGTTAGTTAGGATGAGAACCTTGGAAAAATCATATTTGCATGTATAATAGAGAAAACATAGATCCAAGGTTTCTAGGGTTGCATGTACACCATAGGAGTGTTAGAATGCTCAAAACCCATCATGGTATCAGAGCCTAGGCTTGATTTTCAGCTATACTTGATGAAAAATGCTGTAAAAATCGAAAATCTGGCCTTCTAGACAATGGACTCGCCGAGTCCAAGAGGAAATTCATGCTAATCGTCGAGTAGGTTCATACACTCGACGAGTAGGAGGCCCTGAGTGCATATTTTTGACTTTTGTGGTTGGAATTGGACTAGAATCATTACCCTAAGCTGTTTTTGATCTTATAAACCTGTTTTTAATGTGGTAATGATCATTCTAATCCAATTCAAAGGACAATTGTCAATAGATTCATGTTTTGTATTAGTTTAATGGTTAGGACAATTACATGAAAATTGTTTGATTTGAATTGTCTTGTCCTCAAGTTATGGAAAACCAAAAGTTTTTCTTTAAAAGAGTTTTTAAAGCCATCGGTTATAGAAACTTGAAGAGTCTTTTTCCATAAATTGTTTTATGACATCCATAACATGTCCTCAAGTTATGGATTTTCAAGAGTCTTGTCGTTAAAAGCCATATTAAACTCATATGTTATGGATTCCAAAAGTTTTTTTTGAATTGTTCAAAACTTGCCCTCAAGTTTTGGAATTTGTAAAGTTGCACTTTTGAATACTTTAGTTCCATACCCTAGAATTTTAAATAGTTTAAAGTTCAACCCTTATACTATTTTAATATTATAGGTTTAATATTTATATATATGTATAAGAGTAAAAGTCAATCTTACCGTTAGTAGGCCTCATTCATGAAGCCGATCTATAAGGGGGGTATAATGGGTGTCCACTCTCACCCACCGCTTCCTTGACTGGTGGAGGGTCGTTAGCCGAATGGGTAGGACAAAGACTATAATTTTCATTAAAAGTATAATGATAAATACTAAGTAACTAAACACTTATAAATTCCCAATCTTAGTTACTTAGGAAAATGTGAAATTGGTGCTAACCCATGAAATTACACTTTGTACCTTACCAAGTCGTTGGTGGAGCGTGTGTGGTAACCGGCACACTAACATGGACTAGTAAGAGTGGCAAAGGGTGACTTAATGTTTATCATAGATCAGTGGAGCGCGTGTGGGTAACCGGCACATCGATTAGGTGATAAAATTAAGGGTACCAAGTTCATTTGCATGGTTATTCACACCTTGTTTGTGATCCTCGGCATCCCAGTCACAAACTTGAGAGGGCACAATCGAGATTCAAACATGCCATTGAAAAGTTCAATGAATCTCAAAAGATCTAGGAGTTTCAATCCAATTAAAACCTAATACCTATTTCGTTTTTCATGGTGGAAATTGGTAAATCGTCATTCTCCTACCTTCAAATATTTTATAGCTTGGATTACGGCATCCCTCTTCCAAGTTATAAAATATTGTGTTGGGTCCTAGCCTTAATATTTTAGATTATGTGTTATATTAAGGACTTAAATCAACTAACTTGAATTTCTCCCATTGTAGATGTCTGGTTCAGACAACTATGATCTTCCCAAATCTCTTGGAACAAGCTTTCCTAATGAATATGATGTCCCGCGATTGGATCATGGAAATCATACTTCTCTTCCTCCACCTCCTCCAATTATTCTCCCTGACCCACAAGCTCGAAGATTTGAAAAATTCAAGGTCACTCAAGCCCTACTTGCAATGAAACATGAAGATGGAAGGCCTGTGTGTACTCATGTCTTAGAGACGAAGTCACATATCGATAGGTTGAGAGTGTTGGGCGTTGAAGTCTCAAGGAAGTTGGCTGTTGATTGGGTTCTTCAGTCACTTCCTGAGTCATATAGTGAGTTCATTAAGGACTACTATGTGACAGACCACGACATGATCCTTATTGATCTTACTTATTTGCTTGTTGCTGCTGAATCAGAAATGTTTTGGGTGGAAGATCTACTTCTCAAACTTCCATGGACATTGACAATGGTAACACTGGAAGTCCGGAAAAGTTTTCTCTTCCCAATGGAAAAGGATTGGCCATGGTCAACCCGGTTGACCAAATGGTAGAGAGAAAGGCTAAGTCTGTGATAGTCCCGTGTACCATTCCCGAAGAGTCTGTATGTTTTTGCTGTCAAGAGAAGGGACATTGGAAGAGAAGCTTCCCTGACTACCTGAAAGATCTGAGAGAAGGAAGAATCAAAAAGTTTGACTCTGCTTCAGGTAAGTACACTATCTAACTCTGTTAAGTTTCTAATTGTGGATTCTTAATACCTGATGTGACTAGGTTACATTTTGATGTTTGGCAGGATCAAGCAAAGGGAAGGAAGCTTAAAAGAAGAGTATGTTGAATCTGATCGCGAAGATAGATTTCAATCGCATGGTTCGAAGATCGGATTTCTGAGCTACCGCTTAAGAGTTATGATAGATTGCTAGGAAATATGTAATAGCATAGTTTTTCACTTATAATTAAATTGTAAGGAAAAGTTTTTCCGCATTTTATAAATAAATAAACTTTTGTTTTTGTTTTATTTTATATCCCCTTGCAATGACATTCATGAAAAACTGATGTTTGTATGTTTCTAGCAATATTGAAAATATGAATTTAATTCTTTCACTTGTGGTAGTGTCTAAATTTACCAAATAAGGAAAGATTCTCATCACCCAAGTTTCAATTGGACCAAAACTTGGAATTATGCAAGTTGTATTGTATGATGAATGAGAATTTTCATCTTTGGGAAATTAAGACTAATTCATTGTTCACATGTATATGTGAGTTAAGTAAAGGACTAGGGGATCGGCTACACTGGGTGTGCGTTGGTCAAGATCCACCATAAAGATCAATAAGACTATTAATCATGATTTACTAAAGTTTAGTAAATATGGTTATACTTACAAGTTTAAGTATAATTCTGAAACATTGGAAAAGTTTCAATGTATGGCAGAACGAATGAGAAGAATCAAATTAGGCAGAAAGATAAAAGTTTCTCAAATCTGAAAAGATGGGAGAGTACTTTAGTATCATGTTTTATGATCATCTTAATGATTGTGAAACCATATCACAATTGATCCTCTAAGGACATCTTAGTGCATTTTTATGGATAAGAAGAGGAGTCATGAATTGTTGAAGTGGTTAAATCAAGAAGATGAGTCATACTTCGTTCCAAAACAATTCTTAGAGTCGTACTCCAAGATTATAACTCTGAGTGACATGATGTTAAGAAAGGTTTAAAACACTTATCAACTGTAGAGTAAAAGTTTTCTACTCTTGTACATTTGAAACTGGTAAGTTGTGATGTTTTGGATAAAACAAAGACCAACTAAGGCCAATTGTGTGAAGTGTTTGTCTTGATTAGAATCCGCACTAACTCTTGAATACTTGTTTGTCAAGTAATGTTCCTTGACAAAGTGAATCATATATGTCAAAAGGTCAGTGGGAGTCTTAAAGATCTTGACAAGTTTCAAGAACTAATCAAGAATAAGCCTATTCTTAAACACTAGCACACGACTTGAGGTTTGTGACCTATCGTGTTGACATATTCTTGTTTATGTACTCATTCCAGTTAAAGTTGACTATGCATGTGAGTTCTGAGAGTCCTCGATTGGTTGCATAACAACCTGGAAGCAATTGTAGGCCCTTGTGCTGCCAGGTGGCAAGAAATTAAGATTGAACATGTTCAGTCCATATGAGTTTGAATTTGTCACTAACTTTGTCTTGTGATTATTGTTTTGACAAATTCACATGGATAGGAACACACACACCATAAAATCTAAGTGTCATAAGGTTTCTCTCCGATTCATGAAAAATGATGGTGATGAAACGATTTTACTAAGTAGATTTTAAGTAGATAGAAATTGTGATATTTGCATTCTCAAAGTTGTTAGTGGAGCGTGTGTGGTTAACCGACACACTAACATGGACTTGTGAGAAATGGCAAAGGTCGAAACAATTGAGACTATGATTACAACATCCCTTTTCATAGTTCTAAAATTGTTTAGACACACATGTGAGCTATCTAAGAAAAGGTGTATGATTTTGATAAAGTCTTATCAAAGCATCTCGTATCAAAAATCTGAACTTTGGTAAGAAAGTCAATAAAGTATTGATTTCAAGAAGTCCAGCTGATTTCTGGATACATGTCAAAGCTAGTGGGAGCATAAGTGTTATGCTAATAATTATCATGTTAGTGAGAGCATGATTATTATGTTAAGTGTTAATTATAGAAAAACAAGAGTCTCAATTCGTGACTCTGTAGGGTTTGAAAAGTTGTTTTGCTATAATTAAGGGAGTGGAAATTATACTTCATTTCAATTCTAAAAGCTTAGATTGGGATTTTAATCATCTTTAGTCAAAGATATATATATATATATATATATATATATATATATATATATGTGAATTTTATGTTGGAATGGTTCAACATAAGGAAATTCTATATATATTGCGTTCTCAAAATTCGATTATTATTATGGCATCCCTCTTCATAGTCGAATTATGAAAACATGGAAAAAACAATATATTGTAGCAAAAGACTGGTCTAGGATCATGTCTTTATGAGAGACATCATGAATCGTGTCCCATATGCTTCGGGTATAGGATCGATTACATGCGCTATAATATTTATCATTTCTAAATTTTCCAAATGCCTAGGGCATTAAGAGGGGAAAAGGTCTAGAATTGGATATGACTAAAATGATTAAGCAATTGTAGAGCACAATCTGAGGTTTACCAAAGATTGGTTGCTCATGGACAGTTGGAAGTATGATGTAAATTTCTTGGAAAGGACCATATTGACATATTCTGAAAGGAGGCAACTCTTGTTCAGAAGTGATAGTCAAAATGGGAATATGGAAATGTTTCATAGGTGGAAGTTATTCATTAAATCTGTGTAAGATTAGAAAACTTAATGCAAGAAGGATGTTCAAAGGAATGTACTTTGAATTTGAGACTTCGTTTCCATGGAATTGATCTCCATTGGAATACTCTGTAATGTCTGTTAACAAGTCTTTGTGACTTTGTGCATAGTCATTACAAGAGGATCAATGGATATAAGTTTAGAATCTAAAAGATTTCGTTAAATGGCAGAAATTTGGAATTCTTACATTTGCGATAAGGATTTGGGATTGTGAAATAAGCATCATTGGAATTATGTTCAATTGATCTATTTCACAAAGTAAGGATCATAGACAAACATAGTGTGCATACTTGGAGTATGGCATAACTGTTGTTTAGAAAACATAGTGTGCATGCTTGGAGCATGGGACAACTATTGTTTTTAATTCAAGTGTTAAGTTGATAAATCGAAACATTATGCAATGAGTAATGTGTAATCAATATGGTGATAAATAAAAGGTGTTTTATTTATATTCATAAGTTCTGAGACCATATTGGATTCGATTGTTCTTGTGTTTCACTTTGCATGTTTTGACTTCTCGAATAACTTGGTTATTCAAACTCTCCACAGTCAATCATACTTTGGAAGTAGGTATGAATCAATACTGTCATGAATTGGGCTTGTAGATGTCTAAAGTGTTTAGAAATAGCAAAAGTTGCTGCAACATTCATGAGTGCTCCTGGAATGAGATTCGAGTATTGGATTAAACCCACGCTCATTTGAACCACTTCATGGATTTTATCACGAGTGATCATGAGATGATAATATCTTATATTCTTCAAACGGAGATGTGTGAGTTGTAGTTGCGCCTCAGTTGCACATTAGCATATGTAAATGCAACCAATAATTTGGTTGTTATAAAACATATCATTGTGTGTAATTTGATGAGTAAGTACAAGCGAACATTTGGGTCGAAGTTTATCCATTCCTTTTACCCTTGGAGGGATAAAAGCGATATCTGTGGGCCCCTCGATGATTTAGTGATGACACGCCTAAGTGCTTGGCCAAGCCTGGACTGGTTTGATTTGTTCAATTAGTCAGTTGTCATAAATCGGAAATCGGGAAACAACAAATGGACAGAGAGAATGATTATAATCCATGTCTCGGTCCATCTAATATCTAGAATGGAGGAATATATGATCCCTTATCTAATGGACACGTCATTTTACTAGGTCAGAGTTCGGCAGCGGCTTTAAGAGCTACGATTGCTAGTCGGGATCTTGGAGTCATACTTGAATAATAGTTTTAGACTTATCCAAGTGGGAGACTGTTGGATTAGATGTCTAAACCCATAACTATTATTGGTATGTACTCGACTCGGGAGTAGCATGGTCCATTTGGGTTGCACTTCACTCAAACAATTTGTATGGATAATCTTTTGAGAATAGTATATTTATGATTTATTAATATGTTATAAGTTATAATATATTAATATGAAATCATATTATTTAATTAGTATTGATCAAGAATTAATTTAGTGATCAAAAGGAACTAATTAAATATGGACTCTTATATATATATATATATATATATATATATATATATATATATATATATATATATATATATATATATATATATATATATATATATATATAATGGGCCAAGTTCATTTAGGTTGGGCTAAACTAGCATGTATAGTCCATGGAGTTTTAACCCATGGATCCTATGGAATGAAAGGTCATGGGTATTAGGGTTTACATGAATGTAACCCTAATCCTCCATACTATATAAAGAGGTCTTTGGCACATGAAATGGCACTAGTGTGTGAGTAAACAAGAGTGGGCCGATTTCTAGTGTGATTACTATTCTCTCAAGTTTTCCAAGGTGTTTTGGTGATTTGTGATTCCACTTGAGGCATCCACATTATTGGTGCTAGGCTCTTGAAGCTCCAAGGAATCGACCACAACAAAAAGGTATGTCATCCCACTAAGTTTTATATAACAAGTTCCCCAAGGTATGTTAGTTAGGATGAGAACCTTGGAAAAATCATATTTGCATGTATAATAGAGAAAACATAGATCCAAGGTTTCTAGGGTTGCATGTACACCATAGGAGTGTTAGAATGCTCAAAACCCATCATTATCGTCTAGCATGCATTACTAATATCTCATAAATATCTCATAACACAATTAGATAAGGGTATTTTGGGAAATCACCGTTCGGGCTCTAGCGGATTGTACACACTGCTTCAACTCGTTTTCTCTTAAAAACTCTTGCTCGGTTTTAGAAAATCATTTCTTTTGAAAGCTTGTTCTCAAATCCTCAGTTTGAGTTCAGACATACCCGAAGGTGCATCCGAATCCCTCAAACCAAGGCTCTGATACCAACTTGTAACACTGTAAATTTTTAAACAAAATTTTTCATTTTAAAAACCCAATTATCTCATTTCAAAATCACAAATTTCCACAAACATCAAGTTATCAAAAACATGTCTCAAAAACTGTTTATAACACAAATCCAGGATCCTCCAAAAACATATCTCCGACTCGGGTGTGTGTACAATCAAGCCGGCACCTTCCCGTGATTCTGAGAAGTACCTGAAACACATAACACATAACACGGTAAGCACAAAGCTTAGTGAGTTCCCTAAAATATCACACACATCACATTAGCCACTCGAGGCTAGCTCAATACGACCCTCCGGTAAATGTGTCTCAGTGGAGACCCTCCGGTCCCACAACTCAATAAGCTCATAATAATAATACTTAGCATAAGTCACAAAGACATAATGTAGGATATCACAATACATAAGTAAGCACATAAGGCACCTCGGTCACACAGATATTCCACTCAAGGTAAGTATAATGAGAAGACTCACCTTGTAAACAAGCACGTAGTAACCTCGTACTCGAATCTCGACCTAACCTCCGCCTAACACATAGGATAGTTCTTTCTAATTAATACTCTATTCACAACTCTAATTAAATCAAGGTTATTCTATTTCTCTCAAATTCTTGGAATGGGTAAAACACCATTTTACTCTTCCATGGCTCTCTTTAACCCTATCTTGACCAAAACCCTAAAGTCAACAGAAGTCAACGTCCGAGTCAATAGTCCATGTTTGACCCGACTCGCCGAGTACATATATGTGACTCATCGAGTCCACCTATTTTCCTAAGAAGTCTCATGAAAGTCCAGCTCAGCTCGTCGAGTTGACTTCCAACTCAGTGAGTTAACGCATGATCAAGCTCATCGGGAAAAACCCTAACCGACTCGTCAAGTCGGCTAATCGACTCGGCGAGTCCATTCATACTTATTTCTCATTCAGACGATTTCAAGGCAGAGAACCTTCCCAAGCTCTAGATCTAAACTCTAAAGGCTCGTTTATCACGTAAAGCCACAAGCTTTACGTCCATGCATGGCACTTTGGGCTTGAAATGCCAAGAACATGTTCTAATAAGGGTTTTTCACTCAAGATATCTATTAAGGCTGAATAAAGTAGGGACCTTTGGACTCTAGGGACCTCACAAGGTCCAGATCTGAAGTCCAAACCGCCATATGAACACAATACCCTCAAAGTCCCATTATTAGATAGAAAAGAAGCCCTAATCTTCAATAATATGAGATCTACCCAAACTAATGAGAAAGGTATAAACTTTATACCTTTTACAGAAGCTCTTGGATGAATAGCAATAGATCTAATAGTGTGCTCTCGTTCCTTGCTCGAAATCCTTCTCTTCACTTCCAAAGATGCACCAAGATACTCAATATTCGCTCATACTCTCTCTATTAGCTCAAAGGGCCATTAGGGTTTCTCTCAGTGAAGGTAAACAGCTGATGAGACGCAAATGATGCTATAAGTGCCCTTAAATAGGCCCCAAACCCGGGGATTTCGGTTTTCACTTCACAACGTCTACTCGGCGAGTCGACTGTAACATCCGGATTTTTCAGGGGTATTATTGTGTATGTTAATCATGAGGTTGAAGGAGAGACTCGACGAGTTGAGGGTCCAACTCGCCCAGTCGAGTCGAGTTTCTCGTGTGGATTTTGATGAGTGGACTCGACGAGTCAGAGGAAGGATTCGTTGATTAGGTGCTGGGCAGAGAAACCCTAATTTCCTGGGTTTGGGACCTTCCCCTAAGAGCAAACCTTAATTGCCATTGGAGCTAGAGAGTGAGAGAGAAGCTCATATTGTGGTTCTTATGCATCATTTGAGGAAGAGGAGGAGGTTATCAAGCAGGGAGCTGGAGGTGAGGCTGTTGGATCTAATGATTTCCTGTCCAGAGCTCCTGAGAAAGGTAAGAAGTCTTTACCTTTCTTCTTATTTTGGATAAATCTCATATCTATGGAGTTTTAGGGCTTTTTGCCACCTTTTGTTTGGGTTTTTGAGTAGCATGAGTTATTAAGAAGTCTAGACCTCTGATCTGGACCTTGTGAGGTCCTTAGAGTCTAGGTGTCCCAGCTTTATTCATCCACATGAGGGTTTTTGGGCTTAATCATTCATGAAAGGCATGTATTAGCATTTTGGAGCAATAACATCATGCATGAACGTAAAGATTGTAGCTATACGTGACTTATGAGCATTAAGAGGACAAATCTAGTGTTTGGAGTGATAGATTTGTTTTAAATCGTCTGAATGAGATTTGGGTCTGAATGAACTCGCCAAGTCAATGAGCCGACTCGACGAGTTGATTATGGTTTGTCCCGTAGAGCTGAATCATGCGATCACTCAGGGAGTTGGGAGTCAACTCGACGAGATAAGTCAACCTTCATGAGATTTATGTGGAAAACGATGGGACTCGATGAGTCACAATGGTGCACTCGACGAGTCGGGTCAAACATGGACTATTGACTCGAGTTTGACTTCTATTGGCTTTGGGGTTTTGGTCAACATGAGTAATAGAGACCATTGGGGGGGCAGTAAAATGGTCTTTTACCTACTTCAAAGAGTTAGAGAGAGAAAGAATAGCCTTCGGTTATCTGAGTCGTGAAAAGAGTATTAATTAGAGATGTTCATCCTTGTGTTAGGCGGAGGCCAGTTCGAGATCCGAGCGCGAGGTTATTTTCTTTCCTGCTTGCGAGGTGAGTCTTCTCACTATACTTTACCTAGAGTGGTACTTATGTGTGACCGGAGGGTCTTATGTGCTTACATTGAGTATTATGTTATCCTGCCTTATGTTTTATGTTGTGCATTATGTCTTTGTGATTTGCTTTTGAGTATGTGCGAAGTAAGAGTATCCAGCAAGAATCCTTTTTAGAGAGGGATTGGATTAGAGGAGTAATCTAGGAGAGATACCTAGATGAGCATTTGAGGAGTCTACTGGGAGAGTAGTCAGATGGCCGCGTGGGGTAAAGTTGCTTGAGTTCGGTGATATCCTTTTGAGTATGAGCATAGCAAGTGGAGTTGTAACCTAGAGTGGTTGTACGTGTTGGTAAAGATCATTCGATGCCCGAATGCTGTTTGCTTCGTGCTTTGTGGAACTCTTGATGATGGGAGTCAGCTACTAAGTGAATATGACGATATTCAGGAGGTAGATGGCTGACATCATAAGGGGTTCTTCAGCAGCTGATGGCAGAGAAGTGAGAGAACATAGGAAGAGCCTAGGGAGTGAACTTAGTCAGATGAGTACGCTAACGAAGGAGAGTATTCGCTGGAGGGCGAACTTGCATATCGGGATTGGTGATCGAGAAGGTTGAACAACTACTTAGGAAATCTGAGACGATCTGTGTGGAAAGTATGGGTAGATGTGGCAGGTAGTATGGGCCCGTACTACTGAAAGCAGATGACCCATACTCGAAACAGGGAGAATTCAAGAAGTTCTAAGTAGCGGATTGAGAAGAGAGAACATGGTTCGAATACCATGATTCTTAGCAGATTGAGAAGAGAGAACATGGTTCGAATACCATGATTCGTAGCAGATTGAGAAGAGAGAACATGGTTCGAGTACCATGATTCGTAGCGGATTGAGAAGAGAGAACATGGTTCGAGTACCATGATTCGTAGTGTTGGATAAGGTGTCTAAGTCCATAACTATTTCTGGTATGTACTTGACCCGACCCGGCATGGTCCATTTGGGTTGCATGGCACCATGCAATTGGATAAACTAAAATGAGAGAAATAACACTTATGGTTTATTAATATATTATAAGTTCTAATATATTAATAATATTATTTAATTAGTTTGATCAAGAATTAATTTAGAATTAATTAAGTGATCAAAAGATAACTAATTAAATATATGGGTAGATTATGTAAATCTTCCGTATATTATATAGTTGGCTAAGAGGCTCCATGGATTATCAAGTTGGGTTCCACCCATAGGATGCTCCATGGATGCTCCATGGGAGTTACAAACCCATGGGTCATGGAAATGAAGAGTCATGGCACATTAGGGTTTACATGGTGTAACCCTAGATGTGTCAACACTATATAAGAAACCCATTCTCCACCAAAATAGGCTACACATAAGAAACAAGAGGGCTAGAGCCGATTTTGCAAGTGTAAGATTCTCTTAAAGTTTACTCCTTTGCATTTGGTGTTGTGTGAAGCATTTGAGGCATCACACTTGGGGTGATAGGCTCACAAGGTTTCAAGGATCATAATCAACAACAAGGTAAGTTATTCTATCTTTTATTCAAGTTAAAAATGTTCCCCATGTATGCTAGATAGGAATATAACCTTGGAATTCAACTTTGCATGATTATTAGACAAACATAGATCCAAGGTTATTAGGGTTGCATGTACACTTAGGAAGTGTTAGAATGCTCAAAACCCATCAGTTGTATCAGAGTCTAGGTTTGTTTGTTGTTTTTTTTGTGTGCAAACAGGTTGAAAAAAAAATCGTTTTTCTGTTTTCTGCTCGTATGAAAGTTTGCACATTTGTTGCTGGAAATGGACTAGAAACATTACCCTAAACTGTTTTGATGTTTTAAAGCTTGTTTTAGATGGTGTAATGTTTATGCTAATCCATTTACAATGGCAATTATTAAAATTACAAGTTTTTTTTAAGTGTAATTTTTGATTCTTGAAAGTGTTCATATTCATGTTCTTGAACTTATGAAGATTAGATGATCATAGGAATTGTTTGTAACCTTCATGGTAGTTTAATTCATGATCATAATGTGTTTTAATGGAGTCCATAACTTGTCCTCAAGTTATGGAAAACCAAAAGTCTCACTTTTATTAAAGCCATTAAAAGAACACAAGAGTTATAAAAATGAAGAGTCTTCATTTTTATTACTCAATTAATTCATAAGTTATAAGAAATGAAAAGTTTTGGAAGTTTACAAAACTTGCCCTCAAGTTTTGGAACATGTAAAGTCTTGATTAAAACTTTAGTTCCAACCCTTAGAATTTTAAAAGTTAAAATTCAACCCTTATACTTTATAATATTATAAGTTACTAATATATATATGTATAACGTCAAGTCGTCTTACCGCTAGTACGCCTCATCCACGAAGCCGGTCTATAAGGGGGGCATAAGGTTGTTGCCTATAAAATGGCAACTTAATGGGTGTCCACTCTCACCCACCGCTTCCTTGATCGGTGGAGGGTCGTTAGCCGAACGGGTAAGACAATGACTTATAAATTCTCATTAAAAGTATGATGAATATTATAAAGTAACTAAATGCTTTTATTAAATTCCCAATCTTAGTTACTTTTAGGAAAATGTGAATAAGGTGCTAATCCATGAAATTACACTTTACACTTTGTTTAAGTCGTTGGTGGAGCGTGTGTGGTTAACCGGCACACTAACTTGGACTTAACAAGGTAGGTAAAGGGTGACTTAAGGTTTACCATAGCATCGGTGGAGCGTGTGTGGTTTACCGGCACATCGATTGAGTGATAAACCTTGAGGGTACCAAGTGATTTGCATGGTTACTTCACACCTCATTTTGTGATCCTCGGTATCCCAGTCACAAAACTTGGAGGGCACACTCGAGATTGAAACATGCCTTTGAAAAGTTCATTGAATCTCAAAAGAATCTAGGAATTTCTAAGAACCAATTAAAAACCTAATATTTATATTTCGTTTTTCATGGTGGAAATTGGTGAATCGTCATTCACCTACCTTTCAAATATGTTATAGCTTGGATTACGGCATACCTCTTCTAAGTTATAATATATTGTGATTGGATCCTAGCCTTAATATTACATTTGGGTGTTTTATTAAGGACTCTCTTAATATCTAAACTAATCTTGTTCTCTTCTTTCAGATGTCTTCAAACAATGCTGCTTCTGGCTCTAATCCTAATGGCTCCTTTACCCTTATGAACTTGTGTGGGAAAGTCACTTTTGATGGATCCAACTTCAATGAATGGATCAGAAACATCAGGATGATTACCCGCTACGAGGACAAAGAATATGTCCTTGACAAGGAGCTTAAGGAGATTGATGAGACCACTGCAACTCCCCAGGAGATCGCTGACTTCTGGGCACATGAAAGGGATGCTACAAAAGTGGCATGCATCATGTTGGCCACCATGACAGCGGAACTCCAAAAGTCCTATGAGGACTTCTACCCTTTTGAAATGCACCAAGATCTGATGGAAAGATACCATCAAAGTGCACGACAAGAGAGGTATGAAATCATATGCTCTATCATAACAACCATGATGAAGGACGGGGAATCCGTCACGAGCCACATGCAAAAAATGCAAAGGTGTGTGGATCGGTTGCTGAAGCTTAATGTGAACTTCCCTGAGGAGCTTGCAATAGATATCATTTTGCACTCCTTACCATCGTGCTATGATCAATTCTGCATGACATATCACATGAATAAGGAAGAGGTCACACTCAGCAAACTTCAGGGACTCCTCAAGACCGCAGAAACAGGTCTTAAGGGTAAGTCGGTTGTTAACACTCCTACTCCAAACTCCGCCCCGGTTTTGGCAATCGGGAAAGGTAGAGGGAAGAAGAGGAAGAGCTCTTCGAAGGGTACCAAGGCTAGGACCCTTGATGTCTCTTCTTCAAGTGGAACCAAGAAAGGTTTTGTCACTCCTTCTTCTGACCCTAAAGAGGCTGAATGCTTCTATTGCCATGAAAAGTCACATTGGAAGCGGAACTGCCCAAAGTACCAGCAAGATGTGAAGGATGGGAAAGTTAAACCCAACCATGCAGGTATTTACACTATCTTATCTAATAACTCACCCCATTCTAACTCTTGGGTCCTTGATACCGGTTGTGGTATTCATATCTGTTCTGATTTGCAGGGACTAAGAAGAAGTGAGAATGTGGAGCATGGAAGAATAAACTTAATCATGGGGAATAGGAAAACTTTACCTGTAACCAAGATTGGAGTTTATACTTTATCGCTAAGTAGTGGGTTTAGTTTAGATTTGAATAAATGTTGTTATTCGCCAGAAATGACAAGAAATATTATTTCCTTTCATGCATTGTATAAACAAGGTTTCACCTTTTCATTTGATAATGAAGTTGGTTCGATTAATGCTTTCTTTAATAATGTTCTTTATTTTAAAGCATTACCTTGTGATGGTGTGTATGAAACTGTATCTGTGGTTGATAACTTAGGAAATAATGTATTGTGTATTGATTATGTTAATGATAATAACTTGGATAAAACATCATTATGGCATTGTCGTCTTGGACATATAAGCAAGAAACGCATAGGCCAACTCCAAAAGGATGGAGTATTGGAGTCATTTGACCTAAAGTCAGATGATAGTTGCGAATCATGCTTACTTGGAAAAATGACAAAGTCACCCTTCACAGGTTCTTGTGAGAGGGGTGAAGGTTTGTTGAATCTTATACACACGGATGTGTGTGGGCCCTTCAAACATGCCACAAGGGATGCTAATCGTTATTATTTGACTTTTACTGATGATTACAGTATATATGGATATGTCTACTTAATCAAGCATAAGTCAGAGACTTTTGAGAGGTTTAAAGAGTTTAAACAGGAAGTCGAGAATCAATTAGGCAGGAACATTAAGATGCTTCGATCCGATCGAGGTGGTGAGTATCTTAGTTCAGAGTTCCTCGACTATCTTAGGGAATGTGGGATTGTCTTACTATTGACACCTCCCAGGACACCGCAGTTGAATGGTGTAGCTGAGAGGCGTAATCGAACCTTGTTGGATATGGTTCGTTCCATGATGAGTCGAGCTTCGCTACCAATCTCATTTTGGGGGTATGCCTTAGAGACTGCCGCCCATATCCTTAATCTAGTTCCCACAAAGAAAGTTGCCAAAACTCCTCATGAGATGTGGACTGGTAAAGTACCCAAACTAGACCACATTAAGATTTGGGGTTGCGAGGCTTTCGTGAGACGCGAGACTCATGATAAGCTCGAACCTCGAAGTGAGAGGTGTATTTTCATCGGCTACCCACAGAAATCCTTTGGTTACCTCTTCTACAGACCTAGTGAGAATGTGGTCTGTGTAGCTAGGAGGGCGTTCTTTCGAGAGAGAGAGAGTTCATAAGCCAAGGAGACAGTGGGAGGCAAGTTGACCTTGAAGAAATTCAAGAGTCAAGTGGTGAAGGAACTTCAAACCCTAGCGCTCAACTTGAGGAGGAAACTTCTGTTGAGCCAATTGACAAGTCTGTACCTCTGAGGCGTTCCACAAGGGTTAGGAATGCACCTGAGCATTATTATGGATTCCATATTACTGCGGAAGGTGATATACTTATCAGTGATGAGACGCTGATAGGTCTGGATGAACCTAACAGTTACGCGGAAGCCATGGCAGGCCCTGAGTCAGCCAAGTGGAAAGAGGCAATGGACAGCGAGATACAGTCCATGTATGACAATCAAGTTTGTAACTTGGTTGAGAATGTACCAGGTCGTAAGACTGTTGGGTGCAGATGGATCTTCAAGAAGAAGACCGACATGGATGGTAATGTACACACTTATAAGGCACGACTGGTTGCAAAGGGTTTCTCACAAACTCCGGGAGTTGATTATGATGAGACCTTTTCTCCAGTGGCCAAGATTAAGTCTATTAGGGTTCTGTTAGCCATAGCCGCATTTCATGACTATGAAATATGGCAAACGGATGTCAAAACCGCGTTCCTTAATGGAAAGTTGGCTGAGGATGTTTACATGAGTCAGCCAGAGGGTTTTGTCAACACAGAGTACCCTAATAGAGTGTGTAAGCTTGAGAAATCCATTTATGGGTTAAAGCAAGCACCTCGTAGATGGAATCTTTGCTTTGATGAGAAAGTCAAGGAATTTGGCTTTTCTAGGAGTGAAGATGAATCTTGTGTATATGTCAAGGCTAGTGGGAGTATAGTTAGCTTTTTGGTATTGTATGTGGATGACATACTACTCATAGGAAATGACATCCCAACTCTGCAGGAAGTTAAGTCCTGGCTTGGGAAGTGTTTCTCTATGAAGGACCTAGGAGAAGCTGCCTATATTCTAGGGATAAGGATCTTGAGAGACCAGAGTAAAAGACTAATTGGACTTAGTCAGAGTACTTACTTGGATAAGGTGTTGAAGAGATTCGGCATGCATGACTCCAAGAAAGGAGAGTTACCTATCCAGAGTAACGCCAGATTTAGTAAGACACAAAGCCCTAGTACTGAGGCTGAGATAGCATAAATGAGTCGAATACCCTATGCTTCGGCTGTAGGATCGATCATGTATGCTATGACGTGTAGTCGACCTGATGTAGCCTTTTCTTTGAGCATGGTTAGCAGGTATCAGGGGAACCCTGGCAAGGCACACTGGACTGCGGTAAAGAATATCCTCAAGTACCTACGGAGGACTAAGGACTGGGTCCTTACCCTCGGTGGGAGTGAAGACTTGAGAGTTGTAGGGTATAGTGATGCTAGCTTTCAGACTGATAGGGATAATTTCCGCTCTCAGTCAGGCTGGGTCTTTACCTTAAATGGAGGAGCAATTTCTTGGAAGAGTTCCAAGCAAGAGACAATGGCTGATTCAACTTGCGAATCAGAGTATATAGCAGCTAGCGAGGCAGCAAAGGAGGCGATATGGCTGAAGAACTTCATTGGAGACCTTGGAGTTGTACCAGCTATTAAAGAGCCAATGGAAATTTTCTGTGATAGTGAAAGTGCAGTTGCCTTAGCCAAGGAACCAAGGGATCACGGGAGATCCAGACACATCGACAGAAAATACCATTTCATCAGACATCGAATAAAAGAAGGACTCCTCGTGGCAAAGAGGGTATCATCGGATGAGAATCCAGCAGATCCCCTCACGAAGGGACTGACTCGGGTTAAGCATCTTCAGCATGCTCGGAGCATAGGGCTGAAGGATAATATTAGATTTAGTAGTTAGATAACCTTGAAATTTGTAAAGTGTAATTGACATTAGATGATGAATAAAAGGTGTTTTATTTATGAGTAAAGTGTTGCTATCTCTTGTCGATTGTTTACTATATTTCTTTTGCATGTTTTGACTTCCAGAATAATTATGTTTGGTATATCATATTATTCGAACCTCCACAGTCGGTCATATGTCGGAAGTAGGTATGAATCAAGACTGTCATGATTGGTTGCAGAGGTCTAAGTTGTTGGACATGGCTACAACACTCATGAGTGCTCATAAGTTCTGAGCATTGGAATCAACCCACGCTCACTGGAATCACTTCATGGAATTTATCTCGAGTGATCGTGAGACGGTAATATCATATAAGTCTTCAAACCTAGAGATATGATTTGTTACTTATGAGTTGGTTATGCATTGATTGTACGTTAACGCATTGGTAACTCGATGTCATAAAACGTGATTTTGTGTATAATTCAGTGAGTGGTAGAACAAACATATGAGTCGAAGTTTATCTGTTCCTTCTTGGATTAGAAGCTGATATCTGGGCCCCTCGATGATTTTTTTTTGACCTATGTACCGGGCCCGGTCAGAACTAAGTTGATGTGTTCAATTGAGTTCTATGTCAAACAAATCGGAAATCGGGAAACAAACTGTTGGACACAAAGTAAGACACTGTTCCATGTATTTGTCCGGCTGATATCTAGAACAGAGGATTATATGATCACTTATCTTAAATGGCGTATCATCATCTTCTCAGTTCCGAGAGACCTTGAAAGAGCTACGATTGCCGATCGGTTCCTGAAGTATTGCAGTTATAGTTATTAGACTTATCCAAGTGGGAGACTATTGGATAAGGTGTCTAAGTCCATAACTATTTCTGGTATGTACTTGACCCGACCCGGCATGGTCCATTTGGGTTGCATGGCACCATGCAATTGGATAAACTAAAATGAGAGAAATAACACTTATGGTTTATTAATATATTATAAGTTCTAATATATTAATAATATTATTTAATTAGTTTGATCAAGAATTAATTTAGAATTAATTAAGTGATCAAAAGATAACTAATTAAATATATGGGTATATTATGTAAATCTTCCATATATTATATAGTGGGCTAAGAGGCTCCATGGATTATCAAGTTGGGTTCCACCCATAGGATGCTCCATGGATGCTCCATGGGAGTTACAAACCCATGGGTCATGGAAATGAAGAGTCGTGACACATTAGGGTTTACATGGTGTAACCCTAGATGTGTGAACACTATATAAGAAACCCATTCTCCACCAAAATAGGCTACACATAAGAAACAAGAGGGCTAGAGCCGATTTTGCAAGTGTAAGATTCTCTCAAAGTTTACTCCTTTTGCATTTGGTGTTGTGTGAAGCATTTGAGGCATCACACTTGGGGTGCTAGGCTCACAAGGTTTCAAGGATCATAATCAACAAAAAGGTAAGTTATTCTATCTTTCATTCAAGTTAAAAATGTTCCCCATGTATGCTAGATAGGAATATAACCTTGGAATTCAACTTTGCATGATTATTAGACAAACATAGATCCAAGGTTATTAGCGTTGCATGTACACTTAGGAAGTGTTAGAATGCTCAAAACCCATCACGTAGCGGATTGAGAAGAGAGAACATGGTTCGAGTACCATGATTCGTAGTGGATTGAGAAGAAGTAACATGGTTCGGGTACCATGATTTATAGCAGGTCGAGAGGTGGCCACAAGGTTTGAGTACCATGACTCGTGGCGGTTAGTGCTTCTGGTTTACCAGTTATTATGTTGTAATTGGTTAGACTGAGATCAGATGTGATAGAGTGTGGGGCCAGAGGGCCATGTTGAACGAGTTTCAGTGGGACCTACCTTGAGGAGGGACTTGAGTTAGTTTCGAGAGATTTTACTGGTGAGGCGCCAGTTGGAGTCGCAAGACTCAGGGATGAGTAGGGATGAGGCTTTATGGGGAATTCCGGTCTGAGTTGAGAAATCAGCCGATAGTGGAGATGTCACTTTCTGTGACCAAGAGTTGTGCTATTTCGGTCTCCTGTGATGGGCAGAAGAGATATTGTGCTTCCGGTTTCAGAGTTGGAGGTAAACCTTATGGGGTAGCATATGGTTGTGATCTTTTCACCAGAGTATTTGAGCAGCATGTCTACTGCGAAGTATGTCCCATTCCATGAGAGAGTTATTAGTGGGGACTAATATGTAAAAGAACAAGGAAGTACCTTCCAGGGTGAGGCATACTTTTTGGCAGCAGTTCCAGGAGATTTCGAGGAGTATACCGGGGCGGTGGCCCTCGTTTCTTATGTTGTGTATTGGTTGTGAGAGTGGAGTCTCCTGTTTCTATGATAATCCACACGATGGGACGTTGGGGGAAGGATTGGAGATGAGAGGTGTGATAGTGGATTATTTCCAGATTAAGAGACGGGACCAATTAAGGACAGATGGGATATCCGGCGGTGTGTTGGTCTGAGATTTCGAGATGGCTGGTGGCAATCACGTGAGGAGGTTTATGAGATGGGTGGATTTGGGGATAATTGGAGTTATGTGGTTATTATCCGGAAGATCATCGAGCGCGGTGTGGTATATCCCATGTGAGGCGGAAATTGGTGCATCTGGCGAGCCAGTCTGTGGAGTAGACTGCAGTATACCAAATGGTGATGGTTCGAACCCTGAGTGGGGCAGAACTGGATTATTTACTGAGAGAACCAGATAATTGTTCTAGTGCGGTTAGAGAGCTGGATATGGAGTCCTGCGGTGCGGATTCATGAGATCATGGTTATTGGTGATCAAGGCGAGGTGCAGGGTGAGATAATACGTGTTGTACGTGCGCATGGAAGGACGAGTGTCTCCACAACGAGTAGCCGTTGGGCAGGCGCCTTAGGGTGATGAGAAACTCTTCGAGGTTGTAATGGTCGAATTCGAGGTGGTTGGCTCGTAAGGATAGTTTCGACGGTGGAGAATTTCCAATTTAATGTATGGTTTGTTATGTTCACTTTGGGAAGGGCAATAGTTGTTGGCTGTCAACTTCAGAGTCGGTATGAGTATTCTCGCATGGGTTTGAGCCATAGAGAATGGGGTTTCGGATGGTCGTCAACGTGTTCTTGAGATTGAAGATTCCTCCATGTTTCAAGTTGTGAGCTGGAGTATTTCGAGGTTGCGAGTTGTGCTAGTGGAAGATCAGTGGATGAGACAAGACATCGTGAGATTTGTGATGGTGTACCAAGGTATCCGAGTAGAATGCCATGAATTTCAGATTATTTTGAGACTTGAGTGATGAGATGGCAAGTGAAGTATCAAGTGGCTATGGTTTCAACGGGAGTATCCTAGAATGTGAATTGCAGCGAAAAAAAGGGGGTGTTGGTCACGACGGTTGTCGTCAGGAGTGGTGATGCTTAACCTGGGTGGGTGCGTGTACTTATCTATGTTGAGTCGTGGAGTATTCGATAGTGAACTAAGTGTTGTGATACTGCAGGGAGCCATAGTGTTCACCAGTCTGCGAGAAAGTGTTGTGATACTGCGAGGAGCCGTAGTGTTCACCAGTCAGCGAGAGAGTGTTGTGATACTGCGGGGAGCCGTAGTGTTCACCAGTCTGCGAGAAAGGGTTGTGATACTGCGGGGACCCGTAGTGTTCACCAGTCAACGAGAGAGTGTTGTGATACTGTGGGGAGCCCTAGTATTCATGAGTCAGTGAGAGAGTGCCGTAGGTCTACGGGGAGCCGTAGCCTTCAGGGGTTAGTGAGAGGGAATTTTATGATACTACGGGGAGCTGTATTATTCGCTAGTCAGAGCATGACGCAGAAGAGTTTTTAGTCTTGGGTAGCCTTAATCTTTGAGTTCGGGAACCTGGTGGTCGGACCAGGGGCGAGACTGGGGTCTCCATATGTGTCGGGAAACGTTATATTCTGAGTTAAGTTGTGGTTATCGCAATCGAAAGGACTTGGAGAAATGATGTACGCGTGAGTTGCAGGTCATGGGTCATGAGTTGGGTGCTCCATTGGGACGAGTGGTTCCAATTCTGTATCGGACAGACTCTCGAGTATGAGTTTGGCTTTGGTGGTGTATTGAGTAGGCGAATGAGATTCCAAATTCAGAGAAGGGTTTCATTTTTTGGGGTATTGTGTGTCTTATGAATACTTAGACCTGAGCGGGTCAGCTCGATTGTATGGGAAGGACCGCAAGATGCATGGAACTAATGAGTAGTAGACGACAGAGGTCAAAGGTGAGACGATTTTAGTTGGGATTGTAGTATTCGCTTGGGATAAAGCGAACTTCGTGACTTGTGTGTGTCACACTGGGCCGAGATACTTGTTATGAAAGAAAGTCGGCGAGACGTTTTGGGACATGCAATGGGTAACCTTTGGAGGTTCAACTGCTCGGTCGGGAGATGACCCGGTGCTCAGTTTTGAGAAGGGAGCTGAGGTTTATGTTTGTTAGATGTCGGAGAACGCTTCTGAACAAGCATGATCATTTTCCGTGTCTGAGGTGAGGGTGTTGACGATTCGTTATTCAGATGGGTTTTGATTGCAGTACAGTGGATGGGTCCCTGGTGTGATGTGACCCTTTCATTCCTTGGTATATGATCTAGATGGGTTATCATGTCTGGGATAAGTGATCGGTAGCCAGTTTTGGGCATGGACTTGTTTTATCGGTCCCAACTAGAGAATCAGATGGGCAGTGAGTCATCGGGGTTTGTTATTCGAGGAGCATCTTGAGAGGGCGGTCTGGCTGTGTGACAGGCCACTAGAGTTTCCAGATTTTGGAGAGTCGTAAGGGGTAGCGTAGTGGCAGGTGGGTCTGTCCTTTTTCCAGGGAGGAGTTCCTGTTTGAATTCAGGTGTCTAGAGAGGAAGATAGTTGTATCGTATGAGATCCTTTCAATGGTGCTATTCAGTTATTGGATTAGATCTATATGTTATTGAGCAGCGATTTCGAGGGCGAAATCTAATTCAAGTGTGGGAGAATTGTAACATCCGAATTTTTCAGGGATATTATTGTGTATGTTAATCTTGAGGTTGAAGGAGAGACTCGACGAGTTGAGGGTCCAACTCACCGAGTCGAGTCGAGTTGCTCGCGTGGATTTAATGAGTAGACTCGACGAGTCAGAGGAGGGACTCGCCGAGTAGGTGCTGGGCAGAGAAACCCTAATTTCTCGGGTTTGGGACCTATTTAAAGGCACTTATAGCCTCATTTGCGGTTACCTTCCCATGAGAGCAAACCCTAATTGATATTAGAGCTAGAGAGTGAGAGAGAAGCTCATATTGTGGTTCTTGTGCATCATTTGAGGAAGAGGAGGAGGCTATCAAGCAGGGAGCTGGAGGTGAGGCTGTTGGATCCAATGATTTCCTGTCCAGAGCTCCTGAGAAATGTAAGAAGTCTTTACCTTTCTTCTTATTTTGGATAGATCTCATATCTATGGAGTTTTAGGGCTTTTTGCCACCTTTTGTTTGGGTTTTTGAGTAGCATGAGTTATTAAGAAGTCTAGACCTCTGATCTGGACCTTGTGAGGTCCTTAGAGTCTAGGTGTCCCAGCTTTATTCATCCACATGAGGGTTTTTGGGCTTAATCATTCATGAGAGGCATGTATTAGCATTTTGGAGCAATAACATCATGCATGAACGTAAATATTGAAGCTTTACGTGACTTATGAGCATTGAGAGGACAGATCTAGTGTTTGGAGTGATAGATTTCTTTTAAATCGTTTGAATGAGCTTTGGGTCTGAATGAACTCGCCGAGTCAATGAGCCGACTCGACGAGTTGATTATGGTTTGTCCCGTAGAGTTGAATCATGCGATCACTCGGGGAGTTGGGAGTCAACTCGACGAGCTGAGTCAACCTTCATGAGAGTTATGTGGAAAAAATGGGACTCGATGAGTCATAATGGTGCACTCGGCGAGTCGGGTCAAACATGGACTGTTGACTCGAGTTTGACTTCTATTGGCTTTGGGGTTTTGGTCAACATGAGTAATAGAGACCATTGGGGGGGGGGGGTAAAATGGTCTTTTACCCACTTCAAAGAGTTAGAGAGAGAAAGAATAGCCTTCGGTTATCTGAGTCGTGAAAAGAGTATTAATTAGAGATGTTCATCATTGTGTTAGGCGGATGCTAGTTCGAGATCCGAGCGCGAGGTTATTTGCTCACCTGGTTGTGAGGTGAGTCTTCTCACTATACTTTACCTAGAGTGGTACTTATGTGTGACCAGAGGGTCTTATGTGCTTACATTGAGTATTATGTTATCATGCCTTATGTTTTATGCTGTGCATTATGTCTTTGTGATTTATGATATGCAGAGCTTTATAGAACGGACTAGAGGGTCCAACGAGTCATGAGACCGGAAGGTCCTCACTGAGATCGGACCGAAGGTTCCAACAAGCGGTGAGACCAGAGGGTCGTCACTGAGACCGGACCGAAGGGTCCAACGAGCAGTGAGACCAGAGGGTCCTCACAGAGACCGGACCAGAGGGTCCAAGGAGCCGTGGGACTGGAGGGTCTTACAGAGTTGTAGCCTCGAGTGGCTAATTATTTTTGTGTGTGGTATTTTGGGGAACTCACTAAGCTTCGTGTTTACCGTGTTATGTGTTATGTGTTTCAGGTTTTCTTAGGATCGTGGGAAGGCACCGACTTGATTGTACACACCAGTGAAAGAGTTATGTATGAGGATCCTGGATTTGAATCACATAATTTTGGAGTTGCGATTTATAAATAAATGAGATTTTCGTGAAATGTGTTATGAGAATTATGCGATTTTAAAAGAAAATTTTATTTGAAAATTTACGGCGTTACATCGACTCTCTGACTCATCGAGTAGATCATTAATCCCACGTGGCACAACGCGACTCTACTCGACGAGTTTTAGCACCAGCTCGTCGAGTTGCTCAATAGCCCTCAAAAATAAATAAATAAACAATATACCTGGATGTTCGGGTGTTACATGGGTTGCCAATGATGCTTATGTCAGAATGTTGATCATCTCTACAATCTCAGAGGCTGCTTTTCCTCATGTTCAAGGTACTACTACATCTCATGAAGTTTGGTTGTCCTTAGAACGTGCGTACGCCCCACATACATCTTCCAGGGAAATATACCCTAAAAAGGCAATTGCTAAAGATCCAGATGAAGGGAGACGAAACATCTTCTGCATACCTCAATCGGACAAAAGAGTATGCTGATTCTTTGGATAATATTGGTGAATCTTTTAAAGAAAAAGATCTTGTCATGATTGTGATTGCAGGTCTCCGTGATGACTATAATGGCTTGAAATCTACTCTTCTTGCTCGACAAGTTCCCACAGCCTTCAATGAGTTTCATGGGCTCCTTTCAGATCATGACTACATGATAAAACAATCAGTTTCTGTTATCCTAACACCACAGGTTTTTCATACTGCTATCATAGGAACATCGCATCACCTAGTTCCCTCACAACAGGATTCCATGCAAGCTCTCAATCAGCTTTCTTCACAACTTGGTTTCAACCTACAACCAATTACCCAAAAGAAATCTGATGTTTATGCCACTTTTAAACACTTTCTTGCTATGGTTGAATGTCATTTCCAAACACAAGTGAGAAAAACGGTTTTGTTGAATGCCTCCATAGACATGTGGTGGAAATGGGGCTCACTTTACTAGCTCAATCTGGTGTGCCATCTCGTTTTTGGCATTTTGCATATGATACGGCTTTTTACTTAATATATCGCATGCTATCTCGTACCTCAACAAATGTTTCACCTCTTGAACACGAATTTTCTCCTAAAATAGATTTCTCTTTTTTACGTGTCTTAGGTTGCTTGTGTTACCCTCACCTTCGTCCATATAATAACCACAAAATGGATTTCTGGTCTATTCCATGCGTTTTCCTCGAGTATAGTCCTCACCATCATGGTTACAGGTTTCTTGACCCACAAACCGATCGCATCTACATAGCCCGTCATGTTCGGTTTGATAAGCAATAATTTCTATTCCTACAAACATCACCTGTCACACCCCCAGACCAGAAGGTGGAAACGTCCGGAGGCGGGTGACTACATTGTGCAGTATCATAACAATTGAATATAAATGAAACAGAGCAATCCAAACATCATACATTCAGATAACAAACTTAGATTGTTTACATATTGTATTTGTCCTTCGAATTACACAAAAGAGACATAAGCAGAAAAATCCAAGCTACAGCTAAAAGTCTTGCATCCTCGTCCCTTGTTACCTGCTTCCTAGATCCCTGAGAATACAAGTCGTTTTGAAAAGCATCAACTAAAAATTTGGTGAGTTCATAACCATTTTTGTATAAAATCGTTTACATTTGTTTAGAATCGTTCCCATTGTACTTTCATAAAATCCGATATTTTCTATGAAATCGTTTGAATTCTTTCCTTGAAAATCATGGATATATGCGTGCACGTCATTACTTTTGTTCATCCTTATAAGGGGTGATTTTCAAAAGTAGTGTAATTTGTAAATGCGAGCTGTGTCCGAGAATAGTTCTTTTGAATAGTAATAGTCAACCTTTTCCAGAAAAATCCCTTATTTTCAAAAAGAGAATATGGTTGAAAATCTTGTTCCTCTTATCGAGTAAAATTGAGCGTGCGTTCTAGTTTATCGTTATCGAAATCGTAGAAAATCGTTTTCTCCAGAAAATCCTATATTTTCTGCTATAAAATATTCGTAAGTTCTAGTTCCAACTGTGTATATGTGTGGGTTAGTTAATCGTTTTCAAAATCGTTTACAAACGTTTTCCATAGGGTCCTACGCTTTTTAATTTGTAAAAATAGCAGTATTTGAACTCTATACTTGTTAGGAGAAAGAATCAACATGGCAATTGTAGTCATTCTACGCGATGAAAAAGGACAATCAACGCAACAAATGCGGACCATCACTTATCATGTGTAGGACGGTCAACACAACGTGCCAAAACTTATTTATGAGGTTTTTCCTTACATAAATTTCTAGATGACATAACATATTCTACTGAGCCGTTATAACCATACTAATCTAACGGAGTGCCTGTTTTGGCGTTTCTCAGGCACCCTCGGTTTGGAAAAGACATTTGTCACCCTAGACTGGCCTGTCTAGCTGTAGCGAACAGCGTAGGTGCGGGGTGTCAACCTCGTATAGATCTATACACAAATTCCCGCTCTCCCTCCAGGAGACTCTGGCTATAACTCCGCACAGGACTTTAGACGTACACTAATATTTTTATATTTAGGTACTTTTGAGATTTTTCTGACTAGAATATTAACAACCTTTAGAGCAATTGTTAGAGATCCATTATTTGTTAGATAAATAATGAAATTCGTACTTATTGAATAGAAATATCGTTCTCGTTCCATATCGTTGATGGTGCTCGTTAACTGGGTGCTCGTGTTCGTTCCTTTTCGTGTATTGAAAAAAAATAAGTCATTTTAGCTAAGAGAAAAAGTGTCAAGTTGAAATTTATATAAATTTATAACTGCCGGTTATGACACGCATTTTCAGTTTTATGACATATAGAACATTACTTATGTGGTTGGAGGTTTTACGACAGCAGTTTATGACATACAAATATTTCTGTCATAAAGGCTCTATTTGTGTATTTTCTTAATGCAACTTTTATATTGAATATTTATAAAATACTCCCTGATAGTTTGCAAATAGTCACAAAGTTCCCATTTTCGAAAATTACTAGAAATAGTGTCAACTTATCAAGGTCCCTTTTTATAAGTTTTATCTCTAAACATGAAAGCATAGATAAATGGGTTAAGTTGGACACACCCAATAGTTGGGAGGCTCTTTTGTACACAAAGTATCCTCTGTCCCTTCTGAAGTTGTGAAATCTTACGTTCATGAGGATATTACTAAAATAATAATTTAATAATATTTCACACACACATACAAACATACGTATACATGCAAATTTTCAAGTATTTAGGCAAGATTTGACTTGTACTCTCCCCCAAAAACATTAAAATATTAAAAAAAAAAAAGTGGGGTATGAAGCTCACCTTGAGTTGGTTGAGGAGTTGTTTGGAGTTATGGGGTGAAGATCTCTAGCTTAAACTTTTGGCTGAGATGAGGAACTTCCTTGGGAGAAAGTTATCCTAAAATTGATTTTTCACATATTATTATGAATAAAATAATATGGATTCATCTAGATATTTATATATAACGTTAGATGAGTGGAGAACTTACTTTAAAATTTCCAGGAAGAAGTTGAGAAATCTTGCTTTCAGCAAGATCCTTGATTTTTTTGCTCTTGGGAGGAGTAGGTGAGAGAATAGGAGAAAAGTGAGAGGAAAATGTGAAAAGCCCAAATTTCCTTCTACTGTCGTGCTTAAGAGTAAGAAAAGGGATGTAATCTTTGGTGCATGGGGATCAGGTGATCCAAGCTTTGTTATTTGGTGGGTAAAGCATTGGATACTGTGATTTGCATGGGAAATGAGAATTTCATCAAATCACAAAGTCAACCTCTTTGTCCTTATCTTGATTTAGGATAGGATCTTCCTAAATCCTAAACTTTTATTTTATGTAAATAAGATTTAAATAATTAAATTTGGCATAAAATAAAGGTTTTAGGGGTCTTAGTTAAGAAAAACACGAGTTTGGTGGGATTCCCGACGTCAAAATGCCTTAAAATGATGAAATGGTCCGGAAATGACAAAAATCCGGAGTGAAGGGGGTGAAATCCGGAGCCACAACATGAATTCCGAAGCTCCTGTTAGCATTCCGGAGCTATATCCCAAATTTCGGAGGGGAGGATTAGGGCTGCGAGGGTCCGAAGCTAGGAGTGCATTCTCGGAGTGCATTCTCGGATTCCGAAGTCAGGAAAGCGGATCAGTGGTCCGGACCGACCAGGTGCTTCCGAAGCGAAGTGGGGCGAGGCTAGATCTTCCGGAGCTTCTCACTTCCGGAGTCACTTAAGAGGTTCCGAAGATGCTTCCTCTTGGCTCCTTAAAAGGCATTTCGGACCAAGAGGGTTCCGGACCAAGAGGTTCAGGAGCAAGAGGTTCAGGACCAAAAGGATTCCTAACCAAGAGGGTTCCGGACGAAGTGGTTCAGGAGCAAGAGGTTCAAGACCAAAAGGATTCAGGACGAAGAGGGTTTCGGACCAAGAGGTTCAGAAGCAAGAGGTTCAGGACCAAGAGGGTCCTTTTGGGGTTTCCTCTTCCGGTTTTGAGTTGTTTTCGATTGAGGAAGGTACTTAGAGACATTTGAGAGAGATTTGAGATGCGTGGAGAGATTTGGGAGAGATTTCACATTCTTGGAGAAATATGGGAGAGATTCAATATACTTGGTGAGATTTCACATACTTGGAGAGATTTGGGAGAGATTCAATATACTTGGAGAGATTTCACATACTTGGAGAGATTTGGGAGAGATTTCACATTGCCTTGATAGGCTGATCAATGATTAGGAGGTTCTAGCTTACTTCAATCTTGTCTAGTGGGACAGGGAGGGTTTTGTCTGATAGACACTTCCTAGGTTCGACACATGGAACACATGATGTACATCACTAAGCTTGGAGGGTAGTTGGAGTTTGTAGGCTACCGGACCGATCCGTGCGAGGATCTCAAAGGGTCTGGTGCATCGGGAATTTAGTTTACTTTTCCTTTCGACTCGGGTCACTCTTCCCCGAGGGGGGTTGTTAAATAATACTCTGATCCCTTACTTGGGACTTCATGGTTATAAGATGTTATCAGCATAGCTCTTTCATCGGCGTTACGATGTTTTGGGTCGTGTTTGGGTTTGGACTATCCTTTCCGTGGTTTCTCGAATAACCTCGGGTCTAGTGAGTGTGCTATTTGGCATTTGTCATCCTGTCGGCTGGGTATCTCCCATCTGAGCCTAACAGAAGATGATCTGCACCTCTGGCCACACAGGGCCTCGATGGCTGCAACTCCTATGCTCGAGTGGTAGTTGTTGTTATACGAATACTCGATTAGAAGCAAGTAGGTATCCCAAACTTTGTCAATGTCCATTTCACATGTTTCTCTTCGGAATGTGGATTCTTGTTTACCTTGACCTCGACAGGTGGGATTTCTAGAGCTTTGGTGGTCTGATACTTGTGAGTGCTGAACAAATGGAAGGTGAAATGTCCAAAACTAGTTCCTTATGTTAATCAGAGACTATGAGTTATCAGGCCCTTTCTTGGCGAGGCCTTTTGAATGGTCTTCTAGGGATCGGGATCCTGGTGTCCTAGAAGTAGAGTTTTATGGGCCTTAAGAGTCGGTACTATGGTTACTAAGATTGAGTTTGCGTGATGTAGTTGACCTTATTAGTCTTAGATTATCTTGGGAATTTTCTCCCTAGGGTTTTTCCAACCTAATGGTAGGTCGGCCTCTACCAGTTCTTTGCTGGTGGTTGAGCGAACCTCCGATTCGGGGTAGGTAGTATCGATCCTTGAGGATGGGTTCGTTTGGCTTACTCGTAGTCAATGGTGCCTATGGTAGTTTCATCTTTCTTTCTTATGAGTTAGATAGGTGCTTCCTTTGGTTAGGGGCTCGGTTTGATGTTTCCCTTATCTATTATGTCGATCTTGCGATCAGACACTATGTGTTCTTGTGACTGTGCTAAGTGGTATCGGGTGTTTGGTTATTGGGGTGGTTCCAGGAGTCGGGGTGATTCTATTTCCTCTTAGCACTTGGTTGAGGTTTCCAAGAGGTTTTGGGAACCTTTAGAGGAAGGTTGGAAGCCTTTCGGATTCCCTTGATGCCCTTTCCTTCTTGGTTTTTAATCTTTATTGGGGCTAGGGAAAAGTGTGTGGTATTTCTTACACCAGGACTTAGGTGTCTGGTTGCTTGGGATTTGTCGTTACCGGCTGAAAGAGTTTCGTGACCCGGTGGAGTAGGACGAAAGTCTATTTGTAGTGCTCGGGGTTTGTAAGGTGAGGATCAAGCCTGTCCGTGCTAATTAATGGCATTGCACTTCTTGTTGTTACGTCGATTTGAGGAGTATTGGTTGCTAGTAATGACAGGGTGTTTTATGTTCATTTTCTTATTGTTGTTAGCTTTGTTTTCGTTGCTACCATTGGGTCTATCTCGTTTCTGCTTGTTAGGTGTTCTAGTGTTCGTGTTCTTATCGTTGCTAGTTTCGTTTTCGTTGTTACCATGGGGTCTATCTTGTTTCTGCTTGTTAGGTGTTCTGGTGACACGAGGGTGCTATTATAAGGCAAAGGAATTCGTAATCCGAATTCTGCCAGGTCCTTCCACTATAGATGGAGGTGACCTAAACGTACATACTTAGAATCTTTAAAGATGGTTAACTGTGGGGTTCTGTCCTAATCTCTATTCAGCCCAGGGGCAGAAAGTAAGGCGGAATCGCACGTTCTTAGTTTGCGGAATCGTAACCATAGGTGATACTAACGTTTATATGGGACCATCATGGTCCATTCGTAAGGATCCCTAGCTTCCCGTGATTTATAGGATTTGCTCAAACGAGAAAGTAGTTTTTGGGTTATGTTTTTAATTGACAAAAACTTTTTTAATAGTTCGATGCTTAAGCTTATCGTGGAACGTACCAAAAGCTATGGTAGGGTTCCTTGTCGTCAACTCCTGTCTAGTCGTCGACTCCTTCGTTAGTCATCTCTGTTGGACAATCTCTCTTGAAATGTCCTGTTGCATCGCACTTGTGATAAACTAGACTTACTTCTGGGTTGAGGGGTAGAGTGACGCATGGGGCCGGGGTGTGCCCCATCTTGTTGCACCTCTTGCAACAAAATATCCGGCAGGCTCCCCAATGATGGTATTTGCACTTGTTGCAGGGTAGATTGTATCCAAGGTATGATTGTCTCGACGGGGGAGGAGTAGGGTTAGTAGGGGTAGGGGCTGATCCCTCTTTTTGTCTTTTAGTAAGCCTTTGAGCCGAACTGCATCCTTTTTCATTTCCGAACTTTCGTTTCTTGAGCTTAGGTTTAGATTTAGGGTGCATTGGTGAGTTTTTTTCGTTGGTTTCCCTGGTTGTTGTTACGATTGAATTTATCGATACTGCTTCCGTTTTCGCTCGTGCTGTTGGCATGGAAGTATGCCATGGCGGCTGCTACGGCAGCTGTTACAGTGGCTTGGAATGTGGTAGAGTCCATTCGTAGGACCGGTGCATCGTCAGGGTACTGGTTATCTCCATGGGAAGACATGACCCTGTTGCACACGAAAGGTGAGCTCGTAAGTACTTGTAGCTAGTTTCAAGTGGGTTTACTCCTATAATCTTAATGTACTGGTGCTAATTGTGTCAACGTACATCCCTATGATGCAGTTATGGTATAGAGTGGAAACATATAATGCATGGTGTTAAGTCCGTCAAAATAGCACATAGTTAGCAGTATAGTCGGTGGGTTTGGTTGCATGGATTCTTGGAGGGTGTACTCTTCTTGGTTTACTACTACTGGTTGCGATTATAGGCATTATAAACCTAAGGCGTGTAGTGTGGTGGTTCTCTTTTATCGACATGGCGCACAAGGTACTTGGCCTTTTTACTCCTATCCTGAGTGCTCTTGTTGGTGTTCTTTATACTGCTAAGGCTTCCCTAGCTTTGATTAAAATGAGTTGCGGTCTCCAAATGACCATTTCTCCTTTTAAGGAGTGTAGATGGTCTGTATAGTTTTCTAGTTCTACTTGTGGGTTTCGCAAGGCATTTGGAATGGTGTTCTTGTTACTTGTGGGGGATCGGATTTACAATGTCGCACACTGGGCGTTGCTTACGGTCTCCATTAATCTATGACAGAGAGTTGGAAGTTGAGGGTCAATTTGGGTTACTCGTGGCCCATACGGGGGTGATGCTTGATTCGTGAGGGCGTTGGCTATCAGAGTTCGGTGCACGTCGATTGTGGATCGGGTTGCCTTTTGTGGAGGTGCGCCCTAAATTGGATAAGAGTCAATTACTCAACTTGTTTTATTTTATTTTATTTTATTTATTTATTTTTTTTTGCGTGGGTTTCGTTTTGTTTCTAGGTATGTCTATCCCAGGAGTACCTATATGGGGTGTTTATGTATATGGGAAGAGAAAGGTGAAAGGTTCTTCTGCCAATAGGAATAAACTTGCTATGAGTTCCCTCGGCGCTTTCCTCCTTGTTTGGCCCTTAGTCGAAATTCTCCCTTTCACGATTCATCTCTTGGTATTCCTTAGGATTCACTTCTGGGTTTTTTTTCTTCATGGACTTCTTCTGATCTCTCCTTGCCCCATCAACAAATCATCGTGACATGGTAGTAGAAGTCTTGGCGAGGATCGAGGTACGAGATATACAGGGAAAGTTTAGGTGTGGGAGGGGTTTATAGTATCCTAAAATACTCCTATAGTATTTTAAACTTGATGTTCGATTCTAGTATTCTCTTGTACTCATGGTTGGTAGGTTTTAGGTTTGTTGCAACACCACCATCACTCCCAAGCACATGTTGGTCATATCTCAAATAAATATAGTTGATCAGGCTATATTTATCCCAAATATGATTACATACTGCCTAGGTTTGACCGTAGCGTTCCACCTTTAGTTACTTTTTGTTTTCTTCTCGTTATGATACTGTGTTAGTAGATATGTATACTTTTATAAAATACTTGTCTTTTTAAAGTATACTTTCAGGCAGAGTGTGTTTTAGTCCCATTGTATTTATAGCTGTATATCTTGTATGGCTAGATATACTAGTTCACTATAAACAATGCTCTGATACCAATCTGTCATACCCCCCGACCAGACGGCGGAAACATCCGGAGGCGGGTGACTACATTGTGCAGTATGATAACAATTGAATATAAATGAAACAGAGCAATCCAAACATCATACATTGAGATAACAAACTTACATTGTTTACATATTGTATTTGTCCTTCGAATTACACAAAAGAGACATAAGCAGAAAAATCCAAGCTACAACTAAAAGTCTTGCATCCGCGTCCCTTGTTACTTGCTTACTAGATCCCTGAGAATACAAGTCGTTTTGAAAAGCGTCAACTAAAAAGTTGGTGAGTTCATAACCATTTTTGTATAAAATCGTTTACACTTGTTTAGAATCGTTCCCATTGTACTTTCAGAAAATCCGATATTTTCTATGAAATCGTTTGAATTCTTGCCTTGAAAATCATGGATATATGCGTGCACGTCATTACTTTTGTTCATTCTTATAAGGGGTGATTTTGAAAAGTAGTGTAATTTGTAAATGCGAGCTGTGTCCAAGAATAGTTCTTTTGAATAGTAATAGTCAACCGTTTCTAGAAAAATCCCTTATTTTCAAAAAGAGAATATGGTTGAAAATCTTGTTCCTCTTATCGAGTAAAATTGAGCGTGTGTTCTAGTTTATCGTTATCGAAATCGTAGAAAATTGTTTTCTCCAGAAAATCCTATATTTTCTGCTATAAAATATTCGTAAGTTCTAGTTCCAACTGTGTATATGTGTGGGTTAGTTAATCGTTTTCAAAATCGTTTACAAACGTTTTCCATAGGGTCCTACGCTTTTTAATTTGTAAAAATAGCAGTATTTGAACTCTATACTTGTTAGGAGAAAGAATCAACATGGCAATTGTGGTCATTCTATGCGATGAAAAAGGACAGTCAACGCAACAAATGCGGACCATCACATATCATGTGTAGGACGGTCAACACAATGTGCCAAAACTTATTTATGAGGTTTTTCCTTACATAAATTTCTAGATGACATAACATATTCTAGTGAACCATTATAACCATACTAATCTAACGGAGTGCCTGTTTTGGCGTTTCTCAGGCGCCCTCGGTTTGGAATAGACATTTGTCACCCTAGACTGGCCTGTCTAGCTGTAGCGAACAGCGAAGGTGCGGGGTGTCAACCCCGTATAGATCAATACACAAATTCCCGTTCTCCATCCAGGAGACTCTAGCTATAACTCCCTACAGAACTTTAGACGTACACTAATATTTTTATATTTAGGTACTTTTGAGATTTGTCTGACTAGAATATTAACAACCTTTAGAGCAATCGTTAGAGATCCATTATTTGTTAGATAAATAATGAAATTCGTACTTATTGAATAGAAATATCGTTCTCGTTCCATATCGTTGATGGTGCTCGTTAACTGGGTGCTCGTGTTCGTTCCTTTTCGTGTATTGAAAAAAAATAAGTCATTTTAGCTAAGAGAAAAAGTGTCAAGTTGAAATTTATATAAATTTATAACTGCCGGTTATGACACGCATTTTCAGTTTTATGACATATAGAACATTACTTATGTGGTTGGAGGTTTTACGACAGCAGTTTATGACATACAAATATTTCTGTCATAAAGGCTCTATTTGTGTATTTTCTTAATGCAACTTTTATATTGAATATTTATAAAATACTCCCTGATAGTTTGCAAATAGTCACAAAGTTCCCATTTTCGAAAATTACTAGAAATAGTGTCAACTTATCAAGGTCCCTTTTTATAAGTTTTATCTCTAAACATGAAAGCATAGATAAATGGGTTAAGTTGGACACACCCAATAGTTGGGAGGCTCTTTTGTACACAAAGTATCCTCTGTCCCTTATGAAGTTGTGAAATCTTACGTTCATGAGGATATTACTAAAATAATAATTTAATAGTATTTCACACAAACATACAAACATACGTATACATGCAAATTTTCAAGTATTTAGGCAAGATTTGACTTGTACTCTCCCCAAAAACATTAAAATATTGAAAAAAAAGTGGGGTATGAAGCTCACCTTGAGTTGGTTGAGGAGTTGTTTGGAGTTATGGGGTGAAGATCTCCAGCTTAAACTTTTGGCTGAGGTGAGGAACTTCCTTGGGAGAAAGTTATCCTAAAGGTGATTTTTCACATATTATTATGAATAAAATAATATGGATTCATCTACATATTTATATAAAATGTTAGATGAGTGGAGAACTTACTTTAAAATTTACAGGAATAAGTTGAGAAATCTTGCTTTCAGCAAGATCCTTGATTTTTTTGCTCTTGGGAGGAGTTGGTGAGAGAATAGGAGAAAAGTGAGAGGGAAATGTGAAAAGCCCAAATTTCCTTCTACTGTCGTGCTTAAGAGTAAGAAAAGGGAGGGAATCTTTGGTGCATGGGGATCTGGTGGTCCAAGCTTTGTTATTTGGTGGGTAAAGCATGGAATACTGTGATTTGCATGGGAAATGAGAATTTCATCAAATCACAAAGTCAACCTCTTTGTCCTTATCTTGATTTAGGATAGGATCTTCCTAAATCCTAAACTTTTATTTTTATGTAAATATGATTTAAATAATTAAATTTTGCATAAAATAAAGGTTTTAGGGGTCTTAGTCAAGAAAAACACGAGTTTGGTGGGATTCCCGACGTCAAAATGCCTTAAAATGATGAAATGGTCCGGAAATGACAAAAATCCGGAGTGAAGGGGGTGAAATCCGGAGCCACAACATGAATTCTGAAGCTCCTCTTAGCATTCCGGAGCTATATCCTAAATTTCAGAGGGGAGGATTAGGGCTGTGAGGTTCCGACGTGGGTTGGAAAGGAGTTCCGGAGCAAACAGTACTTTCCGGAGTGCATTCTCGGATTCCGAAGTCAGGAAAGCAGATCAGTGGTCCGGACCGACCAGGTGCTTCCGAACCGAAGCGGGGCGAGGCTAGATCTTCCGGAGCTTCTCACTTCCGAAGTCACTTAAGAGGTTCCGAAGATGCTTCCTCTTGGCTCCTTAGAAGGCATTCCGGACCAAGAGGGTTTCAGACCAAGAGGTTCAGGAGCAAGAGGTTCAGGACCAAGAGGGTCCTTTTGGGGTTTCCTCTTCCGGTTTTGAGCTGTTTTCGACTGAGGAAGGTACTTAGAGACATTTGAGAGAGATTTGAGATGCGTGGAGAGATTTGGGAAAGATTTCATATTCTTGGAGAGATTTGGGAGAGATTCAATATACTTGGAGAGATTTCACATACTTGGAGAGATTTCACATACTTGGAGAGATTTGGGAGAGATTCAATATTCTTGGAGAGATTTCACATACTTGGAGAGATTTGGGAGAGATTTCATATTCTTGGAGAGATTTGGGAGATATTCAATATACTTGGAGAGATTTGGGAGAGATTTCACATACTTGGAGAGATTTAGGAGGGATTCGATACACTTGGAGAGATTTCGCATACTTGGAGAGATTTAGATTCTAACACTACATGGCTCATTAGGAACTCATATTGTACACTTAGATGTGTTAGCACAAGTCTCACAATAGTCCTTGCTTACTTGAGGACGAAACTTCCTAGTCAAAAATGCTAGTTGTGACATCATCCATTCCACCTTCCCCTTCTCCTTCAAATCTGTATGTCTCAAGTTACCCTACACATGTTACATAACCTGATCCTCCTATACCTACCACCACTACACATGATACACCTGTTACATCACCCGAGTCTACTATACCTACTACCAATCCTATCGAAAACCCTCCTTGCAACCCATCTTCCTCCTCACTGAACCAACCTACTGTTCTTGTCAGGGAACCGACAGCGCCTATGCACACCGACCAACCCCAAACCAGTACACGACCACCCAATCTTCGTCAGAATCCCAAACCAAGAGTTCCCTTTAACCCCTATTCATACACTACCAACACACACTCCTCTGAAAGTGAGCCCTCTAGCTTTGCCAGTGCTAAAAAATCTATTCAATGACGACCTGCTATGGCCGAAGAATACGCATCCCTAATGTGCAATGTGTAACGCCTTATTTCGATTTGTACCCAGATTGGGGATGGTGATTAGGTTGGGTATTATCAGGCTTCAGATCCTCTAGGAGTTAGGCTTTAGACTTAGTTGTGGTTGGATAAGGTATTTCGAATGGTTCGGGTATTCGGTTTGTATTTTGGAATCTAAGGGCCTTTTGCTAATTGGCAGCTCGAGTTTTTATGGAAAGCGGATGTTCGTTCGGGATATCATATGGCAAGTATGAATTGATAATAGTGTAGAGCATCTCGATACCTTTTTATGGATATATGGATGGTTGAAATTAGATTTGTATCGAGAGGGTGATGGCCTTCGGAAGAATTAGGTTTGGGGAAAACCCTAGTACAGAGGGCGTACCAGGGAGGTACGCAGGGCGTACTGATGCAAAGCCAGTTACGCAAGGCGATGTGCAGGGTACATGCAACGTACGTGCGAGGTTTGGGTCGGGGTGCGATACCTCGTACGCTGGGCGTACGAAGGACAGATTGAAAACCCTAATTTTAGGGTTGTACCCTATATAAGCATTATTTTAGCCTCTTTATTCATTTCGTAAGTCAGCCCCCACCCTTTAAAATCCTAGAATTCGTCCTTCAGTCTTCATGGTGGCATCTTGAGCTAATGGTGTCCATTTTTGGTGTATTTGGTCCATTTATAAGAAGATGGAGCTTGGTGGAAGGATGTGAATAAAGGAAGAGCTTATGGATCTTGCTTATGTGTCTCATTGCCATCTTGTTGGAGTTGAGGATCTGTCAACCAGCAGCCAAGGGTTTTCTGTATGTTTTAGTAGTGCGAGGTGAGTCTTCTCACTATATCCATGGGTCGAAGGCACTAATGCCGGCCCATTATGTGTTATGTGGTATGCTATTTGTTTCTGTGATACTTGCATGGAAAACCCCGGGGGGAGCCCGTGGAAATTGGATGTCAGACCTGAGGGGAAAGCCCATGGCATTTCAGTTAAAGATCATGGGGGAAGCCCGTGGAAATTGGATGTCAGACTCTGGTTAAAAGATGTTTTGCTAAATATTCGTTACTCTACTTTTATAGAAACAATCTGTATTAACAATTTATTAATTTAAAAACAAAAAAAAATTATGATGTGATTTTCGGGTCATTACAAGTTGGTATCAGAGCCTTGGTTTGGGGGATTCAAACATACTCTCGAGTGTGTCTGAACTCAAACTGAGGATTGGTAAAGTTTTCAAACGAAAGATATTTTCAAGATAAGAGTTTTCTAAGAAAAGAGAAGGGAGTGGTGCAATCAATCAGACGAGCTCAAGTAAGTTTTCCTAAAATACCCATACATGTTATCTGTTATGATTTGATTTATGAATCTGTGAATCAAATGCTAGTTAGGACTAAGTATCTGCTCAGTTCTTGTATAATAGAATGCTAAGAGAGATGCATTTGTATTTATATTGTATGAGCTGGTAGAGTTGCATGCTAGTGCTGAATATTTAGGGGTAGTTTGACCTGATATGTGATACGTTGTTGCGTTGGGTAAATTGAATTATATGTTGGGATAAGAATATCTATGGTAATCACTAATTGCTAAGTGTATGCTTTCAAAATTGTACACGGTTAGGATCTTATAGCCCTAGAATAATTGATTTGGCCTTATTTCCTTTTCCTTGTTTGGTTGTGGATCTATGGTAGAGCCTGTTATTCGACAGACTATTTGATGTTGTTCAGTGTATAATTTGCATGCATAAGGTAACCGGCAGTAAGGGTCGAATTTCTAGTATAAGTGGTGGTGTGTGAGTTGAACGTTATATGATAGTTCTATGGATTGGAGCGTTACTGCACAAATGCTTTTTTCTTCGTGCTTTGTGGAACTCTTGGAAGATGGGAGTCAGCTACTAAATGAATATGATGGTATTCATGAGGTGGATGATTGGAATTATGGGGAGTTCCTCAGCAGCTAATGGCAGGGTGAGGTCGGGAATCTAGGAGAGCCTAGGGAAATCTTTAGTAGGCTTTGTTGCATTATTTAGTGAGCTTTGGTGCATCGGTGGAGTAGGTGACTTTGAGGATTCAGGATGATTCCTGAGGAAAGTATGGATATGTGTGGAAGGTAGTATTGGGACGGTACTACTGAACGCACAAGATCCATACTCGAATAAGGGAGAGTCTTGGAGAATCTAAGAACTTGGGGAAGAAGATTCTTGAGTATGTTTTGATCTTCCACATGATCGTATTTCAGTTTGGTGATGAGTTTCCAGGAAGGAGGTTTAGGTTCTGGTTCCGGCCCAGGTAAGGGTATTGGGCCGACTAGGGAGTAGATGCGGGAATTCCTCTGGTTGAAATCTACCCGCAGTGCTTTGGAGCAGACTCTTGTGATCTTTGCTTCGATCAAGAGGGGTTTTGGAGATCGTGGATGAGCGTTTGGAAGTGTTCTGTGCTGAGGTTATGGTTATTCTTGGAGCTCACGCTCTTTCTTTCACTGAGTTTCGTGATTGTGGAGCTCCTGCATTCTATGGGGAAAGGGACCCCATTGCCAGTAGGAGGTGGTTAGTGGGTATGGCTAACGCATTCAGGACGAGTATCTGCTCGAGGAGGCGAAGGTCAGATATGCTTCCTGCCTATTGAAGGTCAGTGTCACACCCCCTAACCGAGATGGAGGAAACATTCGGGGGCAGAGGGCGTGATGTACAATATCATAACAATGCACAATAGTAAAACAAGCAACAACATCCATTGCATTAATAGAATAGTTAATACATGTGTGTTCTGAGTATAGTCGTAAGACACCAAAAATGTATATAGCAAAATATAAAAGACGAGTCTTGAACATTCTCCGTCTTCTCAAAAACCTGATCCAGTGTACCTGAATGGAAAATGAAGATTTACAGTAGTATTGTATAAAATACACTACTGATGCATTAACTACCTTGGAAACCGAACTTGTTAATTTAGGTTAAAACGTGATTACGTTATAACCATGCTTGATTGACTAGTATAAAACACGACTTTCTTCAGGCGTCGAAAATGGTATGACATTTGTCACACGTAGACCTGCATGTCCCACTGTAGCTAGCAGCAAGGTGAGGGATGGTCAATCCCGTATAGATCTATACACAAACTCACGCTCTCCCTCCAGGAGACTCTGGTTACAAAACGTGACATAACAAGTACATTGCTATGCCATGAAATAGTATCTCACATTTTAGTTATCTTGTTCTTGTTATAGTATGTAAGTTCCTTTTTGTTCTCGTAAATGAATAGTATACTTTGTAATGAATAGTAATAATATGTATGTATTGACTCATGTATTGTTTCTCTGTTCTAGAAAATAGTATGTATTGATCCTCTAAACTATATCTATTATAGTTTACTAGTATATTTGTTTGAACTGTAAATGATTCGTAGAAAATACTCAATTGACTAATGTTTGCAACTGAGTTAAGTATGTACTTTAAAAAATGGAGTTTAATATTCATGTATAGATTTAGCAAGTATAACTATGATTTAGGCGACAGTTGGACTAGTGATCCTACCCTAAGCCCACAACCAAACAAGGAACAGGAGTCAAGGTGTTTAGCAATAGTCCTAAGTCCGTTAAAGCATACTTATACACAAATATATAAATGAATACGATTTTGATAATAAACAGCAATCTAAAATAGTTTAAAAGAGTTTTTGAAATGATTTTAACAACAATTATAAGCATAAGAAATCCTTTGTTCGTTTGTTTTCACGTGTAAGTGTTAATACAATAAAATGTGTTCTACTTGTATTCTCCCCCTAAAATCATTTAAAAAGGTAAATTGTAGGGGAATGAACTCACCTTAAGTGAGTGATTCGTTTCGATGTTCGATATAGGTTGATTGTTTCCACAAGTTAGATCCCGGGACAAAATCAAGTCCTAAATAGCAATTCACGCGATATGTTGGCATGAAATTAGTGAATATACTCTCAAAGGAGTTAAGGAAACAACCTAGGATGTAAGAATTACTTAAAAAAGAAGTGTTAGAACCGAAATCAAGATGCTGCAAGGTGTTTACGTATGGGCTTCGGTGTGTGTACGACCGTAAACGGTTCACAACTACTTGATGATTCAAGTGTTTTCGGCTGGAAACATGTGTGTGATCTTGGTGTTCTTGGTGAAACTAAGAATATTCAAGGGTTCACCGCTGTAAACCCAGAAATGAGGGGTGTTTGATTGACGACAAGAAGAACACTAGATGTTCTTATCAAGATACAAAGGTGGATTGGATGATCTTCGGATGATAGATGAGAGAATACTTGGGTTTTCAGTTGAAGACTTTGAGACAAAAAGGCTTGAGTTTGCGGCTAGAAATGTAGAAGTGAGGATAATTCAGTCACACACACACACACACACACATATATATATATATATATATATATATATATATATATATATATATATATATATATATATATGTATGTATATATAGGTAGAGTTTGCGGTCCGAGGGAGGTTCAAGGCCCGAAGGAGTTCACGGCCGAGAACGAGAGAGATTTACGGCTGCGAAGGCTCGTTTACGGTCCGAACCATTTGTGGTCTGAGAGTTTACGGCTCAACGAAGGTTTGCGGCTCATGCGAGGGTCCTCGGTTTTTGAGTGTTTTAACTTTCAAATTTTCTACAACCCTTTTAACTATGTGTTTTACCATGAAAAGGCTATTAATCTAACCTTGAGATTACTTCAACAGCACAAGTTTGACTTTTATTGGATAAATTTTGACTTTAGTTGACCAAGTTTGACTTTTACAAGAATGGAAATTACGGGTTGTCACATCATCCCCCTGTTAAATGGAATTCCGTCGTGGAATTAAGTCTAAGAGATACACATGGACTAAGGGAAAAGGTGAGGTGTAACATCCCAAACTTCAAGGCCAAAAATTTCATTTTTAAATAAGTTATTATAAAACCATAAGTACAAAAACATATGTAATAACAAATCATGTCAAAATCAAAGTGTCAGTAATCGAAACATGTTTTCATGAAATAATATCAGAGTGTAATCCCAAAGATCTCATGTGTAGAAAACATGGTGTGATGCGCTGCGATCGAGCCGACTCCTTTTCTTTGAAAACGAAGTACCTGAAACCAAAACTGAAAACCGTAAGCAAGAAGCTTAGTGAGTTCCCCCATCATACCACATACCATGCAACACATATATTGCCAAGCATATTCGGGTGCTGGCCTACCCCCTGCGGTATCATTCAACGGGTATCTGGGGACTGTTCCCCCTATCAATACCACGTAATAACATAGAATAACATACATAAATATATTGTCAGGCATATCTGGGTGCCCGACCTACCCCTTCGGTATCTTTCAAAAGGTATCCGGGAGCTAACCTCCCCTTCGGTATCTTTCAACCGGTAATCGGGAGCTAACCTCCCCTTCAGTTTCTTTCAACCGGTAACCGGGAGCTAACCTTCCATTCGGTATCTTTCAACAGGTAATCGGGAGCTAACCTCCCCTTCGGTATCTTTCAACCGGTAACCGGCGACTATTTCACCCCTACCACTACCACATAATAACATAACATATGTACTGCTAGGCATGCATGGGTTCTGACTACCCCTTCGGTATCTTTCAACCGGTATCCGGGGACTATTTCACCCCTACTACTACTAGCATGTATATAAGAGAGTATCCTAGCACATCAAGCATATCAGATAGTAGCAAACCATGCAAATATCACAAAGACAGTCATCTAACAAATATCTCCTACTAGTGGCCGGCATTGTGGCCTTAGACCCACCGCTACTGGAAGGTAACTCACCTCACATTGCTGTAGTCCCGAAGACACAATCCCAACTGCTGGTTGACAGATTCTCAAACTGTCAATATCAAACATCACCCAATTAATAATTTGGGACCCAACACAAAAATCATAAGTCCATGCTTGGGGTAAAAGACTACTTTACCCCCATCTTAGCTTGATTCAAGCTCAAGGCCCAATCGAAAGGCCCAAAGGTCAATCTGTGAATCAAGGTCCAACATATGGCCCAATTTTCCAAATTGGGCCCAAACCTTTACATGGTCTCACTCTAAGGGCCAACCATTTTATGCAATCCAACCTTCGATATTCTACTAGCCCAATATCATATAATCATTAAGGCCCAAACTATGACCCATCTATGGCCCAATTTTCCAAATTGGGCCCAACTCCTCATATGGGCCTTACCTCAAAGCCCATTAATTATTCTAGTCCATTTGCTTGATCTTGGATGGCCCATTAATAACCCAATCATCAAGGCCCAATAGAAAGGCCCAACAATAAACCCAAGTGAAATTAGGGTTTCACATAAAAGGACGATTAGGGTTAAGTGTTTCTCACTTAACCCATTAAGGACTTAATCCATTAAGTCCATCACTCTTCTAAATAACTCATATGGTGTGATTGGGCATAATACACACTTCCATTCCAATGGCCCAAATGTGGGTCCCGATAAGTCCAAGCCCATAAATCCAATATTAGGGTTTTCTAAACCCTAATTAGGGTTTCCAACCCCATCTTAGCCCAATAGGCCCAATAGCTAGGTATTTTGATCAATTAGAGTTCATTAGGCCCATTAGTCACATGTTTGGGCTTTTAGGTCCATTAGGGATTTATTAGGCCCACTAGGGTTTATTAGGCCCATGTCCAAACATTCCAAACTAGTCACAATCCAAACAAGGCACACCGCCACCCGATACGGTGGCCGGTGGCGGCAGCCACCACCCTACGGTGGTGGTTTGAGTTTCCTTTTTCATTATTCCATCACGATTACAGTTTAAAACGCAAAAATACAAAAATAACACACACTACAAACATAATCATGCGCACATTAATATAAACATACACACACAGCCACCCTTGTGGTGGTCGGTGGTGGTACATGGCGCCAACCACCATGGCTGGCAGCCATGGTGGATATCTATTCCGTTTTCCGGCCATCAACACCGTCTACAACCCATATACGTGATTCTGATTTGTTCAAAGGGATTAGCCACCCACCTGGTGGCTTACGGCAATGGCAGGCACCACCTTATAGTGGTGGCGGTGGTCAGTCCTATGCAACGGACCTGTGACGACGCAACAGGAACGAGCGAGGTGGCGGCGACACCTTCACGAGTCGGTTACGCCTCCGGCAACCACGCCGCGAAGGCACTCATCATCAAGGCAGCAAGCGGCGGCCTTGTCGTCATCGAAGGGCAGCAGCAGCAGCGCACACATGGCGGTGGTTACGACTTCCATTGGCGGTTGGGTTGCTCGTGACTGGATGACGACTGGGCAACTCCGATGATGGCGGCTGTCGAAAGTGAAGAAGGAGGACGATGGAGGAGCAACGGTAATGGCGGATGAGGTTCGGTGTCTCACAGCAGCAATCAATCCTCCGACAGGCGTGCTCTCATTCCGACGTAGGGAGGATGGGCTCCGACGACTGGCTTGCGACCTCGACACGGTGGTAGCGGCACCAGAAAAATAGAAGAATGGAAGGTGGCGGCTGGTTTATCAATTAGGGTTAGGGTTTAGTATGGTATGGGTTATATATGGAGGCTGCACACATGAGGGTGACGGGTTCACCCGTGTTTCACAAACTTCTGGCCATTTTGCCAATAACGGCCCCTTCCACAAGATTTTTTTTCCAATTTAAACCTAAATTTTACCTTTTAGCCCCCAGCTTCCTAAAATCCTTACAATTTAAATCCAGAATTAACTCCCTTTGGCCCTTGCTTCCATAATTCCTTCCATATTAAGTCCTAGTAATTACCAAGCATACCCCTACTTCTAAAATCCTTTCATACTAGGTCCAATACTTACAAAATACCCATTATCTTCTAAAAATCTTTACAAATAAGTCCCGAAATTACACTTTATCCCCTGAATAATCCAAATTATAGCTTTTAGCTCCTAAAACCAACGCCCTACTAAATACTATGCATTTTAAGGCCAGGGTTCATTTATTAATCTTTATCTATTTATTTACATAATAAACGGGGTGTTACATGAGGATACGTATGTTTCATTTGATCCTCCCGCTCCCAAGTGAATTCAGGTCCCTGTTTTGCATTCCAGCGAACCTTCACTATCGGGATACAGCTTTATTTTGTTTGCTTGACTTCCGTATCCATGATTTCTACTGGTTCTTCCACAAAGTTAAGGCTTTCATTGTCTCGGTTTCATCGAGTAGGATACAAGAGTCTCATCAGATAGACACTTCTTTAGGTTCAATACGTGAAAGCTAGGGTGTACGTTTCTAAGTTCTTGAGGTAGTCGGAATTTGTAATCTACAGGGCCGATTCTAGCGAGAATCTCGAAAGGCCCAATCTACCTTGGATTTAGCTTACCACGCTTTCCGAAGCGTATCAAGACCTTCCAAGGTGAGACCTTCATTAGAACGAGGTCACCAACCTGAAATTCCAAAGGTTTCCGTCTTTTGTCAGCGTAGCTTTTTTGTCGGTCTCTAGAGGCTTTCAATCGTTCACGAATCTGAACAATCTTCTCTGTCGTTTCCCGAATGATTTCCGGACCCGTGAGAGTGCTGTCAGGAACTTGTCCTTTAGCTAGTTGTGTGTCACCCACCTCAGCCCATCACAGAAGGGATCTGCACTTCCGGCCATAGAGGGCTTTAAATGGAGAAACTTTGATACTAGAATGGTAGTTGTTGTTGTATGAAAACTAGACCAATGGAAAATGGATATCCCATGCTTTACCAAACTCGATCACACAATCTCTCAGCATGTCTTCCAACATTTGTATCATCCTCTCACTCTGTCCATCAATTTGTGGGTGGTAGGCTGTACTCATATTCAGCCTAGTTCCCAGATATTTTTGTAGTGACTGCCAGAATCTTGAGGTGAATCTACTGTCTCTATCGGAGATGATAGATATGGTAACACCATGCAATCGTACAATCTCCCTAATGTATGTTCTTCTCAGTTTCTCCATCTTGTCGGTTTCTTTGATTGGGAGGAAGTGTGCGGACTTAGTTAATCTGTCTACGATCACCCAAATGGTATCGAGACCACCTGTGATCTTGAACAACTTGGTTATGAAGTCCATTGTAATCCGCTCCCACTTCCACTAAGGTATCTTCGGTTGTTGTAGTAAACCTTAGGGCTTCTGGTATTCGACCTTAACCTTGGCACAAGTAAGACACTTGCCCACGAAGGTAGCAATCTCTGCTTTCATGTTACGCCACCAATATAACTTTTTGAGATCCAGATACATCTTATTTAAACCTAGATGAACGGAATATCGAGTATTGTGCGCTTCGTTCATGACAACATCTCTGAAACCACCGAGTTTCGGTGTCCAGATCCAATCCATGAGGTATAAGATTCTGTCACCCTTGACTTCCAAGTTCTTATCCATCCCTCTTAGGGTTTCACCTGCCACATTTTTAGGTTTCAAGGCTTCTATTTGAGCCTCCTTAATTTGTGTGGACAGATGTGAATGGATGGTTATAGTCAATGCGTTGACTCTACGACCTGGGTATTCTTTCCGACTTAGGGAGTCAGCTACTACATTGGCTTTACCGAGATGATAACGAATTTCACATTTGTAGTCATTTATGAGCTCGACCCACCATCGTTGTCTCACGTTGAGCTCCTTCTGATCGAATATATGTTGAAGGCTTTTGTGGTCTGTAAGATAGTGCTTTTCGTACCATACAGGTAGTGTCTCCAGATCTTCAGAGCAAATACCACTGCTCCTAACTCAAGATCATGTGTAGTGTATTTGACTTCGTGTGTCTTAAGCTGTCTTGAGGCATAGGCGATAACCTTTCCTCGTTGCATAAGAACACAGCCAAGCCCTTGGTTGGATGCATCACAGTATACCACAAAATCTTCTATCCCTTCTGGGAGGGATAATATTGGCGCGCTGCATAAGGGTTGCTTAAGCGTTTGGAACACCTTTTCTTGATTGTCTTCCCAGTCAAAGGTCACACCTTTCTAGGTCAATGTGGTAAGTGGTTTTGCAATCTTTGAAAAGTTTTGAATGAATCTGCGATAGTAGCCAGCGAGACCTAAAAATTGGCGAATTTCCGTAGGCGTCGTTGGTGCTGACCAGTTCTCAATGGCCTTGATTTTTGAAGGATCCACATGAATTCCCTCTTTGCTAACCACATGACCCAAGAATTTGACTCTTCGAATCCAAAATTCGCACTTAGAGAACTTCACATAAAGTTTCTCTACTCGTAGTGTTTCTAGGATTTTTCGTAAGTGTTGACTATGTTCCTCCTTACTGCGTGAATAGATAAGTATGTCATCTATGAACACTATCACAAACTTATCTAAGTAAGGACGGTACACCCGGTTCATTAAGTCCATGAACACGGCGGGCGCATTGGTCAATCCGAAAGGCATCACTACAAACTCGTAGTGGGCATAAAGAGTTCGGAAGGCTGTCTTGGGAACATCTTCCTCTAAAAATCGTAACTGGTGATACCCGGATCTTAAGTCAATTTTTGAAAAATAGCTTGATCCTTGAAGTTGATCGAACAAGTCGTCTATCCGTGGTAGAGGGTATCAGTTCTTAATGGTAAGTTTGTTTAGCTCTCTATAGTCGATGGACATACGGAACGATCCGTCTTTCTTCTTCAGAATCAAGACCGGTGCTCCCCAGGGTGAGAAGCTTGGTCTTATAAATCCCTTGCTTATCAGTTTGTTCAGTAGACTGGATAGTTCCTGTATCTCAGTTGGTGGTAGTGGATAAGGCGATTTGGCTATGGGTAGCTCGTGGAATTAAGTCGATTCTGAATTCAACTTGATGTTGTGGTGGCAATCCTAGAAGTTCTTCGGGAAAGTCACAGACTTCTAGGATGTTCTTTATGTCATTCGCCTTTTGGTTTAAGTCAACCACGTGAGCAAGGAACGCATGATATTCTTTTCGTAATTACTTCAGGGCTTGAATACTTGAGATGATTTGAAGGTTCGTACATGGTTTTTCGCCGTGGATAACTAGGGTTTCGCTATTCGGTAGATTAAGACGAACGACTTTCTCAAAACACATGATGTCAGCACGATGAAGACTCAACCAAACCATGCCGATAATGACGTCGAAACTTTTAATTGAGACAGATTTGAGATGAATAGCTATCAAGAGAGAGGGTACATCCTATGTATATATCGTTAGTTCTCCCAGTCTTCCCGTTAGCCATTTCTATGGTGAACGTTTCTTTTAGTGCTTGTGGTTGTTGTTTAAGTAAGTGTGCAAATTTTTGGTTCACAAAACTCCTCTCCGCTCCACTATCAAATAATATGCATGCATAAGAGTTATCAAGGAGAAACGTACCCGTGACCACTATAGGGTCTGCCACAGCTTCCTCGTGGCCAATCGCCAAAACTCTGCCCACTCCGCCAGTATTCCCTGTCTTTGGGCAGTTCCGTTTGAAGTGCCCAACTTCACCGCACCCGTAGCAGGTTTGGCCTGCTCCAGTACCAGGGACCTGGGAGATTGGTCTTGCTGGTGCCTTATAGAAACGGGCAGTGTGTCCCTTCCTGTTGCAGTTAGCACAGTCATCTCCCGGCAGGGTCCATTATGATGGAAGTTGCATTTGCTGCATTTTGGCAGACTCCCATCGTACTGCTTTACTAGTGCAGGGACAACAGTGGTTGTTGCGGCATGAGTAGCCACAATCTGTTGTTTCTTGGCAGAGTTTCGCGCCGATTGGTTCTTTTTTTTATCCCAAAACTTCCTCATGTTGTCGTTTCCTTTCGTTGGTTCTGGGAAAGCAGGGGTAGTTGCCTAAGGACAGACCCCATGGTCAATGAGTCGCTGTGCCAATCGCTTGGCACTGTCGAATGTATAGGAGTTCGAAGACAACACGTTCCCCAGAAATGGAGGTACCAGTCCCCAAATGTACCTCTCCATCTTCTTGGTCTCCGTGGGGACCATCCCCAGACATAGAGACACCAGATCACTGAACCTAGCTGTGTAGGCTACTATGTCAGAGCCTTTCATGGTCAGGCTCCAAAGTTCCTGCTCGATTTTTTGAACTTCGCCCCTCGGCCAGTATTCTCCTACCATCAAATCTTTCAGTGCTTCCCAGCCCATCGAGTTAGCCACTATGAGATTAAGTGACTTAACATGGCCATTCCACCATGTGAGGGCCCTGTCTGAGAAGGTGCAGACAACAAATTTTACTTTGTTTCCTTCTGGGCAGGAGCATAACTCGAAGATAGACTCTGTTTTATCAAACCAATGTGATAGAGCAATGATTCCACCGCTAACGTTAAAGGCTTTGGGTTTGCAGTTGGTGAAGTCTTTGTATGAACACTCTCTAGGGTGCCCGTGACTATCACATTGGGTAGAGTTAACACCCGTTCCACCTCCGCTAGCACCGCTAGCGTTGACATGAGCTAAGGCTGCCATTACAGCCGTGGTCACTGCAACTAGAAAAACTACAGGATCGAATTGTGGAGGAGGTGGTGGTTGAGTTGGAGTTATTGGGGTAGTGCGTCTGTTTGATCTACAAGGAGGCATCTTTCAACTGTAAGTTTACAAAGACGAAGGTAATTCTAAGATGTCAATAGTGAGAACAATGAGAGTGTTCCTTGAACTAATTCACCATAGTTCAACATGTAATTGTTTGAGTGTTTGCAATAGAGATCTACCATTAGAAAGTTGAAAGAGTTTGATTAAAGATTTTTCCAAGAGAATCGATGCCTGTGAACATCATTGGTATTATAGATGTATAGAGTTCACGAAAATTCGACCATGTAATAGGTCTACAACCTACCAATACAGATAAAACTTTGACAGCATATAGACCTAACGAAACTGAGAGTTCAAGGTCTAAACATAAACAGGAAAATAACACTAGAGTCTACAAGTAGACTTAATCTATATCCAAAAGATAGAGTAGAGTAAGCTCTACTCTCGATAAGTGTTGTTCTAGTTGGTACTAGATTCTACCCTGGACTCAGCCAGCTGGTGTTATGTTTCCCACACACGCCTTTCCAATGCAACTTGCCCCTGACGAAGTTCTCTAACTTCGAATCGACTGGCATTTAGTTGCATCTGTAGTGCGTCAATGTGAGTCCTGGTTAACTGCTGGTCATCGGTAAGATGGCGGAGAGAGACTGTGTTGACTCCTGAGTTAGCCCTGATTTCCATGACTTGGTCGATGATTGCCCTTCCTTGCTCAGCATTACGAGCAACACGACAAACCAAGATAGGGAGGACTCTGTTAGCTAAGCCTCCCTCGCTCAGGTTGTAGACAGGTTGTAGAAGCTTCGGTCTCCATTATAAGGAGGTGGTTGTCCCTGTTTGTGGCTCCACCTTCCCAAGTTCCCTACCCACAGAGGCGTCGGGCCTTGAAATTCTGGTCGAGGGTTAGGATTTTGGGCAACTTCTGGTGGATTATAGACCTCGGGTTCTGAGTCGGAGTCTTCTTACTCATCCTCTTCGTTCTCTTCCTCAGAACTCTCCTCGGGGTCTTCTTCTACTGGGACCATCGGGTTCTCTTCTTTAGGTTCAGCTTCAAGCCATCCACCGTTCCCTTGATCGGGAAAGTACGGGTCGCCAGGTAGATGGAATCTAGCCATGTTATCTAAGCAAGAAAAGAGGTGTTAGAGACGTATAATAGACGTATTACTAAAGTTATTTATAGGATGATCCTTACCAGTTACATCAATACTTACGTAGTGCATACCAACTATATATAACCAATATAGAATAGACCTTCGAATAAGTGATCCAACTCTAAGACCACAACCAAACAAGGATCAGGAAGTAAAGCGAAGATCACAAATTCTAAGTCTATAACATCTTAGTCACATATAACCTTAACGCATCCACATAGCAACTATTGACCTACTAGTAAAGAACTTTTTAGTTTTCACATAAGTAATTTTAGTACAACAAAATACTCCTACAGTATTTTATGTTTAGGTTATGTTCTAGTGTTACATTGTAGTAGAGTTGGTAAGTTTTAGAATTGTTGCAACACCACAACCATTCCTAGGCACATGCTAATCACTTCTCGGATAGATATAGTTGATCAGGCTATATCAATCCCAGACCTGATTATATGTCCCCAAGCCTACTTGTGTTGTTCAACAATCGCAATACTTTTGGTCCGTTCTAGTATGACACTTTTCGTAGTATGAATGCATGTATGTATGCTTTAGTAAAATATTTTATTATTTAAAAAGTATAATTCTTTTGGTCAAAGTGTTTTAATCTCGTTGTGTTTATAGTTGTATATCTTTTATGGATTGATATACTTAGTTCACGATAAACAAAGCTCTGATACCAATCTGTCACACCCCCAAACCGAGATGGCGGAAACATTCGGGGGCGGAGGACGTCATGTACAATATCATAACAATGCATAATAGTAAAACAAGCAACAACATCCATTGCATCAATAGAATGGTTACTACATGTGTGTTCTGAGTATAGTCGTATGACACCAAAAATGTATATAGCAAAATATAAAAGACGAGTCTTGAATATGCTCCGTCTTCTCAGAAACCTGATCCAATGTTCTTGTTTACTAGTTCCCTGAGAATACAAGTTATTTTGAAAGAGAGTATCAACATTTAAGTTGGTGAGTTCATAAGTATTTAATGTCAAGTGTTTGTATTTGTCTAGTAAAATGTTTGTATACTTCCCAGAAAATCCTATATTTTCTTCTACAAATGAAAAGTAGTCTTCTACAAATTCTCAACTGTTTTGTGTGTTTGTTCTCTTGTAATAGTGTAAAATTTATGTTTTTACTTGAAATAGTATAAAATATATGTTTTTACTTGAAATAGTATAAAATATATGTTTATACTTGAAATAGTCTAAAATGTGTGTTTTCCATATTTGTAAAACTATCTTTACTAGAAAAATAGTATGCATTTCTCATGTGAGAATATCACTGTATGAATGTAATGGAAAATGAAGATTTACAGTACTATTGTATAAAATACACTATTGATGCATTAACTACCTTGGAAACCAAACTGGTTAATTTAGGTTAAAATGTGATTAGGTTATAACCATGCTTGATTGACTAGTATAAAACACACCGTTCTTCAGGCGCCGAAAATGGTATTACATTTGTCACCCGTAGACCTGCACGTCCCACTGTAGCTAGCAGTAAGGTGTGGGATGGTCAATCCCGTATAGATCTATACACAAACTCACGCTCTCCCTCCAGGAGACTCTGGTTACAAAACGTGACATAATAAGTACATTGCTATGCCATGAAATAGTATTTCACATTTTAGTTATCTTGTTCTTGTTATAGTATGTAAGTTCCTTTTTGTCCTATTAAATGAATATTATACTTTCTAATGAATAGTAATAGTATGGATGTATTGACTCATGTATTGTTTCTCTGTTCTAGAAAATAGTATGTATTGATCCTCTAAACTATACCTATTATAGTTTACTAGTATATTTGTTTGAACTGTAAATGATTCGTAGAAAAGACTCAATTGACTAATGTTTGCAACTGAGTTAAGTATGTACTTTGAAAATGGAGTTTAATATTCATGTATAGATTTAGCAAGTATAACTATGATTTAGCTGACAGTCGGACTAGTGATCCTACACTAAGCCCACAACCAAACAAGGAACAGGAGTCAAGGTGTTTAGCAGTAGTCCTAAGTCCGTTAAAGCATACTTATACATAAATATATAAATGAATAAGATTTTAATAATAAACAACATTATAAAATAGTTTAAAAGAGTTTTTGAAATGATTTTAACAACAATTATAAGCATAAGAAATCATTTGTTGGTTTGTTTTCACGTGTAAGTGCTAACACAATAAAATCTGTTCTACTTGTATTCCCCCTAAAAACATTTAAAAAGGTAAATTATAGGGGTATGAACTCACCTTAAGTGAGTGATTCGTTTGGATGTTCGATATAGGTTGATTGTTTCCACAAGTTAGATCCCGGGAACAAATCAAGTCCTAAATAGCAATTCACGCAATATGTTGGCATGAAATTAGTGAATATACTCTCAAAGGAGTTAAGGAAACAACCTAGGATGTAAGAATTACTTATAAAAGAAGTGTTAGAACCGAAATCAAGAGGCTGCAAGGTGTTCACGACTGGGCTTCGGTGTGTCTAAGGCCGTAAACGGTTCACAGCTACTTGATGATTCAAGTGTTTTCGGCTGGAAACAAGTGTGTGATCTTGGTGTTCTTGGTGAAACTATGAAGATTCAACGGTTCACGACTGTAAACCCAGAAATGAAGGGTGTTTCATTGACGACAAGAAGAACACTAGATGTTCTTATCAAGATCTGAAGGTCGATGATCTTCGGATGATAGATGAGAGAAAACTTGGGTTTCGGTTGAAGACTTTGAGAGAAAAAGGCTTGAGTTTGCTGCTAGAAATGTAGAAGTGAGGATAATTTCAGTCAAACACACACACACACACACACACATATATATATATATATATATATATATATATATATATATATATATATATATATATATATATATATATATATATATATATATATATATATATGTAGAGTTTGTGGTCCGAGGGAGCTTCACAGCCCGAAGGAGTTTACAGCCGAAAACGAGAGACGTTTACGGCTGCAAACGCTCGTTTGCAGTCCGAGAGTTTACGGCTCAGCGAATGTTTGCAGCTCATGCGAAGTACTTCGGGTTTTGAGTGTTTTAACTTTCAAATTTTCTACAACCCTTTTAGCTAAGTGTTTTACCATGAAAAGGCTATTAATCTAACCTTGAGATTACATCAACATCACAAGTTTGAATTTTATTGGATAAGTTTTTACTTTAGTTGACCAAGTTTGACTTTTACAAGAATGGAAATTACGGGTTGTCACAGTCAGGGCGCGGGATTGTTGGAGAGAGATTGTTCGTGAAGTGGGTGATGATGCTGTGATGGTATGTCAGGGGATGATTTCTCGATCAGGTCACATACATATAGTGGAGGGTCTTGGGAAGAGATCCAAGACTTCTGAATAGGGTTTGAGAGGCCAGCAGGGCGGGGGTCAGTGCAGCATGTGCAGGAAACTGCACGATGGAGTTGTCGTTTCAGAGGTATGAGTTGCTATAAGTGTAGTAGGATTGATCATGTTAGCAGGAATTTTCCTCAGGGGCAAGCCCGTTATGTTTTCTCTGCGACTAAGTGGGCCACAAGAGGGTCGTCTGTCTGAGAAGAAGGGGAGGAGTAGTGAGTGTGCATGCTTTGACTATTTTGCAGATTTCTGTTAGTCGTAAGAATAGGGCATGAGCCCTAGCAGAGAAAAGCAGGTCATTGCAGTGTCAAACAGGGGAGGTCCGTGCTCCGTCAGATGATTTTGCAGGCATGTTATCTTTTGCGTTCCTTTTGGTTATTCCCAGTTCTCATGTTGCTTGGGATTTGATATTGTTTTGGGTAAGCGTTACCTTCGGTTATTGATTTGTTATCGTTGGGGGTATATTTTCGAGAATTGATTTATATCTTTTCAATACCATGAATTATTAGTGGGCTATCGAAGCGGGTTGTATCTTATGTAGCGGGTTCCAATATGTTCGGTTAATATTCTGGGTTTGGTCGAGATCGGTTCAGGGGAATTGTGTGGAAGGTATATGGTTAGGATTCAGCGAGTTAGTTCTCTTGTAATCTTCAAGGTTATGTGGTTCTAGTATTTGTTTCGGTAGGGGCGAAGTTGCTTATGGAAGAAAATTTGGGTTCAAGCATTGCTATTGCTAAGAGGGGAGCGGTGGCAGGAAGATGGTAGTGTCGATTATATGGGTTGTTAGGTGATTGGAAGTGTCAGAGGAGCTTTATATTCGTATGGGTTGCAGTAAGTTAGAATCCAATAATACTTTGGTATTGGAAGTGGGATATGATTCTTCGGTTCAAGGAAAGGGTTATAGTTTTAGTTGCTAGCGTATGAGATCGGGGAATTGATATAGTATCGTTGGAGGTTATCTGGATTATCAGGTAGGTTGAGACTTCAAGGGTATACGTCAAGATTTCGGGAATCGGGGGATCAATGAATTTGGCTAGTAATGGGACGCTAGTATTGTCACACCCCAAAACCAGAACGGCGGAAACGTTCTGGGGTGGAGGACGTCATGTCAAGTATCACAACACATGTAGTATAGTAATCAAAGTACAACAACCATTGCATTAATAGTATAAGTTTTTACATAGGTTACATTTAGCAATAACATCAAGGGTAGGTATAGAGAATAACATAGGATGCAACTCGGTACTAGGCTGACTTTGCAAAATCTCCCAGAGTGTACCTGTCTACTGACGATCTGAGAATACAAGTTATTTTGAAAGAGAGGATCAACATTTTAATGCTGGTGAGTTCATAAGTATTTTAATGACATTGATATAAATACATGTTTTTCCTCAAAATAATCTCACAAAAGTTTATAGAGTATTTGAATTCCTTCTAGAAAATCCTATATTTTCTATTAAAAGTAGTCTTCTACCAAGACTCGACTGTTCCATGTTTAAAAGAATGAGTTTCTCTACTAAAAGCAATCTTCTACCAAGACTCGACTGTTTCATGTTTAAATAATGAGTTTCTCTACTAAAAGCAGTCTTCTACCAAGACTCGACTGTTTCATGTTTAAAAGAATGAGTTTCTCTACTAAAAGCAGTCTTCTACCAAGACTCGACTGTTTCATGTTTAAAAGAATGAGTTTCTCTACTAAAAGCAGTCTTCTACCAAGACCCGACTGTTTCATGTTTAAAGAGCATTTTTCCCAAATGTTACTATCATTATCAAAATGTAGTTTTACATTATTATTTTATGTCAAAAACGTTCCAAGTTTAATGTATTAAGGAAAAATATTATAGTACCGTAGTTTTATATGTAGAAACTACCGTGGTACTAATTACCTTAAGGCCATGAATTATAAGGTAAATGTGAAGATACTCGTAACCATACTGATTGACGGATGTAAACACGACGTTCTGCTGGCGTCGAAATAAATGTGACATTTGTCACCCATTGGCTTGGTCGGCCGGGACTGTAGCTAGCAGTCAGGATGTGGGATGGTCTGTCCCATAATGATCTATACATACAATGCCCGCTCTCCCTCCAGGAGACTCTGGTTACCAACTCGACAACGGTGAAATCTGCGTCATGAGGATGTATCTCGTGCTCGATTTGCTATATACATTTCTTTTTACTAAAAGTACATGTTTTAGAATATTGATATAGCTAGTTTCTCCTCATAAAAGTTATTGTTGATTTCTAAACTATACCTATTATAGTTTACTTGAGAGGTTATCTAGGTACCTTTGCTACCCAAAGGCGCTGAACTGGAGTAAGAGTTTTAATATCTAAACAGATATACATAATATATAACTAGGACTTCAACGAAACTTGGACAAATAACCGTATACTCTAAGTCCACAACCAAACAAGGAACAGGAAATAAAGCGGGCTATCAGTCCTAAGTCCTTCAAACCCTACTTATATAACTATATCTATATAGACATGAATCTAACAAGAATATAAGTTTAAAAGACTTTGATAAAAGCTTAGTAATTTAAAAAGAGATTATAGTACTTTAAAAGAGATTTGAAAGTAATATATGAAAACCTTTAGCTGAATAAAACAGTTTAACATGCAAAAATCTATTTGATTGACAGTTATTAATCACATGCGATTGATATAATAACTTAATAGTTCAACTTGTATTCCCCCCCCCCCCATAAAAGCATTTAAAATCATTTCAAAGGTTGATTAAGGGGTATGAACTCACCTGAAGTGAGTAACTCGAAAGAAAGATTGATATAGGATTGCCGGGTGTCGAATGAAGTCGTGAGCACAAACGAATCCTATTTTACATGTGATAACACATATATGAATACACTTAAGGTATATAAACACTAATAGACACATGGACACGCCTTAGGGACATGAAAACACTTAGAATTAAGTGTTACAAACACCTCTTGAAGTCCCTAAATGAGTGTAGGGCCTTGTATTTGAGTGTAAGGCCACCAAACTCGACTTTTATGTGTGTGCGGCCAGGGTATGCGGCCAGGCCTGTGTGCGGCCATACACTCCCATAGAAGTGTGTCCAAATCAATTTTCCAAGTCTTTGTGATGATCCTAAGAAGGTGTTTTGGCCATTTCTTAGCCGGATTGGGAGTTTGTTGCTATTTTAGACCCTTAAAAGTGTGTGTGCGGTTACACTTGGTGTGTGCGGCCATGGTGTGTTCGGTCGCACACTCCTAGCAAAAATGGTCCAAAACGTATTTCCAAGTTCGTATCTTGTCCCCCTAAGTGTCCTTGATCATGTGCTAGAATACTACTTGAGTTTGAGGCCTTAAAGCACCAAAATAAGGGGTGTACGACCACATGAAGGTGTGCGGCCGCACACTCCTTTCAGATCGAGTTTTGGGGCTTTTAACAAGGCTCAAATATAGCTAAACACATGTAGGAGTAGGGTACTTACAGTGTAGAAGCGTATGGGGGTGTTTGGAGCCCAAGAACTTAGTAGGTGTTCTTGGTGTTCTTGAAGAACACTTGAAGATTCACTAGAATGAGCTGATTTCATGGATGAAATCAGTCATTTACACTAGATGGAGTAAGGAATCTATAAATCAAAGGCTAGAAACACTTACCATTTGAAGATCTAGGTGAAAAATCGGGATCCACTTGAGAGAAAACGAGTTCTTGACTAAGAGGGTGTAAAAGGGTGGAATGAAGGCCAAGACTCTTTCTTATAGGCGTGAGAGTGCTGCCAGAAGAGTGTGTGCTGCCGGAGGAGGGGTGTGCGGCCGCACACCCAAGTGTACGGCCGTACACTCCTTATGTTGGAGCGTTTGGCTAATTTTCGTGTCGGGTGAGCTTACAGAATTCCAATCCAAACTTCTAACTAGCATCTACTAGGTTTAGAACACCCAAATGACTCAAAATAAAGCTAAAAAGTAGTAAAAACGAGTCTAACTTCAATTGATTTGAATATTAGCACAAGGTGAAAGCTTCGGGTTGTCACAAGTATTGTTCAGCACAGGGATGGATGGTTCATGCCAATTGAGAAAGATGAATTGGAAATCCATAAGGATTAAATGGTGAGAGACCTTCGTCGAGACCAAGTGGGGGAGAGTTAAGTGGCTGTTCAGATTGAGGTTGTGTTGGTGGGGTTCAGGAAACTCCCGAGCGCAGGTCAACATGTCCATTGTTATTCATTTTGGGCTGTAGGATTCAAATACGTCACTCGAACTCCTGATGGGTTGTAGGATTCGGCTCAGGATGCGTGGTATTATGTTGGTTTGAGTATGGTAAGACCATGAGTGCTAACCATGGTTGGTTGGAGGTGTTGTAAGACTGCAATGGGATCATAGCAATCACTAGTTCGAGGTAAACTATTATCAGAAACGGTCGAGTATGATGGGGAATCAGTTCGTGCCTTGGGCAGGTCGGTCAAGGTTGTTGAGGAGTATTCTCTATTTTGGGATGAGGATCGTTGGGGTCCGGCTCGGAGTCAGGCCTCTATAGCTTTAGATAAGTATTACCCATGGGTGAGGCCTGTGTGATTATGATACATCAGGCGGGTCCTGGTAGAGACTGTTGAGTCAAGGTATTAGATCTTAAGTTGCAGGATCATGTGTGGGATCAGTGTGTGACGCAGAGGGGTTTTATCTTGGGTAGCCTTGCTGTTTGGAATATTGGAAACCTGGTGGTTAGACAAGGTGCAACACTGGTACTCTTAGAAATGGTTTGGGGGTAATTATTTATCGTTCAGGTGAGGGTTCATCGGGAAACGGAAGCGTGTGATGTGAAATGAAAGTGTAGATTCGTCTAATCTCGGGTTACGAGCGGAGTATTAAATTGGTTTAGGGTAAGAACTCAAGTCGGATATTGCGCGTGATTTACACATGATTTTCGTTTCAGTGGAATAATAATTGGCGTATCTATATGCCAAGGGCATCAATCGCAGGGTTCAAGGGTGATGAATGAGTTTAGTTTTCATAGCAATCGAGCCGTTGTGTTGTGTCTTGGGTTGGTTTTGTATGCGATAGGGCCTCAGCGTATTTGGAATTAGGAGAAGTTAGCTCGTCGGAGACCTGACATGTAATGAGACTATAGTTGGTGTCATGGCATTCTTTTAGCAGTAGGATGGTGTCAATGTGTTTTGGGGTATTATCGCCAGATAAGGTTGCTCTCGGGAGTCGCGTGGGGCTACTATGTGTTTGTATGTATTTTGCCTCAGCAATCGGGTAGGAGTTCGGTGATTCAGTTAGTTGGCAGACAAGTTGGGACTAGGGAGGTCTCGGATGCCTTTGGTAAGCAGATAGGTGACAGCAAGACTAGTCGGAGTGGTTTCAGTGATTTGAGCTTCGTGTGAAAAGTCGCTTGTATTTCGGGGTATATGTTAAGTCACTCGCAGTTGGATTAAATAATCTCAGAGTATTTGATTGGACCTTGTTGTGCAGCAATCGTATGAGTCTAACCATTACAGGGATGAATCTTCTACTCGAAGGGTTATCTGAGCCTTCTGTCAACTGTAAGTATTCTGCAGTTGTTTGCGATCAATGGTTTTGTTCCATTGGAAACATCAAGATAATCAGGGTTGGAAGTATTGTGTTAGTCTGATAATCATCAGGAAATGGTATGATAGTGGTTCAGTGTGGGCGGTTTGTCAGGAAGGCAGATCAATTTGAGGTTTCGAGTTTCGGGAGAGATAGAAGTTGTTTTTTGCAAGGGTGTTTGAGGATTGTTCTTTTTGGTAAGTTATGCTAGGGTTGGTTTCGGTTGCCTTGGGAAGGCTATATTATTCTCAGGTTGTGGTGGTGTTGTCCAGATTGTTGGACGTGTTGGGAAAGGTAAGGACGGATTTCGAGGACGAAATCTAATTTAAGTGGGGAATAGTTGTAACCCCATGTTTCGATTTGTTCCTAGGTTGGGGATGGTGATTAGGCTGGGTATTATCAGGCTTCGGATCCTCGAGGAGTTGGGTTTAAGACTCAGTTGGGGTTGGATAAGGTATTTCAGATGGTTCGGGTATTCGGTTTCTGTTTTGGAATCTAAGGGCCTTTTGGTAATTTGTCAGCTCAGGTTTTTATGGAAAGTGGATGTTCGTTCGGGATAACATATGGCGAGTATGAATTGATAATAGTGTAGAGCGTCTCCATACCTTTTTATTGATATATAGATGGTTGAAATTGGAGTTGTATCGAGAAAGTTATTGCCTTCGGAAGAATTACGGTTTGTGGAAAACCCTAGTATGTGGGCCGTATTGATACGAAACATGTTATGCAAGGCGTAGTGTAGGGTACGCGCAGCGGAGGTGCGAGGTTTGGGTCGGGGTGCGAGACCTCGTACGCTGGGTGTACGAGGTGGTATGTTGGGCGTACGAATGATATATTGGAAACCCTAATTTTAGGGTTGTACCCTATATAAGCAATACGTTAGCCTCTTTCTTCATTTCCTAAGTCAGTCCCCACTCTCTAAAACCCAAGAATTTGTCCTTAAGTCTTCATGGTGGCATCTTGAGCTAAGGGTGCCCATTTTTGGTGTATTTGGTCCATTTATAAGAAGATGGAGCTTGGTGCAAGGATGAGAATCAAGGAAGGGCTTATGGATCTTGCTTATGTGTCTCATTTCCAGCATGTTGGAGTTGAGGATCTATCAGCGAACAGCCAGGGGTTTTGTCTATGTTTCAGCAGTGCGAGGTGAGTCTTCTCACTATATCCATGGGTCGAAGGCACCAATTACGGCCCATTATGTGTTATGTGGTATGCTAGTTGTCTATGTGATACTTGCATGGAAGACCCCGGGGGGAGCCCGTGGCAATTGGATGTCATATCGTGAGGGGAAATCCCATGGCATTCTAGTTAAAGACCATGGGGGTGCCCATGACACGATAGATAAAGACCATTGGCGAGCCCATGGCACCTATATGTATATACATGATAATCGATGATTGTATGCGGTATGGTATTTTGGGGAACTCACTAAGCTTTGTGCTTATGGTTTTCAGTTTCTGTTCCAGGTACTCTAGTTTTCAAATGGAAGAGCTCGGGATGATTGCAGAGCACACACCACATGGTTGCACATGTTGTGAGTTACTCTGGACAAAAGATATTTTGCTAAATATTGGTTACTCTGGTTTTATAGAAACAATCTGTATTAACGATTTATTAATTTAAAAACAAAAAAATTGTATGTCGTGATTTTCGGGTCGTTACACAATGCCACATGGTCTCTTGTTCCACCTATTCCTAATGCAAAAGTATTTGATTGTACATGGGTGTAGAAACTTAAACGAGATCAAACAGGAAAAGTTACTCGTTACAAAGCACGACTAGTAGAAAAGGGGTTTAAAGAATAACATGGCATTGACTATTTTTACACATTCAGTCCTGTTGTGAAAACTACTACTATTTATACGGTTCTTTCTTTTGTCGTTACACAAAGGTGGAAACTAAGACAGTTGGATGTTCAAAATTAATTCTTACATGTAGAACTCAATGAGACAGTGTACTTACGCCATCCATCAGGGTTCATTGATCCAATGAATCCTGATCATCTCTACTTACTTCACAAATCCATATATTGGCTGAATCAGGTGCCTCGTGCATGGTTTCATTGGTTGACCAAGGCCTTGCAGAACCTTGGATTCAAAGGATCCAGAACTGATTCTTCTCTTTTCATTTATTCCTTTAAGGGCACACTTTTATACATGCTGGTATATGTCAATGATGTCATTCTCATAGGTAACAACTCCAATGCCATTGATCAGATGATTAAAAATCTGAGTCAGACTTTTGCTATTCAAGATTTAGGTTCCCTTTCATATTTCTTGGGCATTAAGGTAGTTTGAAAGAACTCGAACGTGATTTTATCTCAAAAAAATACATCTTGGAACTACTTCAACGGGAAAATCTATCCCATGTAAAACCGGTACCATCTCCGATTACTACCACTGCAAATTCACATCTTGGAGAAAGCCCCTTGCTAGACAATTTGGTTCAATATCGACAAATTGTTGGTACCCTTCAGTATGTCACCTTATCGTGTTCGCTATGAAAAGAATTCTAAGATATCTTCAAGGGACATCTAATTATGGGATTCTCATCAAACACGACTCGGGTCTATTCTTCATGCCTATACCGACTCCTACGACTCATCTTTGTGTGCTTTCTCGGATGTAGAATTGGATGGTAGCCTAAATGACCGTCGATCCATTGGGGATATGTCATCAATCGTGGAAACAATCTTATCTTGTGGTCAACCCAAAAACAACGAACTGTCTCTCGGTCATCAACGGAATCCAAGTACAAAGCTTTAGCTGACGCTCTAGCTGAACTCACATGGCTTGAATCTCTTCTTAGATAACTAAAGTTTCCTATGACATCTGTTCTGATTTTATGGTGTGACAAGTTGGGTGCCACATACTTATCAGCTAACCCGGTCTTTTATGCCCGTACAAAACATGTTGAGGTTGATTTCCACATTGTTAGAGAAAAGGTTGTTGAAGGGAAACTTTTGGTTTAGTTTATTTCCACTCATGATCAGATTGCAAATAGTTTTACAAAGCTGTTATCATACCAACGATTTGTTGATTTACGGTCCCAGCTGCTGCAGTTCGTTACCCGACCTTAGCTTGTGGGGGAATATCGGAGAGTTTATAATATAATTTAGTATTAGAAGGATACAAAGTGTAAAAATCTATTCTATATATATCTTGTAATCATTGATCATAATACAATACATACAACATTACATTCAGTTTATTTTAATACAACAATCGTGCTTATAATATGGTGTGTTTTGTGGGGCAAAGTTATACTACAACAATATGCTACTTATATTCTTCACTACATGACATTCTAGTTACAAAGGCTAAATGGTACTCTTACGCAGTCATCAATAATAGCTAATTTGGTCCACCAAAAATACATAGCTGACCGAGAAAAATCCTTTGTTTGCCCTCAACCCAAAATATGTATGCTCCTTCGCACCTCTTCTTCCCTATCGCTTCCTCCCCTACAATTAGGAGGATTGATAAGGAAAAAAGACGTTTCTACCGTGCGCCTCCATCATCTCCTTCTCTACTTGCATTTTTTCTTGCGAATCAACTTTACCAGGTACAAATTATGAATCAATTCTCTTGTGTTTTGTTTTTTCTGATTAGACACATTGGCGGTATCATCACTTTCACTTTATTTTCTTCGATTTTTCCTGGATCTAACCTTTCATCCAGCGTTTTTTTTTTCTGATTACACACAATGGTAGTGCTTTTTGGTCTTATTACATTGATGTGTGGTTCTTGAGGTTGTTGCAATGACTTTGGCCGTCAAAGATTAAAAAATTGTTAGGTATAGGGTTTATAGATTAACTGATGCCAGATGTGTTGTTAACAACTATATTATATTAGGACTCCTAATTTAGGAGTAATGATTGTAGGAAGTTGGACGATATTTCCCATGATGTTGTTGATCTTCCTTTTAACCTGTTTGTGGGATCTAATGGAGTAGTGAGGTTGATTTTTGTTTTGTTTTTTGAAATTGGAATCAGATTGGATGCAAAAATTGGAACTTCATTGGTTGCAAAAATTGGAACATCGTCATTTCTTTGCTCTTACGTTATAGATTGATTAAAAGCTTAATATGGTTTAATAATATATTTCTTTTGTTTGAGATAATGACATTATTTTAGGTAACTCATGATAAACCAGAAACACAAGTTTCAAAGCCATTAGAAGGAAGGAAGATGGAAGCATGATCTTTATGATGAAGCGAATAAGAGTCTGAGTTCAAAGAATGAAGAGGATCAGATTGCAAAGAAAAAGTTGAAGCCCTTCTTGCTTCATAGCCGTGTTTTTTTATTTTTTGTTTTTGTTCATATGATTTTATGGGACATTATAGTTTTTCTAGAATGTGAGGTGACGATCCTAGAATGGGTCAAAGTTGTAGTTTGTGGGTAGTTTAGGATGAGATTCTCTATTTTTTTATTGTTATTCAAGTAAGTCTACATTTAAGAATAATATCAAGTGGTTTTTGATTAAAGAGTTGAAGTCACTAATGCTTTTGGTAAGTGTTGTTTTGGATAAAATGTTTGGATGTATTATTATATCAATGAATAACATCGAAGTACTTTATTGTAGTCTTGTTAAAAAAATGTTGTTTGAGGGTAATATAGTCATTTTGCACAGTCAGTAAGATGCAAAATCAAACTGCATATTTCAGTCAAAACTTAACTTAGTAAGAATTTCTAACCAGTCGGCAGCTCTCTAACCCAGTTAGCAACTATCAAACGATCCCTTAAACATTCCATGGCTATGAAGACGATATACGGTTTCCAGCCAAAAGGGTTGGCTATTAGATCAAAAGGTGTGTTCTCTGTAACTCCCCTGACTTTTTAACTGTCACCTCAGCACTACGTTATCTTCCTTACTCCCTGCATCTAGCAAATTGTCACACGACTACCTCTAATCTTTTAGATTTTTTAATAAATATAATTTAGTTATGATTAATATAAATAAGTATAAATAATTCATTATTAATTCAAAGTAAATAATAAAAAAGAAAACAACATAACAATAATTAAAAAGTACATCATGTCGAATCATTTAGGGTGTTATTCGGTCGGTTTTTTGGTTTCGGTTTATTCGGTTACGGTTTAGTCGGTTAGGTTAACCCGTTAAACTGAATATAATTTTGCAAGTAAAAATAAATATTAAACTAAAAGAAAAAAACATACTAAAACTATTACCAAATTAAAGACTATTAGAATATTATTTTCAATCTTTCATGATGCGTTGTCGTGTAGAGCCGATGCAGACACACAATTTGTAGAGATAAGTTCATCTAACTTTAGTCGTATATAAATATAAGAGAAATAGCTCAAGTTGTAGAGATAAGTTAATATAACTTTAGTCGTATATAAATATAAGAGAAATAACTGAAAGTTAATTGGCATTTGGTTAATTTAATTTCGCTATTTAATATAAAATGTAAAACAGTTATAAACTTATAATGGTTTATAACTAAATAATAAGTTATGAAAATCTTAGTAACTAAACTATAAATTCATATATAAAATGTTAATTCATATATATATATATATATATATATATATATATATATATATATATATATTGGTTTTGTCGGTTTAACAAAAAAAATTAAAATTTAACCAAAACCAAACCAAATAAGGTAACATTATTCGGTTAACAAAAACGAATTAACTGAAAATCAAATAACCTGAACCAAATAAACCAACCATCATTTGATTCAGTTTGATTATTCAGTTTTGGTTTTTTATTACACCCCTAAAATCACTGCCTACATTTTCTTCCTAATCCTCGTCCAAATTCACCTCTGATTCCTCATCTCATCTGAATTCTTGTACTATTCCCCGTCCATGACGCCAAAAATATGTAGCTGAGTTCCGTAAATATATTCCACCAAATCATCATGAATGTTGTGATGTTTATCTCGGTTACGTACTTCTGTTCCATTCAATTCTTTTTTAATACCTTCTACTTCAAAGGATAGTGAAATTTCATTTTGATCATTGTGGCATATTGTGCTTTCTTTGTCTTCTAAAATCATAATTATGTAATATGACATACACATACATTAAACTTTGATTTTTTATGTGTTCTATGAACGTGTTGGCTTTTTAGTATCTACCAATGTATTTTAAGGACACCAACTGCTTGTTTCTAACTTCTCGTTTTCACTTTTTATCTAAAGTAATATAGATAAAAGTTGTAGTTAGCGAAATTACGAACGCATGGATAAAAATAATGTCAAAAATCAAGTTCGTATGAGGAAGATACGACCATTCGATGTTATGGCGAAAATAACAATAATGTGACGCTGCAGGTTTGCGATGTGTCATTTAATATGACCACCCAACCACCAACAACATTAATTTGGAAGTACGAAGATGTATGATGCACAAGATTGCGACGTGAGTCTTGTCTAGGACGCGACAGTCCTGATTCATGCCTATAAATAGCAGGATCGAGTCCTTCATTCTTCATCCATTCTTCATCTTTCTATTAAACTCTCGTATTTCTTGATCAGTTATTTCCCTCTCGAATGTCTTTATTAAAATGCTTGAAGGGTTAGAAGGATTAGTTATGTGAAAGATATAAGTGGAAGTTACGTTCGTGACTTTCTAAGTTATACTTCAATCAAGTTAATAAACACTTGTTCTACCTGCCTGACAGTTGATCTACTTGTTGATTCAATATTGTCATGTGAGATATATAAACTTACTTATTATGTTAGTTATGCATTCTTATGTGTTACATGATCAATATATGTTCAAGTATATATATGTTATGTAAGAAACTCAGCGAGAACAACCTCCATGGAATCAGTTAGTAGTAATAGCTTAAGAACATCCCTTCGTGTGAATTGACTGAGAACAGTCTCCATGTAATCAGTTAGTCGAAAGTGTGTTGTATAGAGTAGGTACTAACAATATGTGTAATGGGATTAAATGATAAGTATTTATATGTTGTTTGATCATGAGAAATATATGATTATTATAATCGGTGAGAGTTGTGTAGGCTCATTAAGTGTTTTTTCTTGCCCATTGCTTATTAATATTTTCTGGATTATCATAGGAGAACCCAACTTGATTTCAGTAATATCTGCATTATGTTTTGAAAACTGTGTTTGAAAATATAAAGACTTACACTGTTTACTCTAAATGGAAATATGTTTTATGTAACACCCGAAGAAATAATTTTTATAAATGATGTTTTATTATAATTTTTAATTGGGACCAACACAAATGTTTTAATTTTCCTTGAAAAAGAAACATGGTATTACAAGATGGTATATGAGCCTTATTTTAAAGGAATTGGACATGCATCAATGTTTGTATGAACTTAAACTGAGGTTCAAAATTTTCAAAGTTTCTAAAGTGTGAAATTTTCAAAAGAACAAGTTTGGAAATAGAAGTCAATTGGGCTAGGAACATGGATTTAATCTCATTGCATGTTCTTGTTTAAAATTTACCTAGAACTAGGAATATTGTTCTATAACCTAAATTAATTTTTAAAAGGAATGAAATGTGAAATGGGCAGTTAGTTGGATTTCATCACGAATTTTTCCCGCTTATCTATATGTGATATTTTCTATATATTGGTATTTTCTTGTAAAACAGTATGTTGTGCCTTTATAAATGAAAGATTGATGTGGAATCATACAATTTCAATTATATGTAAGATTAATGTTGATCCAAAGTAGTATAATAAATATGTGCTTGTTAGGTGTAAATACATTCAAGAACTACCTGAAAGGGGTCAATGAGTTATGTACCATATGTTTTTAATTTGCTAGTAAAATTAGCAGCATGCCTGCTACACTTGAATAATTAGATTGATGTTGACAATTTATAGAACAAATTCCTTCATTTATATATAACATGTAACATCTGCAAAAATCACAATAAATTTATACTTTTCAAAACAACCCATTTACTAAAAGAAGTGTTTACAGAATCATTGTTTCCAAAAAAATTATTCAATATCAGAGTCTCCCAAGATCAATAACGTAAAACCAAGGATGTGTACAGTCACCCCTTCGGCTTGGCACGATCCTCATAAGTACCTTAAACAAAACTAAACCTATAAGCCAACGCTTAGTAAGTTCCCCCAAGTACCACCACATAAATATAACAAACAATAACATGCATTTAGCGCCTTCAGCATGACTAGACTGCTTCACCGGGCCTACAGTCTATCTGGACTGCTCTTTGGGCCTTCAGCCTGACTGGTTTGCGTTATAGGCCTTCGGTCTATCTGGACCGCCCTAAGTATCTTGGCCTTCAATCTATCTGATGGCCAGCCTCAACCCAACAAACCATAACATATATTTTCATAACATTATCAATCAATAACAGATAACACAGGTAGTGTTACAAATCTATAGTCTAATCACATAACCAGTACCACATAACTCCGTATAACAACATACAACAAATCAGGATAGCTAATCCAAAGGTTCGACCTTCATGCCTTCGACCCACAAGTACAGTGAGGAAAACTCACCTCACAGTCTCACGATTAACTAAACAAGATACTGCCCCAAATACCAGCTCTACAGGTCACCTATTCAACAGATAGATACTAATGCTCAACTCCAACTCAAAATACCCAAATTACCCTTAATTCAAACTTGGTAACCCTAGTAAAAGTTAAATTCAAAGTCAACGGGTCAGGGAGTCAACTTGGTCTACTCAACCGAGTACGCGGGGCGTACTCCGCTCCTACGTTGGGCGTACTCGAGCCTTGACCAGAATCGGGGAATTGACCACATACACGGAGCGTACGCTCAGAACTTCCATTTCCTCAATAAGAGCTTAATGCATTAAGCTCTCACGTCCAACTTTCAGATCCCCAGCCAAAATACCATTAAGAGTCATAAAGCTTCCAACTTTATGACTTTGCATGTCCATTAAGTGCTTAATACACAAAATCCCAACATCTTAATGCCTTAAGACCTTCAATAACATGCATGGAACAAAACTAAGCATCAAAACCACATTTTTACGACTCAAGACCCCTCACAAGGTCTGAAAGGACAACTTATTTGGTTAAGAGCATGACATGCTGAAGATTCACCATATTTGGGACCAAAAATGCCCTAAATGAAGAAATGGCTAGATTTACAAGATAGGATGATCAAGCAAGGAGCTTTTTTACCTTTTGGATGTAGCTAACAAGTGATGAATCCCAGATCTAGGCTTCTTTCCCAACTCCAAGTCTTTGTACCAACTTCTTCTTCTTCAAGAACACCACCAATGCACACAAATGGGCTCAAAATTCACTATTCTCACTTAGGGTTTGCTAGAGGTCGTTTCTCTCATATGGAGGCTAGTGAGGGGATGACAAATGAGAGATAATGATGCTTATATATGGGTAAAACCCTAAAAATTAGGGTTTGAAGTTTAACCACGTATGCCCTGCATATGCGGTGTATGCCCAGCGTACTAGGGTCTGCCCTAGTACAACTAGTGTACACAATGTACGCTCAGCGTACTAATCCTTTGCTGAAATTACCAAAATGCAACTATGGGCCATTTTGCACTATTTCATAACTGAAGGACTACAAGCAATATTTATTCATACATAGGGTTAAAATTGAAAATACCTCAACGCTGAGATGTTACAATTCTCTCACACTTGAACTAGACTTCGTCCTCGAAGTCGGCTGCTGCGAATAACTCAGGATAATGCTCTCGCATATCTGCCTCTGACTCCTAGGTCCACTCGGAGCCTTACCGATGTTCCCATTGAACCTTTACCAAAGGTATCTCCTTGTTGCGCAGTGTCTTCATCTTTCTTTCCACTATCACTACCGACCTCTCAATATAATTCAGGCGTTCATCGACCTGGATATCATCTAAGGGGACCATTTCCTCATCGTCCAACACGTACTTCCGCAACTGCGAAACATGGAAAGTGTTGTGGATCTGGTTGAGGTCACTCGGAAAATATAACCGATAGGTTACCCTGCCTACCCTGGCGATCACACGAAATGGTCCAATGTACCGGGGACCCAATTTTCCCATCTTCCTGAAGCGTATCACACCCTTCCATGGTGAGACCCTCAGTAGAACCATTTAGTCGACCTGAAATTCCAACTCTGATCGGTGCCAGTCGGCATAACTCTTCTTCCAACTCAGTGTTATCTGCAGTCTCTACCAGGTCTGCTGTATAAGCTTCGTGGTCTGAAGGTCTACCTCAGTCCTTCCCATGACTCTATGACCAACAACCCCAACAAATTGGGGTACGACATCTCCGGCCATAAAGGAGCTCAAAAGCGGGGCACCAATGTTGGAGTGATAGTTGTTGTTGTAGGAAAAATCCACAAGATGTACGTAGGAATCCCAAATCCCACCAAAATCTATCACACAAGCTTGCAACATATCCTCAAGTGTCTGGATGGTCCGCTCACTCTGGTCGGCGATCAGTGGATGATAAGCAGTGCTAAAATGTAGTCTCGTACCCAGTTCCTCGTGGAACTTCTGCCAGAACCTAGAAGTTAACCAAACATCTCGGTCTGATACAATAGATATCGGAACCCCATGACGAGCAAGAATCTCCCAAACATACACACCGGCCAAATTTTCGGCCGAGGAGGTCTCCTAGATGGCCAAAAAGTGGGCACTCTTTTTCAATCGATCCACGATGACCCATGTGACATCAAATCCCTTGACAATCTTCGGTAACTTGGTGATAAAATCCATGGTGATCTGTTCCTACCTCCACATGGGAACCTCCAAAGGCTGCAGCTTGCCATGTGGCCTCCAATGCTCGACCTTGATCATCCTACGGGTCAAGCACCTCTCAACATACTGGGCTATCTTCCTCTTCATACACGGCTACTAGTAACTTAGTCTCAAATCCCAATACATCTTAGTGGCTTCCAGGTGTATCGAAAAGCGAGAGTTATGAGCCTCCTCCAAAACTATCTGCCTGATCCCACCAGAAATCGGAACCCAAACCCGACCACACCGAGTCAACAATCCCCGACCATCAGTGACAAACCTGTCGATATCGCCCATGGTCCTCTCCTGTTTCTAGTTCTTCTTCTTGACTCCTTTTTCATGTTCCCCTTTGATTAAATCTGCGACTACATTCGCTTTACTCGGATGGTAAAGGATCTCACAGTCATAATACTTGACCACGTCAAGCCACCTGCGCTGCCTCATATTCAGGTTTGGCTGGTCCATAAGATATCACAAAATCTTGTGACCCATGTAAACGGTACAACGGACCCCATACAGATAATGTCTCTAAATATTGAGGGCAAATACCATTGCCGCCAACTCCAAGTCATGAGTAGGATATCGTGCCTCATGTGGCTTCAGCTGCCGAGAAGCATAAGCACTTACTCGTCCCCTCTGCATTAGGACCGCCCCCAAATGAGTGATGGATGCATCACAAAATACCATGAAATCCTCGACACCCTCTAGAAGGGTCAATACCGGGACCTCACATAACCTCTGCCACAGTGTCTCAAATTCATCTTCCTGCTCAGGTCCCCAATGAAAATCCACACCCTTCCTCTTCAGACAAGTGAGGGGTACTACAATCTTGGAGAAGTCCCGAATAAATATCTGATAATACCCTGCTAATCCCAAGAAACTTCTGATCTTTGATGGAGACTTCGGGATCTTCCACTGCATAATCGCCTCAATCTTAGCCGGATCGACGAAAATCCCATTTTGGTTAACGAGATGGCCCAAGAACTAGACCTGTCGTAACCAAAACTCCTGATCTCCAAAGTGTCTTTTAATGGAACTTTTTAATTTGAGAGTTTTAAATGCTTACCTAGTATTTGGTTATCCTGATTGTTTGAAAACATTTTATGTGTCTAATTTCAACTAGTAAAACATATTTTTAGAAAATATCTTTCAGAACAAGAAAATTTGTTTTCATATTTTCGTAAAAGTTTTGGAATTTTTTTAGTAGAACAAGAAATTGTTTTGCAAATAATCAAAAAGGTATTAAAGGATATGTACAAGTGTAGTTAAACGTATTGTATCTTAGAAGGAATATCAATAGACTCTTAATTGCTTTATTCGTATGTTGGGAAATTTCTTCAAGGCTCTTGTGAAATGTTGAATACTTCAAAATCTTAGGCTTGAATAATGTATTTCTGTGGGGTGTTCAAGATTTGAACACTTGTATATTTCTGAAAACAGTTGTTTTCCTTCTTTGCTTATAATGTTAAGAAGTTCCATCATCTTGTAATTTTTATCTTTGATGAATATGATTATGTTTAGTCTTTAAATAATACCTTTACATGTTAGATTTAAGAACTTCTTGACTTTTTTGAACATGACTACGCTTAACCCTAGATCAACACATATGTATTTTAAACTTAGGTTATTTCAAGACTTTGATTATATACAACATCAACACAACATAGATAAATACTTTTACACAAGGTTATGCAAACAATGATCAAACTTAAACAAATTATCAAACTTTCATTAGTATGTAAGTATATTGCATATACTTACATATTTTTCATATTAATAATGATTCATTACAACATAAATAATCATAACACAACATATTTGCCAAATTTTATTTGAGTGTTACTTCTCAATGTCAACAACATTAAGTAACCACTTATATAAGTATAGGGTATAATCTATAAATATACCATACAAAGATCACAATCTAATGATTAAATTCCAAAATTTATCATATATTCATATTAAACCAAAAGAGTTATAAACTATACTTCATTAATTGCTATAATGAACAAGCATCAAGTAACTGCTCATAACTGATCCCAAATATCCTAGCAAACCAAATGAAAAAAGCATACCACAAACAAATTTCACAATTTACTAACCATTTGTATTGAAACATATAAGCACCTGTATAATCATGCATAGAAGGATGCATTGCACAAGTTCTATGGAGGCCATGGAATTCAATATGTTTTCTCTATACAAGTGGTGTTCAACCTTGGAACATGTTTATCAAAGATTCCAAGTTCTTGTACTGTGGTACACATTGCTCAATAAGATTAAAGCTTTTTTCTTCCTTTCTATGCCTTCTACTATCAGCAACATTCTGAGGACAAATTTTGCATCCAATTATCCCAAAGAAAATGCATCTTGAAGCATCTCTTTCCCAACTACATCTTCCAAGAAAAAAATGTCTCCTAAAATACATTAAAAAACCAATTTTATTTAAACCAATGCAAAACATAAAAACATTATTTAATAGAATGCATAAAACAAAGTACCATTCCATCCCTGAACAATATGTTTAGGTTTCTCAACTCTTTGCATTTGATGAGGACTGCCTCCTTCCAAAAAGACCATCGACGATAACTTAATAAATATATTTCTATGTTTCTATATATTCCATCCGACTTCCATATCTCTCTAATGATTTTGAAACTGTAACATACACACAAAATCGATCTCTAAATGTAAACACAAAGTACACATATGTAATAGAACGGCTATACACAAAACTTACACAACCTTACACTTGAAAACATAAATTATTGATGTTGTCATTTGTTCGATCACTCCCGATGGTAGGTTAGTTATCGATGTTGCTTGTTGTATTGTTTGCATACTAGATGAAGCACTCCCTTCCATAATCTTGCTATGCTTCGAGTGTAATAATGATTCTGGAAGAACAAGGATTTTAAGGTTTTTAAACAGGGTCAAAATTTTGATGTTGGGAATGATTGTAGTTGATTGCAGTCACCAAAGAACTGAAACGACATGATGATGTCGGACAAATTATGGCGCCTAAACATGTAGAGTATAATATAACCTAGTTGTCCTTCAAATTACAATGCTTCATATTTGATTAGTAAGGGTACTTTTATCAAGAGATATAATTTAAAAAACAAAATCTCTTTGAAAACACAATCGGTGCAATTGATCTATGCCTTTTCAATAACCCACTAATTAAGGAGAAAATGACCTAATTGCCCTTCTAAATAGATTGATTCATATTTTATTAGTATGGGTATTTTTGTCAATACATATCAAGTCTAATACGGACTGATATTTTATGTTCTCCAATACGAATTGATAATTTTAATTATTACAGAATTAATATTCAATTAGATGTATCTCCTTTTTTCATTATTTGGAAAATATACAACAATATTAAATGGTCTAATAACTTTCTCCATAGTTATGATTTTGAAAATAGTAAACGATTTACTTAATGAAATCTTGATAAACAAGTTTATTCGTTCAAATCAATCTATGTACAAAAATTGATGGTAAACTTGTTTTTAGTATTAAAATTTTATTATCTTTTAATAATATTTAATTAGTCTTTCAAAGTTATTTCTACAAATTAAAATCAAGCTAGATGATAATAAAAAACATGTTAAAGAAATTAATGTATGTTAAAAAAAACATCTTTAAATGTATGTATGTTAAAAAGACATATTGGATGACTGCTGGCAACGTTACTACCCATGAATGACGAGTGATAATGGGTAGTTAACATATGGGTCATGGGTTTAAAGGTTATGACATTAAGTCGTATGGTTTAGGGTTTAAGGGATAAGACAATAAGTCACATAGGTTAGAGTTTAAGGGTTATGGAATTAATTCACATTGGTCACGGTTTAAGCATTATGTCATTAAGTCGTATGGTTTAGGGTTTAAGGGTTAAGAAATTAAGTCACATGGGTCATGGTTTAAGAGTTATGGAATTAAGTCACATGGGTCAAGGTTTAAGGGTTATGACCTTGAAAAATATTCCTTCTTCTGTTCATGATCTTACGAGTCAAACGTATATAAACCTTGATTATTTAGTCATATCTAATGACATCTATTAGACAATTATAACCCAGTTTAGTATTACATGGATATAAAGTGTAAATGACTAGTCTATTTATACTCCATGTAATCGATAATTAATGACATACAATACATGATATTTGTGTTGTATATTCTGTTTTGTATATTTTGTCTTTTTCACTCAATATATCGTAAATATCTCAAAACTCAAAAACCTATAAAGATAAAAACTTTTCAGTTTTTTATAAATACCAGGAAACAAATTTTCCACAATCCATACAAAGAATTTTGTTCATAACTAAATACGTTCCTCAAAATGCATTCATACTAAAAAGGAAGTGCAATACCATTATTTTTTAATAAACCACACAACAAACACAAATGACAAAAAAACATTAAATTAAATTTAACCAAATGAAACAAACATCATACTACAAACACCTTGACCTATCCTCACCCCGAATCACAAACTGCCTTAAAAACTTCATTGTCCTTCTTCAACTTCTCTGCACTTTCAATAACAACATCAACTACATCCTTCATCTTTGAAATAGACCCAATTTCCTCATGAAGATAGAACAACGCATTAGTCCTTACATTGCTTTTAGGTTCCATCTTTGTAGCTTCCAATGACTTCGACATAATTTCCTCATCATGATTTAAACATAACTCTTCAACATTCAAATATGACTTAATTTCTTTAATTCTATTGGCCTGGTTTGCAGAGTATGTTGAAATCTTTTTCATGTATTCTTCTTGTGTAAGCCTAATAAATGTATACATGATATATGTAGTTAGCTGTAATAAACCCAATGAGTACTAAATCCCTAATTATATATATATATATATATATATATATATATATATATATATATATATATATATATATATATATATACTTTTGTCATGATCAATAAAAAAATGTATACACGTATATATACATGTGTACATGATTACTAAAAAACACAAAATATATTATACACATCTATTAGTAGAGTCAAATTGATTAATTAGGAGTCTTTTCAATGTCATAGTAAAAATGCCAAATGTATATGTCATTTATTACTGATTAGATGTTAAATCGGCCGGGAAATATACTCTCTTACAAGGGTCTTTTTCACTTTTCATGGATTACCCATATAAGGAGTCACCCTAGTAAACTTAATCATATTTCCAATTTAAACACAAAAACTACTTTTCTTACAAAAAAAAAACAAAACACAAATGGGGCCAAGGATTCTATTGTAGTCGGATTTAATCCTTGCAATGATGCATGCTATTTGGAAAGACTTAGATAAACGGAAAACTACTTTATAGTGGATCAATGAGGTAAACTCTAACTATGAAGATAAATTTGCTATGTCGGAGCAGCTCGAAGGCTTCCACTACTCCACCAACAGGGTTGTTGCACAACTTTACCTCAGTGGATCTCGAGTTAAAGATTTGGAGCTCCTTTTGCCCCACAAAAAATCTGGGGGATGTCATTGAAAAACGATTCAATCATCGTGTGACAATTCTTGAAAGGGCTAAACACGAGGAGTTAAGCCTCAATATTGAAGCTTTTGGGTATTCTTCTTTGGTTTAAGCTTTTGTAAAAATTTCAACCTTTTGTGAATAAATGGAATGAAATCGTTGTCTATTGTCTTGATTTTGTGAAAAGATTGCAAAAATCACAGAAAAGAGTGTAATACCTTACGTTTGATGAGGATTTCATCTCAATCGTTTTTTAGGGTGTCTAACGCGAGTGTGTCGGAGATGAGAGGCAGAATGTGATCGCCGAAGTGGACTGGAGATGGAGGTAGTAGAGACGATAAGTATATGATTAAGGTTTTTATATATGTATTGATTAAAGGTAGATGGTCTGATACGGCATGATCTATCCATTCAAGTCTCCAATTAGTCCCAACTAGGAGAGAGAACTACACATTAGATTAAAGACCAAAAGTTTTGTGTAAAATAGGAATTTAAAAATTTTAAGGTTTTACTTTTTAATTAAGTTAGTTATTTAATCTGGTACAAACTTAATACTCTCAAAACCTATACTCTGACATAAACCATAAAATAAAAAAAATCAATATCTCCTAAAAATATACACGCACTTCTTTTTGTCAATGATGAAACTGTCCATTCACATGGGAGATGGTCATATTTGATGGGCTTTGAGCATAACAAACAATCCTATGTGTGCATGCAACCCTAATATTCTTGGATCTATGTTTTCTCTAATTAAACATACAAGTATTGAACATCAAAAGGAAAAACCCTAAAAGGTATATACTATTTTTGAAATTAAGAACATAAGATAGTAAACATACCTTTAATTGTTATGTAGTAATGACAATGAAAATCCAAGTGTTCTTCAAACTTAGAGAGCAAGTGTCACGCCTCTAATGGTTCACAGCCAAACTAAGCAAGAGGATGAGAGAGGATAGAGGGGAGGAGGCTTGAGATTTTCGGCTATTCCTCTAGGGTATAGAGTAGCCGAAATTATGAAGGGGTATAGCCCTTTATATAGTTGTGGTTGCTTAGAGCTAAAGCTAAGGTTTAAGGGAGGAAACCTTAATTCCTTAGCTTACGGCCTAAGCAGCCCAAGTACTCCATCTAAGAGGCCCTTCGACGAAATTTCTAGGGCCTTCCTATAAGATTTCGTCTAACCCATCTAGGAGGGTTCTAGAGCCCAATTCCACAACAATCAATAAATTGCTAAATAGCCCATGTACTTTTAATTAATTCCTTTAATCCCAAAATTAATTCCAAATTAATTTATGATTAAAGATTAATTAAATAATATGATTTCTAATTAATATATTATTTCCATAATACATTAATAAGTCAATTATCTCAATTTATTATTCAAATAATAAATTCAACTTCTTTTCCCAAAAGTCATCCTGTCCAGTTGCTAGTATGAGGGCAACCCAAAAGGACTGTGCTACTATCAATTCAAGTGTATACCAATTATAGTTATGGGCTTAGACACCAAATCCAACAGTCTCCCACTTGGATAAGTCTAATAACTATATTTGTCAGTATAACTTCAAAAATTGATTAGCAAATTGTAGCCCTTAAAGCCGCTGACGAACTCTGACCCAGTCAGTTATGCATCCTAATATATGTGATCATATATTTCTCTGTTCTACAAGATATCGTGTGGACATGAGACATGGATTATAATCAATATCATTGTCCAAGTTTTGTTTCCCGATTTCTGATTTATGATGACTGAAATCAGACTACTAATTGAACACATCAATTCAGTCCAGGCTTAGCCAAGCGCTTTAGATGTCAACATCAAATCATCTAGGGGCCCACATATATCGCTTTTCCCGTTAGGGAAAAAGGAACGAATAAACTTCGACTTATATTCTTGCACTATTCACTCATCGAATCACACACAACAATATGTTTTATAACATCAAGTTACTGATGCGTTTACTTATTATCAATGCCCAACTGACTTGTAAACAACAACTCATATATCTCCATTTCAAGAATATAAGATATTATCGTTTCATAGTTACTCGTGATAAAATCCAAGAAGTAATTCTCTGAGCGTGGGTTTATGCAATACTCAAAAATCCCCATTTCCAACTACTCATGAATATTGCAGCAAAAATATTGGTATGTCTAAACCCTTAGACAATGTACAATTCAATTCATGACAGTCTTAATTTGCTACTTACTTCTAAAAGTATGATCAACTGTTGATGTTTGAATAATCCAATTATTCGAGAAGTAACACATGCAAAGTGAAACACAATAATAACCTTATTAACTATGGTCTCAAAACTATTGAATATAAATAAAACTCTTATAATTTAATCACCATATTAATTAGACTTTATTCATTTTATAATGTTTCGAGTAATCAACTAAACACTTGAATTAAACATTAGTCATGCCATGTTATAAACATACATACCATGTTTCTCTATGGTCCTTCCTTTGTGAACAGATCGACTGGACACTATTCCAATGATGCTCATTTAACAATTTCAAAATCTTGTTTCTACTACATGGGTTAGAGTTCAACTTTAACGCAATATCCTTTTGTGATGTCGAGGCTTGAAAGTCACAAAGACTTCGCCAACAATATTACAAAATGTTCCATTGAAACTTTGTCACTTAAAACAATTCAATGGTAACAAAGTTTCAAATTCAAGATACACTCCTTGAACAACTTCCTTGCATTAAAGTTCCTAACTCATATGTAGATTCTAATCATCAACTCCAATTATGGAAACACTTCTATATTTCCATATGATTATCAATTCCGAACAAGAGTCACTTCCATTTAGAATTATGTCAATATGGTCTCTCCAAATTAATACTATACTTCCAACTTTCCAAAAGCAACCAATCATCAGTAAACCTCATACTATTCTTGACAGCTGTTTAAAAACTTTAGTCACACCAAGTTCTAGTCCTTTTTCCCTCTGAATACCCTAGGCATTTGGAAAAATCAGAACATGTGAATATGTAAACGATCCTATATCTGAAGCATATGAGACTCGATTCATAATGTCTTACATAAAGACCTGATATCTAATCAGTCTCTTGATATAACATTTCCATATATCAAATTCCATGTGTTGAACCATTTCAACATGATATTCATATATGTCCAAGACTAAGTTTTAATAAAACTTCAATCTAAACTTTTAAATTTGAAATGAAGTATGAGTTCCCTCTCCCCTAAATCTTTCTATAGTGAAACAATTCCCAAACTTAGCAATTTGCAAATTTGAAATCTTTGCTTCCTACAACTAATATTGCCTACTTAACATAACAATTATGTTCCCACTAGCATAATGCGACATCCCGGAATTTAGGTCAAAGATTGTGAACGGTCAAGTTCACAGTAAACCTCTTGATAATTTGACTCATTGAGTTTTAGTGTATTTAATGTAAAATAAATGAGTTATTTCAACTATTATAGGATACCAGATGGTATCTTACTTCCAAATATGTAATTTGGCAAACAAATCAAACATCAATCTTAGGAATGCGTCTGAAAAACTAAAATTCCGTATTAAGCCGTTGTGACAAAAACAAACAATCTAGCCTCGTAGTATGTGTTTCGTTGATTCCGAAAATATAAAGAACGTCCTAAACGGAGTTTGTATGCAAAAGATACGGCCGTCTTAAGAATCCAAAACCGGTATAATATTGTTTTTCTTAAAACCACTAAAACCGTTCTATCCATTGATTAATAAAACCACTAAAACCGTTCAAATGGAAATTCCGAAAACATTTTTGGACTCAGGCGATAGCCTAATATTTAAATTCATATTTGAAATATTTTTAATAAAAATATTTATAAAAGCCAAAAATCAGACGTTTTCAGATTTATTAATCACGAAACCTTAAACTATTGATTTCGACATAATTTCTATTATTGGTAATATATTCCGGAAAAAAATAGGAATCCAAACCGGTTGTGGTGGATTTTAACGATGGTAATAACCTAATACTTATAAATTCGTGAACAACTATATATATGTACGTATATACGGATATGAGATATGTTTTATGGTCAAATGCAAAATGTATTTAGTAGAGTTTTGATAAAATATACAATATGAGACAATCATGCAATTCATATATGTTATATAATTAAAATTATATAACAACTTTGAATCTATAAATATTTATATATATCATATATCATTTTTCCAGATATCAATTGCTACATATATGATAATTTGGACATTTATATTATAAATTTTGAATTCCTTATATATTTCATAAACATACGTTGTATATGTGTTATGTGTCAATTTTTAATCTGACAAACTAAGATTTAACAAATTAATAAATTTTACATTTCTAGCATATGTCTAACATATGGATGTCAATTTATTTATAAATTACACAAATTTATGTAACAAACTCATAACAAATGAAGATAAATTATATTTATCAAGACTGGTTTGTAGAAGTCTTAAATATACATACATGTGTATACAAAAGGAAAACAATCAATAATACATTAAATTTATTAGAAACAAATACAAAAAATACGATAAATAAATAAATAAATACAGCCAAGGTACTTATATTTTGTACAACTGAAAGTGTGCCCTTCACCTTTTCTGTATGGAACTGGCGTGCACTCCTTTCTTCACTGTAAGGACACCCAAACATGTTCCCTCTTGTTCTTCCTTCTTTCTTCTCTCCTGTCAAACAATCCATCCCATAACATGTCAAACAATCAAACCCTTAACCTGATAAAAATATACCTGCACTCTTTCTTCAACCTTGTAGGACACTCAAATCTATTCCTTCCTTAAAAACAGCTGTGATTGAATCATCAACACACATCCATGTTCTCCCCTTCTGCATTCGTTCCAGCCAAGAATACAAGAACATTCTTGTTCATGATTTCATATATACCTGCAAATGAGAAATACAACCACTCCTTGTTACTGCTTTATCTTCTTTCCATGGATATTTCAAGCAACCAAAACACAAACCTAAACCTAGTGATTTCCACCCCATCGATTCTGTCAAGCAAAAACGAACATACACCCATCGATGATTTCCCTGTAAATTATAAACCCCAAACCTCTATCCAGTCCATCCATTGATTCTTTTACCTGTTGATCGATGACTTCAACTAAACCACCGAACCAGATCGATTGTTGCAACTAAACCACCGGAATACATGTGCCAATATATTTTGTTTATAGAAACCAATTACCTGTTTATGCGAAAATAAAATAAACCTAGTTTATAAAAACACTATTATTTAACAATTTACCATATTGTTAAAAATAAACTACTGGAAACTTTTCGTATACGTGTTATGATTATTTTATCGTGAAATATCAAGTTTGCACAACATATACTACATTATACAAAATTTTATGACTTTTATGTAGCATTGTATATTATAACAAGTACTTTATGAAACTCTGTAGTATTTCAAGGGATTCAAGCTATTATTAAACATGTTTATTTATATGTTTAAGTACACAATGTTTATACAACGTTTATACATGAACATATGTTTATTAATTTGAAACATTCATTTTTATAAAAGCGAGCACATTACACTTTTACATATATGTCAAACATACTCAGCTTTTATAAACCTTATGCAATGATATTCATTATGCCTAGTGACTTACCCACAAGTAAGTGAGGGCTGAGAGTTATTCACAAACATTTTTAGTTAAGGGCATTTTAGTGAGACGCTACGTTATTCATTAGCTGAGTTTAATTACTTATCCTACGCACACTACTGTAACTGTTAATCTTTGGAGCGAGATACATATGTATAGATCTATACGGGGTTGACATCCCCACCTACGGTTGCTAGCTATAACCCTCGACTGATCAATCGAAGCGGGTGATAAGTGTCTACATTCATTATTACAACGTCCAATGAAGCGTTGTAGGGGGTACATTTAGTCAGGTAGCTCGGTTATAGGACTCACTAAAAACATTAACTAGGAATATTTCTCTCTCTCTCTCTCACTAACGACCATGGGCTTGGTTGTTTTCAAAGCTATTTTTAAGTATGGAATTACTTATGTAACATAGCAGTTTGGTTTTCAAGAATATTCAAAGGTTTATTACGAACACAGTTTAAATTATGGATTTACTTATACGAAAGATATATTTTGGCTTTCAAGGATTTATTACAAACACAGTTACAATATGGATTTACTTATACAGAAATACATTTTGGGCTTTTAAAAGACACATTGCAAACACTATTTTTAACTATCGTTATACATACAAAAATAATACTTTTTAGCCTTATTAAAAGTATTACTGCGTTAGCAGAAAACCTGTAACACTCACCAACCTTGTGTTGACTCTCAAAACTACATGTATTCTCAGGAAACTACTAAACATACATTTAAGACGGATTGGATTACAGGTCACCTAGTTTACTTGTTGTTGTATTATATGCATATCTGTTAAGGAAATTCATGTCTTATTATTATTTGTAAAAACATTGTATTCAAATATCAAGATGGAACATGAATTCTATTTTGTTTATTGTTGTACTTGTGTTATATATTCAATTTGTCTGTGATCCATGAACTTACTCGCACAGCCCGACGTGTTCCGCGGCCTCGGCCGGGGGTGTGACACATAACAATTATGCTCCCAATACCTTTGACATGTATCCAGAAATCAACTGGACTTCTAGAAATCAATACTTTTTTACTTTCTTACTAAAGTGAAGATTTCTGATACGTAATGCTTCGATAAGTCTTCAGCCAGACTTCTCAAGCTCATATACCTTTCATTAGATAGCATATGTGTGTGTGTTTAAACCCTTTCAAAACTTATAGCCATAAGTCCCAAACGTTCAAACTATTTCTTGCCATTTCTCGAATAAAAAAAGGGATGTCGTAATCATATTGCGAATTTGAAAATGCAATTAAGACAACCACCAACCAAAATGATATTTATCAAATCTTTAAAGTCTACCTACGAAAGTATTTCCTCATAATCATTTTCATGACTTAGAGCGAAACCTTTTTTCCACCTAGATTTTATGGTGTATGTGTTCCCATCCATGTGAATCTATCACTTCCAACCTTCAATCATAAGACAAGGCTTATGACAAATTCTAATTCTAATTTAGCTTTCATGGACTGAACTTTACTTGTTCTTAGGTTCTCGCCATCTGGCAGCACAAGGACTGTAACACCTGGTTTGAGCATTGGTTGGAAACTTGCCAATTGAGAAGTTTCATGTATCGACTCGACGAGTAGGGAGATCAACACATCGAGTAGGGTCGTATTTCAGGGGCATAAATCGGAAGTGACTCGGCGAGTCAGAAGGCTGACTCGACGAGTCAGCGTTGTTTACTGAAAACCCTAATTTTGGGGTTTGCCCCTATATAAGCCTCATTAAATGCTCTTACAACCTCCCTTAACATCATAAGAGACTGTGTATGGCACGCAAACTCCCTAGTGTGTGAAGTGTGTGCATTTGAGAGCTTGACTTTGGGAATTTGGGAAGGAATCCAAGTTTGGAGAAGAAGAATCATGGGGAAAACACTAGATCTAGCATCTAGTTCGTCTTGGGCATCAAATTGAGGTATGAATCTGTTACCTTAAGTCTATATTCTATTTGGGAGTTCATAACCAAACTTTGAGGAAATGGAAGCAAGCCTAGATCTGGACCTATCACAAGGGTATGGTTCCAGATCCAAACCTCACTAGCTCCCAAATATCATAAAGTTGCATGCTTTATAAGCTTATTCCTTCCCCATGTATGAAAACATTGTTGGAGGATTAGTTTTGGTGTTTACGGTTATGAAAGGCCTTGCATGCACGTAAAGTTTGTAACTTTACGTGAAATCTACTGTAGGAGATGATGGATCTAAAGTTTGGGACCTTAAGTCCCACTTGAAAGGACCGTAATCATGATGAAATTTGGGGGACTCGACGAGTCGTGCAAGTGACTCGGAGAGTCGAGAGGGTTTTCTCGTTTACGACCAAGGGTTTATGGCCAAGGGTTTACGGCCAATGGTGTACGGCCAAGGGTTTACGGTCAAAGGTGTACGGTTGGGGGTTTACGGCCGTAAACACCAAGGAACTCGACGAGTCCCTCGGGTGACTCGGCGAGTTGATGAATTAAGCAGGGAACCCGACGAGTGAATGTTTGTACTCGACGAGTCAAGGTCAATATGGACTTTTGACCTTGACTATAGACTTTGACTTTGACCAGGCTTGACCCTGGGGGTATTTTTGGGACTATGCTGAGTTATTTACTCATTGATTATAGGCAATTGGGAAGAGCAGCATAGGGCATACTTGAATCCAGTTTGCCAGTTCAGCCTTTGAGAGGTGAGTCTTCTCACCATACCCATGGGTCTAAGGAACCAAGGTCGGCCCGTTATGTAATTATGATATATGTGATTGGTCATTATGTGATTTTTTATGATATGTGATTGTGTGTTTTTGCATGGAAGACCCCGGGGGGAGCCCGTGGCATTGGATATAAGACCATGTGGGGTAGCCCATGTCATTCCTGGGTAAAGACCATGTGGGGGAGCCCATGGCATTGGATGTAAGACCATGTGGGGTAGCCCATGGCAGTCCTAGGTAAAGACCATGTGGTGTAGCCAATGGCATTCTTACAGGTTTTATGTATGCATGGCTTATGTGTATAGGTAGCTTTTATAGCTAGCAGGATATGTGATACAGGTAGCTTTTATAGCTAACAGGATATGTGACATGTGATATGTGGATTGTGTGTATGGTATGCTCTGGGGAATTCACTAAGCTTCGTGCTTACGGTTTTTAGTTTTGGTTTCAGGTATCTTCGATTTGGAAATGAAGGGCTCGGATTGATCGCAGTGCACACACCTATGATTTCCGCAATGAATGGTTTTGGGACGAACTCTGATCATTATTATACTTAATGATGATTTGGAATGTTTGAAATAAATGGTATACATGTTCTAACCATATTAAAAATGAATTTTTTGGCCTTGATTTTTGGGTCGTTACAAGTTGGTTTCAGAGCCTTGGTTTGAGGGATTCGGACATACTTTCAGGTGAGTCTGAACTCAAACTGAGGATCTGTAATGTCTTCAAAAGAAAAATGTTTTAAGTAAAGAATTTCTAAGACAAGAAAGGGTGTGGTGCATGCAATCAGCCGACCTCAAGTAAGTTTCCCCAGAATACCCACATTTATTATCTGTTATGATCTGATTTATGAATCTGAGAATCGCATGCTAGTTAGGGCTAGGGGAGATGCATGTATATGTTGTATGAGCTGGTAGACTTGCATGCTAGTGCTGAGTAGTCAGCAATAGGTTGGCCTGATATGTGGTGCTTGTAACCTTGGGAATATTTGATGCCATGCTGGAATGAGAATGATAATTGGTATTTGTAACTGCTACGTGTATGTTTTTAAGGTTGTGTACGGTTAGGATCTTATAGCCTTAGAATAATTGATTTGGCCTTATTTCCTGTTCCTTGTCTAGTTGTGGTCCTAGGGTAGAGTCTATTATTCGACAGTCTATTAGATCCTGTTCTGTGTATAATTTGCATGCATAATGCAGCCGACAGTGAGGATGGATGGATGTGGATAGCGCGGGTTGCGATATGTGGGAAGAATGTTCTATGGCAGTTCCTTGGATCGGAGTGTTTCTGCACGAATGATGCTTGTTTCGTGCTTTGTGGAACTCTTGAGTGATGGGGGTCAGCCACTAAGTGGATATGACGATATCCATGAGGTGGATGGTTGGCATCATGAGGAGTTCCTCAGCAGCTGATGGCAGGGTGAGATTGGGAACCTAGGAAAGCCTAGGTTATGCTCCAGTGAGATAGTGGGGTGGTTTAGTGAGGTTGGAAGCCTAGTAGGTGCTTCGGTGGATATTTTGTTGCGGTTTAGCGGCTATTCGGTGCATTAATGGGGTAGGTGACTTAGAGGATTCTAGAGGATTGCTGAGGAAAGTATGGATAGGTGTGGAAGGTAGTATGGGCCCATACTACTGAAAGCACAAGATCCATACTCGAATCACTGAGAGTCTTGGAGAATCTAAGAAGCCTGGGAAAGAGAAATTTTGATTATGATTGAACCGTGGGGATAGCTGCTCTTCAGACTGTGGATGAGCACGCAAGGAGAAGGACCAGGGCTTGGTCCCGGCTCCGGTAGTGAGCCAAATAGCGGAAGGACTGTCAGGATTTTGAGTTTGCCTAAGATCAGGCGGCAAGGATTGTGCGATCTAGTGCACATTCGGGATTGGAGACCAAGTCTCAGGGACAGCTTGTAGCCCGGTTTAGAGCATATATTGCTCCAGTTAGTGCATTGTAGTCGTGGCAATTGAGCCAATGAATGGGTCAGGGTGCGAGACCCTGGACGATATGGATTCCAGGGCCCGAGGGCGGAAGATTGATTAGGAGTACCTCGAGCAGAGAGGTTCAGGCCATGTGAAGTTAGTGGAGGATCTTGGGAAGAGATCCAGAAACTTTGATCAGCTTTGGAGAGGCCAGTGGGGCCGGATTCGGTGCAGCGCTTGCAGAAACTACACGATGCAGTTTCGCTCCAATTGTTGGATTGTCATTGGGATCGAAATAAAGTATTACATCATGTTCTCAGGATGGTCAGGGGTAACTCAATAGGAGGTGGTCAGGATTCGTCCATATGATTGCGGATATGCTATCTTCGGCAATTCCCGGTGTAAATTAGGAATTTGCATTGCTTTGGAATGGTGATAAGTTGGATCTCGGTTCGGTTCTCTGCTATTTTCTGGGTTAGCAAGGGTTGTCAGATGTTAGTTAGCCGTATCTTGCGGAGCGGGTCTCACATACGCTACGAGTGCTCCGAGTCGTTGTTGGAATTTGTTCGGTGATCTGGATTGCTACGGGTGTAGCAGCTTTGGCCACGTCAGCAGGGACTGCCCATAGGGGGCAAGATCGTCATGTTGTCATTATGGGCAGGTGGGTGACAAGGAGGTCGACTACCTGAAGATCAGAGAGGAGCGATGAGTGTATCCGCTCCGGCTATTTTGAGGATCACCAATGGATAAGAGGGTAGAGCCGGAGCCCAGTAGAGAGGGGCCCCAACTTGCAGGATCGGACAGGAGAGATCGGAATTTCGACAGCCAAGGGTGCGAGGTATATACCCTTTTGCCTCCTAACCAGCGTGAGTAGGCGTATCGTTGATTGTTATCTCTGGTTGTGGTTGAGTTATATGTACCTTCAAGAAGAGTTAAATGCCATCTGCATGCCATGATTTTGGGTGGAATAGTACGGGGTCGTCTTCTTGTACATCGCGGATTGTCCAGTGTTTGATTATCATTTTGGGAATGGACGGGTTTGGTTCAAGGGTCGGTACGAGGGAATTATGTCTAGGTTCCAGTAACCTTATCTATTATGTTTGGAAAGGTTTTCGGGGTTGTCAAAGGAAGAGAGAGTTGATGTTGAAGTTTTGATTGGAGCATCCGACATTTGGACTTTCGAGTTCTGAGTGTGATATCAGTTTGGGCAGCTAGAGTCATTGGCATTGTTGGGATTCAAGAAGTGTTAGCTGGTTTTCGAGAGTCGTGTTGTTTGGGAAGAGTTATTCATGGTGTTCTAGCTTTGGTAAGAACCGGTCGTCAGCAAGGTGAGCGTTGGAACGTAATGAGGATTGGGAATCCTACAATTTTCGTGTGCAGAACGGACTTAGTTGAATCTAAGTGGGGGAGAACAGCCCAAGTATCCGGGTCAGAAGCTAGGGTGAAGGTGTTGTAAGACTACGGGCGAGCCGTATCATTCACTAATGTTCAGATGGGGGTGAAAGTGGTGTAAGACTACGGGGGAGCCGTAGCATTCACTAATGGTCAGTTAGGGTATAGTGTTGTAAGACTACGGGGGAGACGTAGCATTCACTAGCGGTAGAGAGTGTTGTAATACTATGGGGGAGCCGTAGCATTCACTAGTGGTAGAGAGTCTTGTAAGACTGCGGGGGTGTCGTAGCATTCACGGATTCTTTCAGGTGATTTGGAGTAGTGTAGGCTAGTTCGCAGGGTTGTGGGAGAGCCACAACTTAGTTAGGATCAGGACCCGAGGTGGTTGATCGATCAGTTATCCGGGGGCAAGCCCGGACGTGTATGGGAGTTCAGTTTGGAGCCGGTAGAGACTGTTGAGCTAAGGATTGGACCTTGTGATGCAGGATCTTGTGGTCGAGTGGTGCATGTTTATGTAGGGCTACGGCTGGGTAGCCCTGTTTTGGGATCTCATAGGAACCTGGTGGTTGGACCGGGTGCAAGACTGGATGTCTCAGGGAATCGGCTAAGAGTATTTATTAACCGGTCAAGTAAAGGATGGCGGGATGTCATGGTGCACTATGAAAATGCCGATTCGAGGATCTCTGGTGTGACACCAGTCAAATTTTGGTCAAAAATAAATTGATCAATAATCGTAATTGGGATGAACCAAGTGGTAGAGTTTGTAACAAGGTTTCCAAAAACATAAAGAACACCGAAATCCGAGTTATAATGAAGAAGTTATGACCAATCGAAAATCCGCGACAAAACCGGCAAAACACTGTTCAGTGTAAAAAGCGAATTTTCGATAAAAGGCTTTTTAGCCTTAACAATCTAAATGAAAGTTGTAGAATATGTTAAACCGAGAACGTTCATAAAAAGAACGTCAAAATCTGACTTTGTATGAGAAAGTTATGATTTTTCTAGGTTTCGGTTTAGCAGTAGACAGCTAAAAATTCGAAATATAAATCGATCGATATTTAGCCGACGCAACTTAAACGAGAATCGAAGGTCTCGTCAAAAGTAGCACAACGGTAATAAGACAGACGAAAACGGACGTCGGATGAAGAAGTTATGAATTTTTAACGGATTTCCTGTCCCGGTCTGTTAAAATTAATAATACTAAAAATAACTTCAAAATCAGCCGACGAAGTCTAAACGAAAGTCGTAAAGTATGATTTTACCTACGCGTGCATATAAAGAACGTCAAAAACGAAGCTCGTATACGAAAGTTATGATTTTCGCAAGTTTTTGGCACAAAAATCAAGAAAAATGGAAAACCGGGAAATTTCGCATGAGTCCCTCCTCGGATACGTCACCCTCGCATGCGAGGCTTCCACGTATGGGACACGTGTTCGCTTCTGATTGGACCAAAGTCTCATGTGTCACCCGCTGATTGGTCCGAATCCGAGGTCCAGTGGGCATCCGACGCGCCTCGCGTCCTAGGCGCCGTCTAAGACGGATCGTAAGACGCCTAGACACGCGTGTCTAGCCCCCTTCGCATGTCCGACGTGTGGCTGGTGACTCTTCTCTTCGGACTCGTGGCTCCCTGCGATCCGAACATGTGGCTTCCCTCCCTCGCTGCCACCTCGCAGATGACTCATCCCCCCTCGCCACCTGTCCGAGACTTCGGACTATAAATAGGAGGTGCGAGACCCTCCGGTTCTTACCCCTTTTCACCCCATTTTTGGTCCTTTTTCACCCCTTTCACTTCCATAACTTCACAAACAACCCCCAAGGCCCCGGTATCATGTCTAAATCCCGAAGCCAGCCCCGGAGCCCCAGAATTCTCGAGAAGTTAACCTCTCTCCAGTCAAAACTCTGCCCGATTTCAGCCGGTTTCTTGTCAAACAAACTCCTTTTCGGGAAACGAAACGCTGCCCGAATCACCGCTTATCAAAGTGAGTTCATACCCCTATAATATACCTTTTTAAATGGTTTTATATGCTTTTTAGGGGGGGGGAATACAAGTTTAACCCAATATTAAATTGTGTTAATAACTCTTTGTGTGATGTTTCCGTATGCTTTTAAGAATTACCAAATACTTCCAAAATGACTTAAAGCCATGTTAAATCTTTAAAGTCATGTAAACTCCTTTAAATTCTTTGAAAAATGTTTTATAAACTATTTCAAATTATAAATGCCAAAATCATGTTTATATATGTATAAATATATAAATAAGATTTGAAGGGCTTAGGACTAATGAATTATCTTATTTCATTTTTCTTGTTTGGATGTGGAATTAAGGTTGTGTTATTTGTCCGAAGGTCGTTTCCTTCTTAATTATATATATATATATATATATATATATATATATATATATATATATATATATATATATATATATATATATATATATATATATATATATATATATATGAGTATAAAAGGTTACTCATTCGGTATCATTACCTTTGTATCATGCTGAGCAAAGGTGTTCATCCATGAGAAATCATGCTAATCAGATAGAACATATAAATTATAATAGGTATAATTTATGATTCAAAACTAAATATACAAGTATGATTCACGACTGTACACTTTCCAAGGAAATTACCAAAATTCATTCAACTATACCAAGATATGTATAATACCTTTAATATACAAACAACATATTAAAGAAGTAAAGATACATCATACTGGGTTTGCATTAACAAAGGTACTATACAGAGTACCAGAGTTAGCAAACACAAGGTAATAATACATCATACCGGGTTTGCATTAGCAAAGGTACTATACAGAGTACCAGAGTTAGCAAACACGAGGTAATAATACATCATACCGGGTTTCATTAGCAAAGGTACTATACAGAGTACCAGAGTTAGCAAACACGAGGTAATAATAAATCATACCGGGTTTGCATTAGCAAAGGTACTATACAGAGTACCAGAGTTAGCAAACACGTGGTAATAATACATCATACTGGGTTTGCATTAACCAAGGGTACGATACAAAGTACCAGAGTTAGCAATCACAGGGTAATAATAATACATCGTAAATCTCGTTGAAACAATAAATTTGTGAGACCCTTCATGGTGTACTTATCTAAGTACGACTTTTAAGTGCTGACCTATTAACCATAATCTCTTGTAGGGAGAGCGTGAATTTGTGTATAGATCTATATGGGACTGACAATCCCGCACCTCTACTGTTCTCTACAGTTTGGCCGGCAGCCCTAGGGTGTCAAATATCATACCATTCTGACGCCTGAAGAATGTCGCCGCAGGCATATCAATCATATTAGTATGGTTAATAGAACTCACATGGATAAAACAACGAGTGAATTACCAAGTAATATACTTTTCTTAAAACAATAAGAAAAGATAATTACATCCCGACCAAATATACCTTCTGTAGTTTTTACTTACAGTAAAAGCTACGTATCATGAAATCAAGTATTGTACTTTTGGTTTTGAACATTTAAAACCACAAGGCAGTATTATGGATAGTACAATATTTTCCAGGATTAATACTAAGGTTTTTACTATAGAACAGATATAACTAAGAACACTTTTACAAATGAAATGGTTTATGGGATTAAACAACTTATACAAAGGAAATAGTTTATGGGATTAAACCACTTATCAAATGAAACTTAGTCATTTAATCTTTGTAAACTAGTATAACATAAAAGACCTTTAGTGGTTAATTCTATAATTCCTTAGTTATTACATCATAGTTATACATAAGTAATATCCGATTGATAGTGAAATGTGTGACTTCCGCCTTACTTCCTGTTCCTTGTTTGGTTGTGGGCTTAGGGCAGATACACCCATTTAACTGTCCATTTGATATTGGGTTATAAATAATCAGTATAAACTAAGTAATTACAGAGGGAAACTATTGAGGTTATCAGTTAATCACCTCAGGAAATATAGGATTTCCTGGAGAAACCAGTGAACTCATCCAAAGAACTTAGGGTATACTTAACATAACTAAAATACTTATGAACTCACCAGCTTAAATGTTGATCTACTCTTTCCAAATAACTTGTATTCTCAGGAATGCAGTACACAGGTACACTCCCGAAGCTTTTGATAAGACTACCTAGTACCGTACCGCGACTCTTGTCTTCTACTGTACCTACTTTAGTGTTTGAATATGTAATGTTTAAACACTTATGTAAAACTTATACTTATTAATACAATGGTTATTTGTACTTTGATTACTATATTGCATGTGTTGTGATACTTACCTAAAGTCCTCCGCCCCCAAACGTTTCCGCCGTTCTGGTTTGGGGGTGTGACATCTGGATAGGAGCAACAATTCGGATTTGGATAGGAACCCAAATTAGAATTCGTGCAGGATCTCGTTTCAGCGAGATGGGATGTGGGGCATCTATATGACAAGGGCATCTAGGGCAGAATTCTAGGTTGGTGAACGGGTTGGTTTGATGGTGGTTTAAGTCATTGGGATGTGTCTCGGGTGGCTCTAGTTGTTATAGAGCCACGACATGTCGGAATCAGGAAACGGTAGGTCGAAGGAGACCTGGTATGATATAAGACTACAACTATTCTGGTAGTACTCACCTTGTTGCGTCAGATTTGGTGGCGGCAGGTTTTTAGCCTATCACGATCGGATGGATCAGTCGGATGGAAGGAGATAGGGACAGTTATAGTTAGACGTGGTATCATTCGGAGGTCGCAGGGGGCTGCTAAGTGTGGTTTGGCTCAGCAATCAGGTAGGTGTACGGTGTTCCGGACAGTTGGTAGACAGGTTGGGGCCACGGAGGTCCCCAGTTGTTCTTCTGGAAAACAGCCATGTGACAGCAAGAGGAGTAGGAGCGACTTCATTGATTTGGGGTCTATGTGTGAATTGCTTGTTATTCGTTAGTCGTAGTTGATCGGTGACTTTGTTCTTTAGGAAGCCTCAACGTATTGCGAGTGGGAAGTATTCGGTTTAGACTGGTTTTCTCGTGGAACCAGTTCGATGATGAGTCGATGTGGGCAGTCTGTCAGGGAGACAGACCATCTCGAAACTTCAGATTTCAGATGACGCAGATGTGATCAGGTTGCAAGTAATTCGTTTATTCTTGGATTTCACGTTGCCAAAGGTGTCTCCCTAGAAAGGGATTATCAGGTTTCGGAAGAGAGGCAGGATGGGGCCTCGGTTTTCAGGTCGTTCAGGATCATGGCCCGAGTGGGCAAAGTAGCATATCGCTTGGATTTGCCAGAGGAGCTTAGCCAGATTCACAACACGTTCCATGTGTCGCAACTTCGGAAGTGTGTCACCGACGAGGCCACGGTCGTCTCTCTAGGCGATATCCAGGTGGATGAGAGTTTGAACCATATTGAGAAACCCGTTGTGGTGCAGGATAGGAAAACCAAGGTTCTTCGGAATAAAGAAGTAAGACTGGTGAAAGTGCAATGGCAGCATAAGAGAGGCTCCGAATGGACTTGGGAGCCGGAAGAGGAGATGCGAGAGCATTACCTAGATTTGTTTGGGTCAGCAGACTTCAAGGACGAAGTCTAGTTCAAGTGGGGGAGATTTGTAACACCAACTTTGAGCATTGGTTGGAAACTTGCCAATGGAGAAGTTTCATGTATGGACTCGGCGAGTAGGGAGCTCAACTCGTCGAGTTGGGTCGTATTTCAGGGGCATGAATCGGAAGTGACTCGGCGAGTCAGAAGGCTGACTCGACGAGTCAGCGTTGTTTAATGAAAACCCTAATTTTGGGGTTTGCCCCTATATAAGCCTCATTAAACGCTCTTATAGCCTCCCTTAACATCATAAGACTCTGTGTACGGCCGCAAACTCCCTAGTGTGTGAAGTGTGTGAATTTGAGAGCTTGACTTTGGGAATTTGGGAAGGAATCCAAGTTTGGAGAAGAAGAATCAAGGGGAAAACACTAAATCTAGCATCAAGTTCCTCTTGGACATCAAATTGAGGTATGAATCTATTACCTTAAGTCTCTATTCTATTTGGGAGTTCATGACCAAACTTTGAGGAAATGGAAGCAAGCCTAGATCTAGACCTATCACAAGGGTATGGTTCCAGATCTGAACCTCACTAGGTCCCAAATATCATAAAGTTGCATGCTTTATAAACTTATTCCCTCCCCATGTATGAAAACCTTATTGGAGGATTAGTTTTGGTGTTTACGGTTATGAAAGGCCTTGCATGCACGTCAAGTTTGTAACTTTACGTGAAATCTACTATAGGAGATGATGGATCTAAAGTTTGGGACCTTAAGTCCCACTGGAAAGGACCGTAATCATGATGAACTTTGGGGGACTCGACGAGTCGTGCAAGTGACTCGGCGAGTCGAGAGGGTTTTCTCGTTTACGGCCAAGGGTTTATGGACAAGGGTTTACGGCCAACGGTGTACGGCCAAGGGTTTACGGTCAAAGGTGTACGGTTGGGGGTGTATGGCCGTAAACACCAAGGAACTCGACGAGTCCCTCGGGTGACTCGGCGAGTCGATGAGTAAAGCAGGGAACCCGACGAGTGAATGTTTGTACTCGACGAGTCAAGGTCAATATGGACTATTGACCTTGACTATAGACTTTGACTTTGACCAGGGTTGACCCTGGGGGTATTTTTGGGACTATGCTGAGTTATTTACTCATTGATTATAGGCAGTTGGGAAGAGCATCATAGGGCATACCTGAATCCAGTTTGCCAGTTCAGCCTTTGAGAGGTGAGTCTTCTCACCATACCCATGGGTCTATGGAACCAAGGCCGACCCATTATGTGATTATGATATATGTGATTGGTCATTATGTGATTTGTTATGATATGTGATTGTGTGTTTTTGCATGGAAGAGCCCGGGAGGAGCCTGTGACATTGGATATAAGACCATGTGGGGGTAACCCATGGCATTCCTAGGTAAAGACCATATGGGGCAGCCCATGGCATTGGATGTAAGACCATGTGGGGTAGCCCATGGCAGTCCTAGGTAAATACAATGTGGTGTAGCCCATGGCATTCTTACAGGTTTTATGTATGCATGGCTTATGTGTATACGTAGCTTTTATAGCTAGCAGGATAAGTGATACAGGTACCTTTTGTAGCTCACAAGATTTGTGACATGTGATATGTGGATTTTATGTATGGTATGCTCTGGGGAACTCACTAAGCTTCGTGCTTACGGCTTTTAGTTTTGGTTTCAGGTATCTTCGATTTGGAAATGAAGGGCCCAGATTGATCGCAGTGAACACACCTATGATTTCCACAATGAATGGTTTTGGGACGAACTCTGATAATTATTTTACTTAATGATGAATTGGAATGTTTGAAATAAATGGTATAAATGTTCTAGCCATATTAAAAATGAAATTTTTGTCCTTGATTTTTGGGTCGTTACAAGGACCTACCAGTGCTTCCATGTTGCTAAGCAGCTCACCCATATTGATCAATGTACTTTCACTAACCAACGTGCTCTGCCTTTTGCAGTCAAATGAGAACCATAGAACTCATAAGCATTGCCAAGTCAACTGGAAGAGGCACAGTGTGTCAACTTAACACAATAGATTATCAACTTCAGGTCATGTGCTAGTGATAACTATAAGGTTTATTCTTGATTGACTCCTGAAACTCTTCAAGATCCATAAGACTCCTACTGACTTCTTGACATATAAGTTTCACTCTCAAGGAACAATCCTTGTTGAGTAAAAACACATAATCAAAATGTAACACTCGGTTTCAGATTTGCCTCATTAATTGGGGTTGCGACCCAATCATCAGCTGTCAGGGGGATTAGAGCTTTGGGAAAGGAAGGATTTAGCCCATATTGGGTGTAGATGCCAAGGTTTAAGTGATCCATGTGTTCGATTGTGTCTTCGGAAGCCAAGGGTATGACCGTAACTTTATATCTCGGTCTTTGATGGGTTTTGGGTTTTTTGCGGAAGGTTTTAAGGCTCGGGTGTGTTGGTAGGAGTGTAGGGCTTCTCACCACCTTTTCGTGGATATAAGGTTCATTGGAAACGAACATAGGATGAGTGAGTTATGATACTTTGAAGGTTTTGGCAGAACTAGCCCCTAATGAAGAGACATGGCAAATCAGCCCCATGCATGCAAGGGATGCATCTGCATGTCTGGCTAGGTACGCCCATCGTACGTGTGGCTAATAGACGCGGGACATAGGGTCGTATGCTCAACGTACAAACACTACGCTCAACGTAGTGTGCTGAGTACCAAAACCCAAATTTTTAAGGATTGGCTCACTATATAAGCACCTTAAGTCCAACAGGGTGCGCCTCTCTTTCATTCCCAGTGTCTTAAACCCTAATTTCGAGTAATAGCTTCATCCAAGAGTGTTGTAATCCTTGTGTGTGTATTTTTGGTGGATTTTGGTGCATTTCAAGAGAAGGAGGCTTAGTACAAGGTGGTGGTTTAAGGAAGGACTTGTGGATCTGGACTTCTTGCTTCATTTTCAGCTTAAAGAAGGTAAAAAGTTCTGAGCTTGGCCACTAGAATTTTATATAAGCACCTTAAGTCCAACAGGGTGCGCCTCTCTTTCATTCCCAGTGTCTTAAACCCTAATTTCGAGTAATAGCTTCATCCAAGAGTGTTGTAATCCTTGTGTGTGTATTTTTGGTGGATTTTGGTGCATTTCAAGAGAAGGAGGCTTAGTACAAGGTGGTGGTTTAAGGAAGGACTTGTGGATCTGGACTTCTTGCTTCATTTTCAGCTTAAAGAAGGTAAAAAGTTCTGAGCTTGGCCACTAGAATTTTATATTTATGAGTATGTGGGTTTTTAGTCCCATTTTGACCTCATGAGCAAGATCTAGAGGTTAGACACCACTCCAGAAGCTTTGGTTTGCCACTCTTAGCAGATCTGAGGATCTAAGTGTATAAAAATGCTTTCTTGATGATTAGATATGGTCCATGCATGTTATAGATGGATTAAGATGAGTATTATTGGTTAAAGTTGATATTTGGGTCCCTTTGAGTCATACAAATGCATAAAAGTTCCAACTTTATGCATTAAGAGCTTTATTTGAGGTTCCCTGGAAGTTTGGATGCAAAGGACTTAATGGATTAAGTCCCAAATGAGTTTTGAAGAAATAGCGGGTACGCCCCGCGTACCGACGTGAGGCCCCCAATCTGCATCCTTGTGTACGTTCAGCGTACCAAGGAGGTACGCCCCGCGTTCGTCATCAGTGGGCTTTGGGCTTGCTTTTGTTTGGGCTTCAGAGAAGGGTTTGGGCCTGGTGTGTTGGGCTCTGTTGGTCAGGAGAATTTTAGAATATTGGACTTTAGGTTGGGCATGCCTTTTTGGGCCAAGATTTGTATTGGGCCTAGGTGGGCCCAATGGTTTTGGGTTTTCTTATGGGCTTACAAGTGCATGGATTTTGTCGGGCTACCTATGGACATGCATATTGATTCAAAAAAAGTAAATGGGTTTTAAGGAAAGGCCTATGTAAGGGTTTGGGCCTAATTTGGAAAATTGCGCCATTAGTGGGCGTTTATGGATTTTGGAGTTTTGGGCTTGATTGGTTTTGGACATGGGGCTTAGTTATATATCGTGTTGGGCTAGGGGTAAAATGGTCATTTTACCCCAAGTATGGATTATAAATAATGGTTTAGAACCCAATTGCTAATTTGGTGATATTGTGGTATTGATAGCTCGAGGAGTTGCCAAGACAGCAGCTAAGGATTTCTTGCAGTGGACTCCAGCGGTATGAGGTGAGTTATCTTCCCTGTAGCAGTGGGTATAGGCACCAAAGTATGCCCACTAGCAGGAGTTTGTAGTTAGATGATTGTCTTTGTGATAATTATCTGGTATGTCACTATCTGTTATGATTTATTTGTTAGTATGATATGATATTATGTGACAGTGGTATGGGTGAAATAGACCCTGTATACGGTCGATAAGACCGAAGGGGTAGGTCGGGCACCCAGATATGCGTGACAGTATGAATATGTATACTATTATGTGGTAGTGGTTGGGGGTGAAATAGTCCCCGTAACCGGTTGAAAGAGACCGAATGGGTAGGCCAGCACCCTGATATGCTAGGCAGTTACCGATTGAAAGAGACCGAAGGGATAGGTCAGCACCCTGATGTACTAGGCAGTTACTATTTGAAAGAGACCGAAGGGGAAGGCCAGCACCCTGATATGCTAGGCAGTTACCGGTTGAACGAGACCGAAGGGGTAGGCCAACACCTAGATATACTAGCCAGTATGTTATTGTATGGTATGTGGTATGATGGGGGAACTCACTATGCTTTGTGCTTACGGTTTTTAGGTGATTATTCTTCAAATGGAAAGGAGTCAGCATGATTGCAGTGCATCACACTATGATTTTCTGCATATGAGATCTTTGGGAGTTGTACTCTGATGATTGTTTTCTTATGACATGTTTGATATTGGTTTATTATGATGCTAGTATAGATTCCTAATAAGAGGATATAATGGCTTGATGATGTATGCTGGTTAGATTTTCCATTGTCTGAATGCTGCTTGCTTTGTGCTTTGTGGAACTCTTAGCAATGTGAGCTAGCTACTAAGTGAATATGGTAAGTTATATGTAGTACAGGCTAGATAATCTCAGAGTGATGGACATGGCCCTATTGCGCAGCTCTCATTTGAGTCTAACCGTTCTAGGATTGAGTCTTTTACTCGAAGGATTATCTGATCTTTGTTGCATGTGACTATATTTATGAGGTAGCTAGTTGACATTAATGGGGATCCTTCAACAGCTGAGGACTCGGTGGGTTCGGGAACCTAGGAAAGCCTAGGATATGCTTCAGTGGGTTAGTTGTGAGGTTTTGCGAGACTTGGGTGCATCAGTTTGAGGAAGTGACTTGGACGATTCGGGAGGATTGATGAGAAAAGTATGGATAGGTGTGGAAGGTAGTATTGGGCCCGTACTACTGAAAGCACATGATCCATACTCAAATCGGTGAGAGTCTTGGAGAATCTAAGAAGCTTTGGGGAGGAAAATCCTTGAGTATATTTTGATCAGTGGATTTGTGGTTTTCAGTTTGGAGATGAGCACTCAGGGAGGTGGTTCTGGTTCGGGTTCTGACTCAGGTGCAATTGCTGAGTCGATTAGCGAGCAGATGCGGGAGTTCATCTCGTCGGAGATTACCTATGATATTTTGGAGCAGACCCGTGTGATATTTGTTTCAGTCAAGGAGGGGATTTTGGAGCTATTGGATAGTCGGCTCGGGGCCTTTCGGGCCGAGATCGTTACGGGGCAATTGGGGGTTCATCTGGAGGCCAATTCTTACAGATCCCTGAGATCCTTCAGGAATGAGGATCCTATTGTTAGCTCTTGTCATTTGGCACCGGAGGTGGGTTATGCACCTTGTCTTCAGGAGAGTCTACCACATGATTGGGTCACTGTGGAGGTTTAACGAGCCCTACGCGTCGAGTTACCTGACATAATTGGGCGTGTCACTGATAGGTTGATCGCTAAATTCCAAGTTCAGACCGCGACTGTTAAGACGATTGATGAGGTAGTCGGGGTAACTCGGGTGCAAAGATTAGGTTGGATAGGCAGCTGGGGAAGAGAAAGCGGGATCATGATCTGGATAGACGACCAGAGCAGTTAGATGCGACTGCGGCTAGTGTTAGAGACCCGAAGGGTTGTGGTGGTTGCACGAGGAATGAAGGGGAACATGAGGATGTTTGCAGCAGGTCAAAGTGTCGCAGGTGCGGATGGAAGGGTCACCTCCGCCGAGAATGTACATTGGAGGTAGAATTGTGCCATCGTTGCCATCAGCCCGAACATATCAGGGCGAATTTCCCCCGCTTAGTGGTTGAGGCAACTCAGGTTTCATCGCAAATACTTCGGCAGGGAGAGGGATCCATGGATTCTTCAGGCGATGTTGCGGGTAAGTATCTTTTGCTCTTTTCGGTTCTATTTGTGGTTGTTTTCTTGCATCGGATTTGAGTAAGTGTATCTATGGGTTGAGCTCTCTGCTTGTGTTTAGAATATATTTGCAAGAAAGGTCATACACCATTTGCATACCGTGAATTACCAGGTACTTTCCCTTTTTGTGGGCTCGGGGCGATCAGTTTTCTCTGGGTTCCTAGTAGAGATCGGTCATGGGTATTATGTGGAAGGTTTGTGGTTAGCTTCATCAAGCTGGTCCACCTGTATCGATGAGATATAGTGGTTTCATCATCTGTTCTGGTATGAGCGGCGGAGGCCTATGGGAGAACTTCTGGGTTCTAGTACTACCGTTGCTAAGAGAGGAGCGGTAGTATAAATATACTGGTGTTAGTCGCACGAGTGTTTGGTAATTGGAAGTTTCAAGAGAATTGTATTTCCGCATGGGTTGCGTTCGATCAAAGTTCAGTGGGGCTGCGAGAATGGAAGTGGGAACGAGGATTCGTCGGCCAGGGGTAGAGATTAAGGCCTCCAGTCACCAGCATGGGAAGTGGATTGAGGTATCGGACTGGACCAGATTTCAAGAGTACTCTTCAAGACTTCCAAGGGTTAGCAATCTTAGGGTTTGACTGATACTTGATCGCTAGCATTGGTAAGCACGGGTTGTCAACTGTGGATTATTAAAAATTAAGAAGGATTGAGAATCCTTCAACTTTCATGTGCCGTGAAGACTTAGTCGAATCTAAATAGGGGAGAATCGATCAGGTATTCAGGAGTAGAAATAGGTGTGAAACTAGAATGAGTTTTGTATCCCCGTCAGGGAGGTAGGCGGTCGAGTGGCCGTCCAGGATAAGGATTGTGAGAGTTGGTAGTTTGGGGAACACGTTCCATCGTTTGGTCCACACTTTCCCTTAGCATCGGATAACAGGCTTCTGGGAACATGTTAGAGGTCCAGTTAGGACTCGAGTTCAGGGGAGTGTTGGGTCGAGTGCGTGTTCGACTTAGGAGGGGTATAGATGGATTGGTGGAAGGACCAAAGTTTTCAAATAGTGCTAGAGTGTTATAAGTCTGCGGGTGTAGCCGTAGCATTCACAAGGTTGAAAGATAGTGCTAGAGTGTTGTAAGTCTGTGGGTGTAGCCGTAGCATTCACAAGGTTGGAAGACAGTGCTAGAGTGTTGTAAGACTACGGATATAGTCGTAGCATTCACAAGGTTGGTAAACAGTGCTAGAGTGTTGTAAGACTACGGGTGTAGCCGTGACATTCATAGGGTTAACAGATAGTGCTAAGGTGTTGTAAGATTGCGGGAGTAACCGTAGTATTAACTAGGGTGGTAGATAGCATGGGAGTGTTGTTAGATCGCGAAAAGAACAATAGGACCCACCAGTTCAGGTACATCAGCGACGGCGTGGAAAATCCACGAATTTATTTACGGATTTCCCCAGATGTATTAGACCTGGTTGAGCCAGTGATAAGACCATAGGCTCACCACTGTAGTCATAGGCTCAAGGAAACGATGGACCGTATAAGGTCGTTTGTGATATAAGGCTATATTTGGTAATGTAGCATTCACTCTTAGCTTTGGATTTGGTGACGTCAGGATTCGACGTATGGACCCGATCGGTTGGATCAGGAGGTCGTTAGAGCCATAGTGGCAAGACAACTAATGGTAACTATTGACAAAGGAGGATTTAGTTCGAAAGTCGTGTGGGGGCGACTGTGTGGGAGTCTTTAAGCTCAGTGACCGTAATGGAACTCAGTATTTCAGATGACTGGCAAACAGATTGAGACCAGGGAGGTCTCGATGGATTTTGGAAAGCAGCCAAGAGGCAGCATACTGTTTCAGGCAGTTCAATGTTTCAAGCCGTTTCAGTGTCTCGGGCAATATCAGTGTTTTAGGATTTCAGGTATTGATGGGTAACTGATTGCTTGGGGAATGTTAAGTCACTCATAGTGGCATTAAATAATCTCAGAGTAATTGATTTCACCCTGTTGCGCAGCTCTCGTCGGAGTCTAACCATTGCAAGGATGAATCTTATACTCGAATGATTATCTGAGCCTTCTATCAAGTATATGTCTTATGCTGCTGGTTTGGGTCAGTGACTTGGCTCTATTGGTCGCATCGGGATAATCAGGGATGAAGTGTGCGTTTGGTCGGTCATTCGATAAGGACTAAGAATGGTAAAGTTCAGCGCATGTGGTCTGTCAGGAAGTCAGACCAATGTAGATTTCCAGTTTCAGAGAGGTAGGAGTGATTTCTTCGGAGGCTCAGGGTTTGATTTGCTTATGGATGGAAGTTTCGATTGTCTCGAAAAGGTTGTCCTATGCGCAGAATCTTCGGTTGTGTTCCTCAAATTGTTTGTTTTGAGACGAGTGTTTGTAAGGAGTGATTTTGAAGACGAAATCTAATTTAAGTAAGGGAGAGTTGTAACACTCGGTTTCAGATTTGCCTCATTAATTAGGGATGCGACCTAATCATTAGCCGTCAGGGGGATTAGAGCTTTGGGAAATGAAGGATTTAGCCCATTTCGGGTGTAGATGCCATGGTTTAAGTGATCCATGTATTCGATTGTGTCTTCAGAAGCCAAGGGTATCACTATAAATTTATATCTTGGTCTTTGATGGGTTTTAGGGTTTTATGCGTAAGATTTTAAGGGTTGGGTGTGTTGCTAAGAGCGTAGGGCTTCTCTCCACCTTTCCGTGGATATAAGGTTCGTTAGAAATGGACTTAGGATGAGTGAGTTATAATACATGGCAAATATGTCCCTCAAAACATTGTAGAGATCAGTAAGAGACATGGCAAATTGCTTTGATTCAATTCTGTTGTTCACTTGATTAATCGAGTGTTTTGTGTGTGATTTCTGAAAGATTCAGTTCTTAGATTCCTCTTTTTGAAGCTTTTCAACTTTTGTGTTTGTACAAAAATGGTGAACTTCAATATGAACATAATGACATGTTATTCTCATCTTCTTTGTTCCTTAACTAAAATCCCTATGTTGATTCCTGAGTTCTATGATCAGTGGGTTGATAGGATGGAAGACTATTTGAATGAAATTGATGAAGATCTCTGGAAATACATCACTGATGAACTTCATCCTGCAAGTATGTTACAAGAGGTTGGAACTGCAAGTTCTAATTCAAGTGTTGCTCAACAAACAGAGAAACAGAGGAAAAATGAGAAGAGATGCTTGCGTAAAATCTGTGCTGCTCTTCCACTGGTGGTTTACAACTACGTGTGTGGTTGCAGGACATCTAAAGAAATTTGGAATACTTTGAAAGACAAGTATCAAGGGAGTGAGAAGACTAAGAAGTGCTCTATTAAGCAATGTCTGCTTGAGCTAGGAGAATTTCGACAAAAAGAAGGTGAAAATATTGAACTTTACTATGATCGTCTGAATGAATTAATCTTCAAATGAAGTCGCTATGGTGTTATTTGCACAACGATGGAGTTCAGCTTGACTTTTCTGATGGGTCTTCTCAATGAATGGAGAAATATAAGTCTTATGATTAAGACTCAACAAATTTTTGACAATTTTTCTCTTAGTGATCTCTACAATGTTTTGAGGGCTCATGAAAGCGAGATCTATGAAATTGCTGAAGAAAGAAAAATGAGTTTGGGTGGTCCTTTAGCCTTGATGTCGAAGGTGACAGTTAGAGAAGCTGATGTCGAAGCAGCTGAGAATGATGGATCCGAAGATGAAGGTCTGATTGTAAATTATGATGATGAAGCGGTGGACTTTTACTCAGACAATAAAGTGAAGAAATTCTTCAAAAAGCCATTCAATTCAAAGTTCAAAGGAAAGAGTGATTTTAAGGGAGACTCATCAAATGCGAATGGTATGAGAGAGGAGACGAAGGTAGAGGTAAAATATAAAAAGTCTGAGGTTGCGAAGCCAGAGAAGAAGTTGAAAGGGGACTCAGGGGTTGATTGCCATTACTGTAATTATACAAACCATATGGCAAGTGATTGCATGTTGAGGAAGAGGGAATAAAAGAAAGAAAAATTGAAGGATGAGGTTTATTATGCAGCAAAGTTGGAAGAAGTCAAAGCAAATATGAAGGGGATGTCTTTGGTTGCTAGAGGAAGTGGCGAAGGGGATAGAACGTATCAAATCTGGTCATCTGGATCGGATGATGAAGAGATACGAAACCCAACGCATGGATCAATGTATGCAAAGTACGAAGAGAGAAGAGAGGAATAGGAGAATGTTACTGGAAGATGTTTTGTTTCAACCACAGATCACAAGTCTCCAATGACATCAAAGGTACGTTCTCTTCTCGAATCTTCTAATATCCCTTCTAATTCATGTAATTCATGTAATTCAATTTTATCTGATTTTGATAAAGCCATTACATATGTTAATGATTTGCTTATCTCTACTAGTAAAGATGCTGAAAAGTGAAAATCATTACTGCTAGATACCCAGAGGAGTTTGGAATCAAAGAAGTCTAGGATAGACAATTTAGAATTACAACTTTTGAATGTTAATTGTGATAGAGAAAAGTTGAGTTTGGATAATCACATTTTATTAAAACAACGAAATATATTCCGTAATTTTGTGAAAAGACTGTATGCAAAAATTGACTGATTTACATCATTCTTCGGACATAAGTAAAGAACAACATAAGAAACTTTTACCATTTTTGAATTTCGAAAGGGAGAAAATAAATGTGACTTCTTATGACTGTGAGAAAAAGATCTCTGAGTTTGATAAGGTCCCAAATGATAGATATGCATATGGTATTGTTAACATAAATGAATGTCTAAATGCTAAAGATCTTGTTATTGTAGTGAATGAGACCTTGACTAAAAATGAACAAATGAAAATTTTGAAAAAGACTGAGAATTTGACATCTGACTCTCAAAACAATTTTACTCATATTGAAGATGATTCTGACAATATCAGTGAAATCGAAGATGAGGAATTTATTGATTGTTCTCATTTGTCTATCATTAATGTCAGTTCAATGGCTAAGGGTAAAGGATAATGCAATGATTCTTCGGTTAAAGTTGATCCTGATCAACCCTCTACTTCGAAAGTCCATGACCCTGACCATGTGACTGTCGAACATAGTCGAACTAATAGTGAAGATGACAAAAATGTTTAAAAGAACCAAATATTCCAAGGGTTGTTGTTGATCAGGTGTATGAGGAACACAGAGAAATTTGACAAAGTGATGAAGGAAAAAGGTCCTTGTGTGCGCATTTTTGTGGATTTTGGTGCATTTCAAGAGAATGAGGCTTAGTACAAGGTGGTGGTTCAAGGACGGACTTGTGGATCTGGACTTCTTGCTACATTTTCAGCTCAAAGAAGGTAAAAAGTTATGAGCTTGACCACTAGAAGTTTGTATTTATGAGAATGTGGGTTTTTGGTCGCATTTTGACCTTATGAGCAAGATCTAGAGGTTAGACACCACTGTAGAAGTTTTGGGTTTCCACTCTTAGCAAATATAAGGATCTAAGTGTATAAAAATGCTTGCTTGATGCTTAGATATGGTCCATTCATGTTCTAGATGGATTAGGATGAGTATTATTGGGAAAAGTTGATCTTTAGGTCCCTTTGAGTCATATAAATGCATAAAGGTGCCGAATTTATGCATTAACAGCTTTATTTGAGGTTCCCTGGAAGTTTGGATGCAAAGGACTTAACGAATTATGTCCCAAGTAAGTTTTGAAGAAATAGTGGGTACGCCCCACGTAAGTCCTTGTACGCCCTGCGTACCAACTTGAGGCCCCCGACCTGCATCCTTGTGTACATTGAGCGTACCAAGGTGGTACGCCCCGCGTTCGTCATCAGTGGGCTTTGGGCTTGCTTTTGTTTGGGTTTCAGACATGGGTTTGGGCATGGTGTGTTGGGATCTGTTGGTCAAAAGAATTTTAGAATATTGGACTTTAGGTTGGGCATGCCTTTTTAGGCCAAGATTTGTATTGGGCCTATGTGGGCCCAATGGTTTTGGGTTTTCTTATGGGCTTACAGGTGCATGGATATTTTCGGGTTAGCTATGGATATGCATATTGATTCAGAAAAAGTAAATAGGCTTTAGGGAAAGGCCCATGTAAGGGTTTGGGCCTAATTTGGAAAATTGGGCCATTAGTGGGCCTTTATGGATTTTGGAGTTTTGGGCTTGATTGGTTTTGGACTTGGGCCTTAGTTATGTATCGTGTTGGGCCAGGGGTAAAATGGTTATTTTACCCCAAGTATGGATTATTAATCATGGTTTAGAACCCAATTGCTAATTTGTTGATGTTGTGGTATTGATAACTCGAGGAGTTGCCACGACAACATCTAAGGATTTCTTGCAGTGGACTCCAGCGATATGAGGTGAGTTACCTTCCCGGTAGCAGTGGGTCTAAGGCACCAAGGTCGGCCCACTAGTAGGAGTTTGTAGTTAGATGATTGTGTTTGTGATAATTATCTGGTATGCCACTATCTGTTTTGATTTATGTGTTAGTATGCTATGATATTATGTGATAGTGGTAGGGGTGAAATAGGCCCCGTATCGGGTCGATAAGACCGAAGGGGTAGGTCGGGCACCCAGATATGCCTGAAAGTATGAATATGAATGTTATTATGTGGTAGTGGTAGGTGTGAAATAGTCCCTGTAACCAGTTGAAAGAGACCGAAGGGGTAGGTCAGCACCCTTATATGCTAGGTAGTTACCGGTTGAAAGAGACTGAAGGGGTAGGCCAGCACCCTGATATGCTAGGCAGTTACCGGTTGAAAGAGACTGAAGGGGTAGGCCAGCACCCGGATATGCTAGGCAGTATGTTATTGTATGGTATGTGGTATGATAAGGGAACTCACTAAGTTTCGTGCTTACGGTTTTCAGTTTTGGTTTCAGGTACTTATTCTTCAAAAGGAAAGGAGACGGCATGATCGCAACGCATCACACTATGATTTTCCGCTTATGAGATCTTTGGGAGTTGTCCTCTGATGAATGTTTTCTTATGACATGTTTGATATTGGTTTTTGGTCATGATACGAAATGACATTATTGATGTTTTCAAACTAACGTTTTTATGAATTACTTAATTAAAAACAAAATTTTTGGTCATGAATTTTGGGATGTTACACAAAAGTTAGTATGCATTCTTGAAAAGAAAACACTTCATGGAATTGGTCTTAGTTCATCATTTGTTTTAACAAAAACATCACAACTTTCGATTCCAATGTGCTAGAGTAAGAAAACATTATTACTCCACATTTCACGAGGGGCTATAAACCTAATTAGTACGAAACAATATTCAAGATATGATTTATAGTTACTAGATTATAACTCTAAAATTTTTAACTGGATACGAAGTATGACTTATCTCATGATTGAACCATTTCAACAATATTCGATTCTTCTTCTTAGACAAACAATTTCACTACAATGTTCTTCGAGGATCAATTGATACATGGTTCCACAATCATTAAGATGATCACAAACACGATACTAAAGTACTCTCCTTTCCTTTCAGATTGGAGAAACCTTTATTTGTCTGCCTAACAGATTCTTCTTATTCGTTCTGCCACTCTTTGAAACTTTTCAAAGTATCAGAATTATATTTAATCTTATAAACATAACCATGGTTACTGAAACAACAATAAACCATGACGAATAGAGTTATCATCCTTTATGGTGGATCTGAATAGTTCATATCAACATGTACTAGATCTATTAGTCCTTCACTTGAATCACATAAACATGTGATCAACGAATTAGTCATAATCTTCCAATGATCAAAATTCTCATACATCACACTATTCAAATTGCACAACTCCAAGTTTCTATCCAATTGAAACTTGGGCGATGAGAATTCCTTTTCACTTGCTTAATTATGATAATACCATAAATGACATAATTAAGAATCAAATCCACTTTTAACATTGCTAATAATAGAAATATAACCACCAATTTTCATAAATTCCATTGCAAGGAAATATAAAGTGAATAAATCAAAAATTCACTTTTATTGATAATAAGGGGAAAAATTTGTCCCTACAATGCAAATATATGAAAACTATGTTTCTAGATATTTCCTAAGCAATCTAATAATTTATCATAACTCTAAACAACAGCTTCCAAAATCTAATCATCGAACCATGCGATCGAAATCCATCTCTCATGATCAGACTCAGCTTGCTCTTCTTAAGCTTCCTTCTTTCTCTTAGATTCTACAAAACATCAAAATTTGATCATCACATCATGTATCAAGAATCTACTAATAGGAAGATAATGGATGTACCCGAAGTAGAGTCACATGATTTGACTTTACCATCTCTAAGATCTTTCAGGTAGTCTAGGCGGCTTCGTAACCAATGCCCCTCCAATTGGCAATAGAAACATATGGACCATTTAGGATTATCACATGGTACTATCTCAGAACTAGCCTTTCTTTTTACTATATGGTCAAACGTTTTGACCTTGGACGATCCCTTTCCATTGGGAAGAGAAACGTTTTCTAGACTACCATTGTTGCCATTATCAATGTCCATGGAAGTTTGGGAGACAGATCCTTCAAACACTTTTCTTGACTTGTGCTCTTAAGCATTTCTACTTCAGCAACAATCAACATATGTGTTAGATCAATTAGGGCCACGTCGTGGTCCCTCACATACTAGTATTTAATGAACTGACTATATGACTCAAGAAGCGAAAGTAGAACCAAGTCAATGGCCAACTCCCTTGGGAAAAACGACACCCAACATCCCAATATGTCAATGTGCAATTTCATTTTCAGAACATGCGCACACGCACACTTTCCATCTTGATGTTTACATGCTAACAGGGCTTGAGTGACTTCGTATTTTTCAGCTTGAAGGAAACATAACTTGGGGAGAGTCACTAGAGGAGGAGGAGGAAGACTTGGAGAAGCATGATCTCGAGTTTCACCATTTCTCGAAAAAGGGAACATTCTTTCACCTTGATCAACATGTGGAAGATCATCTTCAGATAGAGGAAAAACACTTCCAGAAGAACAAGAAAGAGCATTGTTGTCTGAACTTGACATCTAAAATAGGAGATAAGAGAATTCAAGTTAGTTGATTTTAATCCTTAATTATTAACCCATAAATTTAAATTAAGGCTACGATCCATATTTTTGATTCGAACTTTCAAGAGGGATGCCGTAATCAAATTCAAATCTATTGTAGGTAGGTAAAGCATTTACCAATTTCGATATCATGAAACTCCTAGATATTTGAGATTCATTGAACTATTCAATGGCATGTTTAATATCAATTATGATCTCACTTTGTGACTAGGATGTCGAGGATCACAAAGGAGATGTGAATAACCATGCAATTTAGCTTGGTACTCTCGATGTCATTTATGGTCTAATTAATGTGCCAGTTAGCCACACGCGCTCCATCAATCAATGATAATTTACGAGATACCCATTGCCACCCTTCATTAGTCCATATTAGTGTGCCGGTTAACCACATATGCTCCACTAACGACCAGTAAGGTGCAATATGCAATTCATGGGCTAGGATCAAATTCACATTTTTCTTAAAGTAACTAAGAGTGGGATTTTAGAAAATAGTTTAGTTACTTTTCATCATTATACTTTTAATGAGGTTATGTCCTATCAAACCCGTTCAGCTAACGACCCTTCAGTGATCAAGGGAGCGGTATGTAAGAGTGGATACCGTAAATGAGGCCTCTTCCTTTTATAGGGCGATTCCTTAAACTCTCCTTATAGATCCGCTTCGTAAATGAGGCGTACTACTGCTTCGACTGACTTAGTCTTATACATACTTAAATATTAAACATTTAATTTTACATATAGTATAAGGTGTATTTTAAAACATTTTAAAATAGCAAGGGTTTAATCCTTTAATAAATTAAACTTTTAATTAAATTTAAACATTTTTATGGATTTATTAATTGTCTTTTAATTAATCATTTAATTAAATTAACAATAAGATCCATAAGGATGTATTTTAAACTTTTCAAAATACAAGGGTTTTATAATCTTTTAAATTTCGAAATTAAAACAATTTAATTAAATTTAAAAGAAATTGATTTAATAATTATGTATTAATTAAACCTTTAATTAATTCATTAAACCAATTGAGGATTATCCATTAAATTAATCAAAATAATTTAACCTAATCCTCTGTTAGGATCGAGACACTTAACACACGACTCTAAACACACACACAGCTCACGAAAAACAAGAACACGAGGGATTTAACGTGGTTCAGTCCTTCTCTGACCTACGTCCACCGGTAACTAGGAATTTATATTTCTTGGTGCTAATCTGCACTCTTTCTTTGTTACACTAGATACAAGTTTTACAAATGAAAGGAAGAAGCCTATTTATAATATTTTGAGTCGTAAGCCTTTTCTTCCATTCACATACATGTGAAATTGATAAGGCCACCATTGTTGAAATTCTGCAGCCGTAACAATTTTTCCATGTTCACATGAGAGTCCTTGTTTCCTGCCACTTCTTTTGACTAACCCAATGGCTTCACACTCAACAATCTCCCACTTGAAGCCACGAAACAATCTTCACCATTGCTTCAACTGTGTATCTGTATTTCTGTAAAAACTTTTGATCTTGACTCCTTCCTAGTTACCCTGGCCTTCTCTTCAATTTACCTGAAGGCTAGTTGAAGCTTTCGTTAGCTCCAACACATCAGTCATGGCTAAGTCTGCCACTGAACTGTTCTCTGTCTCCACCGGCTCCCACTGAAATGAACTGCCCGATCCTAGAACATCCTGAGAACAAACGACACTCTCCATGTGAAGCAGATAATCTGGAGAGACTTTTACAGATGGAATACTGGTTCTTTTAACCCACTGTGTTCTGGGTATTCTAGCTGAAGCACAGCCCTTGCTCCCACTGCTATGAATGCCCTTGACTGGTTTTTCTGAACCGTTCCAAACACGTTCAACCTGAATCTAACATGTGACTCTGGGTTTGCCATCTGCAAAGCAAACCTTCTTCTGTCCACGAGACTCTATGAACCGGATTTTGTTTTTCTTCTGAACTGGGACGGTTACTCCCTAAGACGGTAAATTGACCATATATAATGAACCCCTCTTATGTCCACGAGCTATCACAAGATTTCCTTTGACAACCTTCCACTGCCCATTCCTGAACTTAACCTCGTGTCCCTGTTCATCCAACTGCCCAACAGAAATCAACTGTTTCTTTAGACTTGGAATTACCCGGACATCCTTCAAAGTCCATGGACCAACTAGAGTCTTCAAAACTAAGTCACCTATGCTCGTCACATCAAGAACCTCATCGTTCGCCAGTCTTACCTTACCAAAATCTCCTTCTTTTAGATTCTGCAGTGCTTCACGGCTGTGGGTAGCGTGAAATGAAGCACCCGAATCCATAACCTAGGAATCCACATTGCTCTCCACACTACAGATCAAAACATCATCATCTGAATGGTCTACTGCAACGTTAACTTCTTTCTTGTCTTTTGGACATTGATTCCTGAAATGTCCAACCTCTTTACAGTTCCAACAAGTCACATCATTTCGAGTCCTCGACTGACTCCTTCTCCTGTTCCCGCTCCCACTACCTCTGTTATTTCTTCTACCTCTGACCGCATTCAATTGTTCACTTGATGATTCCGCGGAATTTCTTCGTCTGACGTCTTCGCCTAGAATTAAATCCCGAATTCCCTCAAAAGTGAGCTCTTTCGATCCTGCGGAACTAGTAACGGCTGTAACTGTTCCGGACCAACTGTCAGGTAATGATGATAACAGTAGTAAAGCTTGAACTTCGTCCTCAAATTTTATTCCCACTGACCCAAGTCTGGATAAAATCGAGTTCAAATTGTTGATGTGTACTGTAACTGAACTTCCTTCCCTCATCCTCGTGTTGACTAGTTCCCGAATCAGGAAGACTTTATTTGGTGCCGACGGCTTCTCGTACATATTAGACAATGCCTCCATGATTCCCTTTGCCGAGGTCTCCTTCAAAATGTTGAAGGCAACATCCTTTGACAACGTCAGTCTAATAAATGCCTTGGCCTTCTTATCCAAAGTCTCCCAGTTTGCTTGTGTGATCGCCTCCGGTTTTTCACCTAAAACTGCGTCCAAGTCTTTCTGCACGAGCAAATCTTCAATTTGCATCTTCCACCAACCAAAATCTTTCCCATCAAACTTCTCAATCTGAAGCTTACTGCTTTCTGCCATTTTCTGAAAGATTAGGGGCTAAACTGCAATTTTCTGAAAGTTCAGGGGCTAAACTGCAATTTTCTGAAAGTTCAGGGGCTAAACTGCAATTTTTCAAATCTGCTACAGTTTTGCTACAGTGTTGCTACAGTCCTGCTACAGTGTTTGCTGACATCACCGATGACGTTGTGCTACAGTACATCTACAGTACCGCTACAGTGTCGTCTTCTCCGGCAGAACTTCGGTGCTACAGTGTCGTCTTCTCCGGCAAATTCAGGCGCTACAGTGTCGTCTTCTCCGGCGGAACTGGTTTTTCCGGTCACTATTCCGGCAAACCTTTGACCGGCGATTTGGACGTCTTCCGGTGGTCAAAAAATTCAGAAAAAAATATTTTCGGAATCTTCGGAACGAGACCTTTCCAACGGTATACACCAAAAGCGTTTTTGACGAAAAAAAATTTCGACAAAAAAACTGAAAATCACCTTCTGGAGCTAAACCAACGCTCTGATACCACTTGTTAGGATCGAGACACTTAACACACGACTCTAAACACGCACACAGCTCACGAAAAACAAGAACACGAGGGATTTAACGTGGTTCAGTCCTTCTCTGACCTACGTCCACCGGTAACTAGGAATTTATATTTCTTGGTGCTAATCTGCACTCTTTCTTTGTTACACTAGATACAAGTTTTACAAATGAAAGGAAGAAGCCTATTTATAATATTTTGAGTCGTAAGCCTTTTCTTCCATTCACATACATGTGAAATTGATAAGGCCACCATTGTTGAAATTCTGCAGCCGTAACAATTTTTCCATGTTCACATGAGAGTCCTTGTTTCCTGCCACTTCTTTTGACTAACCCAATGGCTTCACACTCAACATCCTCTCCCCTAATTTTGAAAAAACATGGTAGGGATATTCAAAATTTATAATTATCCAAATAAATCACATAGATAATTACCAAAAATAAGAAAAACCCTATCATGAAACCCTAATTTCGAAGATCACAAATCTTGGGGAGGAAGGCAAGGATTTCAATCCTTGCCATATTTTCGAAAATCTATAGGGTTAGGAAACCCTAATTTTCGAAATTTGAAGGACAAAGGAAAGGGTTAAAACCCTTTTCCAATTTTTTTGAAATCTAGGGTTAGGAAACCCTAAATTGAGAAAACCCTAAGCCCAAAGGGTTTAATTTCCATAAACCCTAACTGATCAAGTTCAACCAATTGCAATCGAATTCAATAGAAAACAAGTCAAGGCTACGATACCACATATGGGTTCTGAGCATAACAAACAATCCTATGTGTGCATGCAACCCTAATATTTTTGGATCTATGTTTTCTCTAATTGAACATACAAGTATTAAACATCAAAAGGAAAAACCCTAAAAGGTATATATTATTTTTGAAATTAAGAACATAAGATAGTAAACATACCTTTGATTGTTATGTAGTAATAAAAATGAAAATCCAAGTCTTCTTCAAGCTTTGAGAGAAAGTGTCACAAGTGTCACGCATCTAATGGTTCACACCTAAACTAAGCAAGAGGATGAGAGAGGAGAGAGAGGAGGAGGCTTGAGATTTTTGGCTATTCCTCTAGGCTTTAGAGTGACCGAAACTATGGAGTATAGTCATTTATATAGTTGTGGTTGCTTAGAGCCAAAGCTAGGGCTTAAGGGAGGAAACTCTAATTCCTTAGCTTAAGGCCTAAGCAGCCCAAGAACTCCATCCAAGAGGCCCTTGGACAAAATTTCAAGGGCCTTACTAGAAGATTTTGTCCAACCCATCTAGGAGGGTTCTAGAGCCCAATTCCACAACTATCAATAAATTGCTAAATAGCCCCTGCACTTTTAATTAATTCCTTTAATCCCAAAATTAATTCCAAATTAATTTATGATTAAATACTAATTAAATAATATGATTTCTAATTAATATATTATTTCCATAATACATTAATAAATCAATCATCTCAATTTATTATTGAAATAATAAATTCAACCTCTTTCCCCAAAAGTCATCATGTCCAGTTGCTAGTATGAGGGCAACCCAAAAGGACTGTGCTACTATCAATTAAAATATATACCAATTATAGTTATGGGCTTAGGCACCTAATCCAACAATATTTTTCCACATTAATCGACAAAGGCTAAACGACGTATATGGACACAAATCCAATTCAAAAAATGCATCCATAAGATAGTTACAGTCATATCTTTTATTAATTTATAATGAAAAATAGTAATTATTAACCACACATTATATAATATACCATGACCATAAATTACTTACAGTCACTTGATTTGTTATGTTTATTATATGTCGCAAAATGATACATATGATTGTACAAACAATTCATGTGACCATAGATGTTACCTTTTGCTGCATTAGAATCCATTACACATTAGTTCCGACAAAGCAATCAAAAATACATGGCAGATGGTCATATTTGGTCATATTATTCGACTGAGGCTAAACGATACATATGGACACACATACTATTAAAATATATGCCATCATAATAAGATCACAGTAGTATGGTTTATTATGTTTATTATATTGCTCAATGATACATATGGTCATACAAAAAATTCATGTGACCATAAGTATTACCTTTAGCTAAATTAGAATCGATTAGACATTATTTCCGATAAAGGGAACACAAAGACGTGGCAGATGGTTATATTTGGCCAAATTATTCGACTGAGGCTAAACGATAGATATGGACAGATGAACTATTTAAAAAAAACGCCACCATAATATTCTTATAGTCACATGGTTTCTTACGTTTATTATATGTCACTAGATGATACATATTGTCATACAAACAATTCATTTGACCATCAATATTACTTTTAGCTACATTAGATTTGTATATGTGTCGCTAAATAATACATATGGCCATACAAAGACTTCATGTGTAACAGTTGCTTCATCCTCTACTGAAGGTGTAGCAACAACAGTGAACTATGGTGGACGAAAAAATTGGAAAAGAGGGGTGTAGTGAAAACTATCCAGAAGGCCGATTTTCTTAATGTTGATTTCCCTTGCTCAATAGAAAGGGCACTGAGTTTTGCAATTGTTTTTCTTTTTGTATAAGGCACACTCATCAAATGGAAATATAGGATGATTTTGAGTATAGTTATGGGGTTGTTGAGGAACAACAAAGATAGTTGCAGTAGTAACAGAGTTAGATCATATGTCAACATGTGACTTGATACCAGTTTCTTAAACAATTAACTCATGAACAACTGAATCAATAGTGGCTAAAGGTGTATGATGCAAGATAGATACATGTAGGCCTTCGAAGTCCAAATGTAAAGCCATTAAAAACTGAACGAAACGATGCCTATCCCTTCTGGAAATATAGCAATGGAAAGCCTTCAGGTCAGTCGGTTCAATAAGAGCCAACGTATCCCACAAATCAGGCGTGGAAGCATAAAGCTCTTGAATACTCACACTGTCCTATTGGGGGGGCTCACATATCAAAGTCTAACTGATATTAGCTTACAAAATAAGGTTGCGTGTATAGTGTAACAAAGTGATCCCAAAGTCCTTTGCAGCGTCATACTTTGCCAACTGTGTACCAACAGATTGAATTACATAATAGTGAATCGAAGTGATAATCTCAGATTTATTAGTCTGTCATGATTGCAATAAGGTTGCATAATTTGCAGTCTTCTCATATGTTGGTTTGTTTCGTGTACTTGCCACAATTTCTCACATGTTCTTCCCTCGCAAAAAATTATTCATAACATAACTCCAGTAGCCATAGTACTTGCCATCAAGTTGGGTACTAATGGACTAAAGAAAGTCATCTTTTGGAGCCATATCGACGATAACAAGCCGAAAATTCTTATCGAAATCGGTATTCTAAACAAAAAGCGTGGCACGAATATAAAATCGTGGCCAGATATCAGCGAAATTCTTATCGAAATCTGTACTCTGAACTAAATATGTGGCGCAAATATCAAATTGCAGTGAGATAGTGATGAAAAGGTTATTTTCGCGGCGACAACACCCAAATCACGGCGTGAAAAACTACGAAAAAAACCAAAAATCAAACGAATATTAGCAATAATCGAAACCCTCGAACAATCCAAAATAAATCATACCAAAACAACTACAGAAACTTCTCAAAAACACTTACCCAAAAGTCATAAACAATGGACCAAATACTGCTATGATACCATATAAACTTATGAACAAAATACTGCTAGGTTTCATTATTGAAATAAAAAATACAATTACAACCAAAGGAAAAAGAGGATATAGCTAAAAAGGTAAAGGGCCAAACATAGCACCCAAACAAAAAATAGGCCTAATAGATTTAGGGCGTGTTCCGCAAAACTAGCTTGTAGCGGGTAGTTTGTAGCAGGTAGCGGGTAGCTTGTAGCTTGTAGCATTTTGTTAAACGCTACATGAAGTACCATTTGGATTTTGAGCATTTTGATTAAACTAAACGCTAGAAGCTTGTAGTGTCAAACGCTAGAAGCTAGAAGCTCTCTAACGCTCCAATACGCTCCGTGCCGAACATGCCATTATTAGGGTAACACTTGATATGTTAACTCTGTTGTCGCTTGCAAAAACATGGTTGAGAAGATCAAGAATCATGTCACATCAAATTGTTGTGGGTACTATGGAACTACACAAAACAACCGCATATATACAAAATCAAGAACAATTGCAATCTAGCTAACGAGGTGGAACTTTCTGCTTTCTTTTGGATTAAAAATTGAGTTAAAAAATGAGATGTTATCAAATGGTTTGAATATTAGTGTAATGATTAGTCGGGTATGCTTGTATTACTTTAAATCTTAGCTCCTTTCTATCTTTTCATCAACAAAATCTTGTTGTTATAAAAAAGAAACACATAAAAATATCACCGATTTATAAAGAGAACTAAAAAACTTAATTTTAGAATATTTTCTTGGATACATTTAAGATTTTTTTTTAAGTTCTGCATGTCGTATAATTCATGCTAGTTAATTTTCATTTGCTACAAATTCCACTGCATCCTCAATGCTGTCGACGACTTCGTTCATGGTGTAACGTGCACACAATTCCCTACCTCTTGCTGCACCTGGCCCCCTTCCACGGTTTCGCCCCCTCTTGTTGCTCATTTCCTGCCTCTTATGACATCTCTTTATGCACCGACATGCAACTTCTATTAATATATTCAAACAATGGCTATCAATTTGATCTCTTATACAGTTATCAATGAATATGTGGAGTTGATTGTTGCGGTAGTACTCTAAGTACTCATGACGTAAATCAAATTGGTCTTCTTGTCCAACATATCTCTTTAGATCTTCAGCTTCGCGCCTACTCAATATTTCAAACATTATAACGCCGAATGAGTACATGTCTGATATATGTTGATGGGGTTTGTGGTATGTGTGACCTTGTCTTGACAAACCAAAAAAGGAAATTTTCGCATTCATAGTTTCATCTAATAATATATTTTCACAGTTAATGTTCCCTCGTGTTTCTTGGTTGTCCCCTCCAAGAGCCAAATGCAGGTATTGGAGTCCTCTTGCTGCAGCTAGGCAAATCTTCAAGCGTTGTTCCCATGTTAGGGTAGGCAACTTAGTCCTTCAGCTTGCGAGAATATCAGCAAGGTTTCCATTCACAGCATATTCATGAACTATAATTCTCTCAATGGCTTCGTCACAGTAACCAATGAAAGAGGAGATGTTTTGATGTTGAAGACTGGAAATCATCCGGAGCTCCTTTTTAAAATCTTAGTCGTAGCTTAGGTAGCTTTTTGGATTCAAGCGGGTGATATCCATGGTGCGGTTTTGCCACCGTCCATAGAGCTGTCCTCTATGGAAAACACCATATCCAGTGTCTCCAATACATGTTTCGTGATTGAAGTTTTGGGTTGCCAAGTTTATTTCCTCCAGTGGAATTAGAAAACTGTCTAGGCTTCGTGTGGTAGGTGATTCGTCGTCGTGCTTCTGTGAATAAAAACATGACCGAGTTTAATTAAAAAGTATTACAGCTAGGAAAAAGAAAAAAAGTACCATGATTAAGAATGTGTTTGTTCTTTTATATGTATAAACATCAAGTATAAATGATTTATTTCCTTTAAAATCGATATCTTAACAAGTCATAATAATAATGCTATATATAATAAGTATTCTAACTAATTTTAATATAAATACAGTAAAATAGAAAGTAATATGATAATGACAAAATTAAACAATTAATAAAATGACAACTTGTTGGATTTATTATAACTTAATAAAAATCAAATCGACAGAGGATAGCTTGAAATAAATAATAAGATAAATTCTTGGTGTTAGACAATAGATATTAATTTGTGGTACACCCAAATAATATCAACATCATGGAAAATTTATAGAAAAGATTATCCTCTCTCTCTCTCTCTCTCTCTCTCTCTCTCTCTCTCTCTCTCTCTCTCTCTCTCTCTCTCTCTATATATATATATATATATATATATATATATATATATATATATATATATATATATATACTAGTGGTGTACCCGCGCAAAGCGGCAACGGCAGACATATATCTCGACAATTAGTTACATTTAATAGCTGCGTTGGTTAAGAGATATGCAATATATGTCCATCGGCGGTTTTCACACGGAGATGGAGACCGTTATTGGAAGGAAAAAGTGATGTGATGGTGTGTATTTGCGTTGGTGCGGTGGATTGTAGTTATTTGTTCGTTTATTACGAATAATTTTATTTCAAAATTAGTTTTATCTATTTATGTTAGACTTAGTACTAATTAGCTATGATGTTCGTTTATTGATTTTTATTTATGATGTGTAATCTTTAATTGGTTTGTATACCACATCACAATAGTTTTTTGGGAGACTTATATTGTTGATAAATTGTTATAATTTGCACAATACAGCGGGTGGGGACAATGAATAGTTTTTTTCGGCAATTTTTTTTTACGTGAATAGTTTCTTTTAGAGTTTAGGTTTACGATTTAGTGATTGAAGTTTTTAAGGTTTATAGTTTCTAACAAGAAAGTTCTATTAATATTATAAGTATAAATTCTAATCGAAGTCTATAAGTGTTTTACTAATATTTTGTCATGAAAAATGACATTTTGGTTGTAATGTCATCTTTATTTATTCGGATAAAACTTTAAGTACCAACGACAAATAGTTTTGTTTTGACGAATACGTTGTCATACTGGTTTTTTTGGATTTTTTAACCAAATATGTAAAGTCTTCGATTTTTCAGTTCTATTTTGATCGATGTTTTTTCGTCAAACAGGACAACTGGAAACTTCTAATTATTATTCTTTTTGAAAGCTAGCATATCAATATTAGTAAAACAAATATTGTTATTTATATCATTGTTTAATGTGGCTGATGGTGATTTGTCTCTTGTTGACAAATAATTCACTTTTAATAGGTGATGAATAAATTTGTTTTATAGGACATTGGGTTTTTTGAACATTTTAATGTACTACAAACCCAACCATTTGTAGTATACAACCTTATCTCTAATTATCTTTTCTAAAAAATAATTTACTTTTACAAAAAAAATTAAAACATCTTTATTATCCACTAAGAATTAAGTTCCAGTTTTTTGTCTAAAAAACTCATTAAAATAAAAAATCAAATAATAAAAATACTTTTTTTAAACATTCCAATTTCTTGTCTAGAAAAGCTCACTAAAAATAAAAATGAAATAACAATAATATTTTTGTAAATATTAGAAGTTCAACATGTCTTTTTTCGCATCTCGGTTTTACATATATATAAAATTTGTTTTCATATCTTTGACTGATTTACCATACACTCGTATATGTTCTTGACATATATACACGACATGTCTATTTTTTTAACAAAAAAAAAAAAGACACGGTTTGCAACTTTTTGGATTTTGTATCCACTATGCTTAGATTTTCTTATTTTGCATTGTATATCTGATGGACAGAGGGGTTGTTCAACACAACTCTAACTATTGGTTTATCAAAAACAAATATTTCCTATGAATCCAAATTTGTTAGTGGCTTGGATAAACTCGCCCATTTATGTATGGTGGTGGCTTACTTATCAAATCTAAAAGAGTTGAATTGTATGTAAATAGACTATCATTATTTTGATGTTGAAAGATTATCTTCAATAGTTCCAGCTTTTATATATATACCGCCACTAAACCTTTTTGGACCTAAAAGCTTTGAATTTCTCTTTGAGGATATCAACTACAGAGAGGGTGTCATTGTGAATTGTGAATTGTGATAAATTATATAAACGAACGAAAAATTAATAGAACTAAACAAAAACTAAATGTCTCTTACGAATAAGAAACTTAGCTAACAAAACACCTACAAAACTGTTGGATTAGGTGTCTGAGCCCATAACTATAATTGGTATGTACTTGAATTGATAGCAACACAGTCCTAACACAGTCCTTTTGGGATGCCCTCAAACCTAGCAACTGGATAAGAAAATTATGAAATGAGAGATATTGATTTATTATAAGATTAATAAATTAATATAAATGATTTATTAGTATGTTAAAAGATTAATATATTAATTAGAAATCATAAGGTTTAATTAATAGTTAGCCATAAATTGCATGTGAACTTAGGAATTGTTTTCTAGTTTATTTGTTTTACCCAAAACTCATCAGTGGTATCAGAGCCATTGTTTGTTTTAATTTGAATTGCTATAATAGTTGAATTGCAAATTAGGGTTTATAGCCATTAAACCCTAAAGGCCAAATTTTTTGATTTTTCGGGTTTTGGTTCAAAGGGTTTTCGAAAAACCCTAGCCTCCATGAACCCTAATCGAAATTAGGGTTAGGGTTTTGGAAACCCTAGCCTCCTCCCTTGATTTTCGAAATATGCTAGTCTTTTTAGGGTTTCTTTGTTTTGGATAATAGTTGCCTTATTGGATAATTGAGAAAAATAAGGAAATTATCCTATTCCCTAATTTTGGAAATCTAGAAGGGATATGGATTAGGATTAAGTTAATTGTTTAATTTAATTAGATAATCCTTACAAGATTTAATAAATTAATTAAAATTTAATTAATAGATAAATATTAAATCTAGTTATTTGGTTTATTTTAAATTTAAAATTAATGGCTTAATTTTCGAAATTTATATATAAACCTCAAAGTTTTAAAAAGTTTAAAACACACCTTATATATGTATTATAATTAAAAGTTTAATATTATATATGTATAAGAATATGGTCAGTCAAATCGCTAGTATGCCTCATTCACGAAGCTAGTCTATAAGGGGGCTATAAGGAAACTGCCTATAAAATAGTAGTTGAATGGGTGTCCACTCTCACTCACCGCTTCCTTGATTAGTGGAGGGTCGTTAGCAGAACAGGTTTGATAGGACAACTACATCTCATTAAAAGTATAATGTTGTTAAAGAAAGTTCTAGAACATTATTTTACAAAATCCCAACTCTAGTTACTTTAGGAAAAATGTGAAAAGTATGCTAATCTATGAAATTGCACATTATGCTTTATTGGTCGTTAGTGGAGCGTGTGTGGTTAACCAGCACACTAAAAGGCACTAATAAAGAGTAGTAATGGGTATCTCATAATTGTCATTTTGATGGAGCGTGTGCGGTTTACCAGCACATCAATAGTTAATGATAAAGACAACGAGGTTACCAAGCACATTTGCATGGTTGTTCACATCTTGTTTGTGATCCTCGGCATCCCAGTCATAAATAGAAGAGCATAATCCAAGATTAAAACATGTCATTGAATAGTTTCAATGTATCTCAAAAGAATTAGGAATTTCACTTCGTTTATTTTGTCTAATGGTGGAATTGGTGAATCGTCATTCACCTACCTTTATGAAATTTACACTTGGATCTCGGCATCCCGTTTCTAAGTTGTGAATCTTCATAGTTGGATCCTAACCTTGATATTATATCTTTGGGTTATTATATTGAGGTATCTTGAAATCTAACTAAAACTTTCTTTCTTCTCAGATGTCTACTCCTGGAAACACTTCTGCTTCATCAGCCTCCAACCACAACTTCTCTTTGCTCAACATTTGCTCCAAAGTCGTTATGGATGGCTCAAACAATAACGATTGGATGCGTAACATCAAGATGGCGCTTTGATTTGAGGACAAAGAATATGTCCTTGAAAAGGAGCTCAAAGAGCTTGATGAGTCTAAAGCTACTCCTGAAGAATATGCTGCCTACAAGAAACACTATGATGATGCTACCAAAGTGGCATGCATCATGCTCGCAACCATGTCCCCAGAACTGCAAAGGTACTATGAGGACTACTGGCCCTTTGAGATGAACAAGGACCTTATGGAAAAGTAACATAAGCGAGCTCGTCAAGAAAAGTTTGAAGTAGTCAAGTCACTCATGGCTTGCAAGATGAAAGAAGGGGAGTCGCTTGTATCTCATGTGCAAAGAATGCAACGCTACATAGAGCGTTTGGTCAAGCTCAACATTCACTTTGATGAGGAATTGGCCATTGACATGGTCTTGAACTCATTACCTGATTGTTATGGTTAGTTTATCCTAACTTACCATTTGAACAACACTGAGCAGACACTGGCCCAATTACACAACTTGTTGCAGACAGCTGAAGCAGGGATGAAGGGTAAAAGTATAGCCTCCACTCCTGCAAGTGCCCCTGTCTTGGCTATTGGACAGGGAAAGGGGAAAAAGAGGAAAGGTCCTCCTAAGCAAAATTGGAAGAGCAAGGCTCAAGCTGGGTCATCTACAAATGGCCCAAAGGCTAAGCCCAATGCTACCATTCCCCATGTTTCTGATCCAAAGGATGCTGATTGCTTTTATTGCAATGAAAAAAGGCACTGGAAGAGAAGCTGCCCAAAATATCTGCAGGATATCAAAGATGGCAAAGTGAAGCCATCTTCAGCAGGTATTTACACTATTTCTTCTAATAACTCATTATCTTCTCGTTCATGGGTCCTTGATACAGGATGTGGTTTTCACATCTGTTCTGATTTGCAGGGGCTAAAAGAAAGTGAGGAGATAGAGCGAGGAAGGATAAACTTGATCATGGGAAACAAGAAGTCTTCACCAGTGACCAAGATCGGAGTTTATCAACTTTTGCTTAGTAATGATGTTAGATTAGATTTATTGAATTGTTGCTATTCGTCTGAGATGACGAGAAACATTATTTCATTTCATGCATTGTTCAGACAAGTTTTTAAATATTCTTTTAATGATTTGAATGGTTCAATTTCTATTTATAAGAATGGTGTTTTCGTGTTTGAAGCTTTACCTTGTGATGGTGTGTATGAAACAGTGACTTGTGTTGATAGCTTAGGAAATAGTGTGTTTAATATTGACTTGTCTAATAGTGTAGACAAGGCATGCTTGTGGCATTGTCGTCTTGGACACATTAACAAGAAACGCATAGCCCAACTCCAAAAGGATGGAGTGTTGGAATCATTTGACCTAAAATCAGATGATATGTGTGAATCTTGTCTTTTGGGAAAGATGACGAAATCACCATTCACAGGGTCTTGTGAAAGAGGTGAAGGTCTGTTGGATCTCATACATACAGATGTGTGTGGGCCCTTCAGATCAACTACAAGGGATGCTAATCGATTCTATGTGACTTTCACTGATGATTATAGCAGATATGGCTATATCTACTTAATCAAACATAAGTCAGAAACCTTTGAAAAGTTCAAAGAGTTTAAGCATGAGGTCGAGAATCAATTGGGCAGGAAGATAAAGGTACTTAGATCCGATAGAGGCGGGGAGTATCTTAGTATCGAGTTCAATGACTATCTAAAAGAATGTGGGATAGTCTCACAATTAACTCCTCCTAGGACACCACAGTTAAATGGTGTAGCTGAGAGGCGTAATCGAACCTTGTTAGACATGGTTCGTTCTATGATGAGTCGTGCTTCGCTTCCTATTCACTTCTGGGGGTATGACTTAGAGACAGCCGCCCACATCCTCAATCTTGTCCCTACAAAGAAGGTTGCCAAAACACCTCACGAAATGTGGACGGGGAAAGTTCCCTCGTTAGCACATATTAAATTCTAGGGTTGTGAAGCTTTCGTATGATGAAAGACTCACGACAAGCTAGAAGCTAGAAGTGAGAAATGTGTTTTCATTGGTTATCTAAAGCAGTCTTTTGGATATTTGTTCTACAGACCTACTGAAAACATGGTCTTTGTAGCACGAAGAGGAGTCTTTCTAGAAAGAGAGCTCATATTCAAAGAGGACAGTGGGAGCACCATAGACCTTGAAGAAATTCAAGAGTTGGCCAATGAAGGAACCTTAGATGACACTAGCACTCAACCAGAGGAAACAGTTCCTGTTGAACCAGTTGATAACTCATTACCTTTTCGAAGATCCACTAGGGTGAGTGTGTCACCTGAGTTGTATGGTTTTCATATTACTTCAGATGGTGACACATTCATCAGTGATAGGACACTGGTAAATTTAGATGAACCAGTTACTTACAAGGAAGCAATGGCAGGCCCAGAGGCTTCCAAGTGGAAAGAGGCAATGGACAGGGAGATTAAGTCCATGTATGACAACCAAGTTTGGAATTTGGTTGATAGTGCACCAGGTCGTAAGACAGTTGGGTGCAAATGGATCTTCTAGAAGAAGACAGACATGAATGGAAATGTGCACACATTCAAGGCTCGACTGGTTGCAAAAGGTTTCACTCAAACCCCAGGGGTTGACTATGATGAGACCTTCTCGCCAGTATCTAAGATTAAATCTATTAGGATATTGCTCGCCATAGCTGCCTTTCATGACTATGAAATATGGCAGATGGATGTCAAGACTGCTTTCCTTAATGGGAAGTTGGCTGAGGATGTTTACATGAATCAGCCAGAGGGTTTTGTTGATGCAAAGTTTCCCAATAGAGTGTGCAAGCTTCAGAAATCCCTTTATGGATTGAAACAAGCATCTCGCAGCTGGAAGCTGCCTATATTCTTGGGATTAGAATATTGAGAGATAGAAAGAAGAGACTAATTGGACTTAGTCAGAGCACATACTTGGATAAGGTACTAAAGAGGTTTAGTATGGAAAATTCCAAGAAGGCAGAGCTACCTATCCAAAGCAATACCAAATTGAGTAAGACTCAATGCCCAAGTACAGATGAGGAAATAGTTGACATGAGTCATGTACCTTATGCTTCCGCTGTCGGATCGATCATGTACGCTATGACATGTACTCGCCCTGATGTGGCCTTTGCTTTGAGCATGGCCAGTCGCTATCAGGGAAACCCGGGTAGAGCTCATTGCATAGCAGTAAAGAATATACTCAAGTATTTGCGAAGGACGAAGGACTGAGTCCTTGTACTTGGTGGCAATGATACTTTGAGAGTAGATGGTTACAGTGATGCCAGCTTTCAAACGGATAGAGATAACTTCCGTTCTCAATCAGGCTAGGTATTTTTACTGAATGGAGGAGCAGTTACTTGGAAAAGTTCCAAGCAAGATACAGTGGCTGATTCTACTTGTGAATCAGAGTACATAGCAGCGAGTGAAGCATTGAAAGAAGCAGCTTGGTTGAGGAACTTCATCGGAGATCTCGGAGTTGTTCCAACCATCCAGGAGCCTATGGAACTGTTCTGCGATAATGAGGGAGCGGTTGCCTTGACAAAGGAACCAAGAGATCACGGTAAAACCAGACATATCGACAGAAAGTACCATTTCATCAGGCATAGAGTAGAAGAAGGCCATCTTGTAGTAAAGAGTATGTCATCTGTAGATAACCCAGCAGACCCCCTCACAAAGGGTTTGAGTAGGGCCAAGCATATTCAGCATGCTCGGAGCATAGGACTGAAAGATAATATTAGTTTTAGTAGTTAGATTAGTTTTGTTCTGAAACTTGTAACTAAGTAAATGTAATTGACTTTTGGTGATTAAATAATAATGTATTATTTATGAGTTTGTTTACTGCCTTTTGTCAGTTGTTTATTATTGTGTTTCATTTTTGCATGTTTTTACTTCCCGAATAATAAGATTATTCAAACTCCACAGTCGCTCATACTTTTGGAAGTAAGTAGTGAATTAAGACTATCATGAATTGGATTGCAGATTGTCTAAGGATAGACATGGCAATAGAATTGCTGCAATGTTCATGAGTACTCAGAAATTGAGATTTGAGTATTGGATAAACCCTCTCTCAGAGTATCACTTCATGGAATTCATCACGAGTAATATTGAGACGATAATATCTTATAATCTTGAAACGAAGATATATGAGTTGTAATTTACAAAGTCGGTTATACAATTGTGATACGAAAACGCATCAGTAACTTGGTGTTATAAAACGTATTGTCATGTATAATTTGATGACTAAAAGATACAAGCATATGAGTCAACGTTTATTCGTTCCTTTTTCCCTAACCGGAAAAGCGATATATGTGGGCCCCTCGATGATTTGGTGTTAACTTATGTGTTGGGCCCAGCCAGGACTAAATTGATGTGTTCAATTAGAAGTCCTACATCATCACAAATCAGAAATCGGGAAACATAGATTCTGGACAAAGAGATTGATTACATTCCATGTCTTATGTCTGGGGATATCTTGGAGAACGAAGGATTATATGATCACTTATCTAAGGACACGTAACTGACTGGGTCAGAGTTCAGCAGCAGCTTTTGGAAGCTACAATTTGCTGGTCAAATTTAGAAGGCATACTAGCAATTATAGTTACAGACTTATCCAAGTGGGAGACTGTTGGATTTGGTGTCTAAGCCCATAACTATAATTGGTATGTACTTGAATTGATAGCAGCACAGTCCTTTTGGGTTGCCCTCAAACCTAGCAACTGGACAAGGAAATTATGAAAGGAGAGATATTGATTTATTATAAGATTAATAAATTAATATAAATGATTTATTAGTATGTTAAAAGATTAATATATTAATTAGAAATCATAAGGTTTAATTAATAGTTAGCCAGAAATTAATTAGATTTAATTTTGGGGTTAATTGTATTAATTATAAAGTGGAGGGACTAGTTTGCAATTATCAGATAGTTGAGTGGAAGGCTCCAGAACCTCCTTGGAAGGAGGTGGACGAAATCTATAGGGGAAACCCTAAGGATTTCGTCCAAGGGGCTTTCGATAATGCCTTTGGATTAGCTTAGGCCCCAAGCAAAGGAGTATTAGGGTTTTTCCTAAACCCTAGATCCCTCAGCTATATAAGAAGCCTCCCAGCTCCTAAATTCGGCCACTCCTTCCTTGGTGAAACCCTAGGGCCAAATTTTGCATACCCTACTCTCTCTCCTTCAAGTTTCCTTCTTGCTAGCTTTTGGGTGTGACTCCATTAGAGGCATTACATTTGTGGTGCTAGGCTTCCAAGAAGATCAAGTTCAAGAGGATTGTCAATTGTTTGCTATAACAATTGAAAGGTATGTAACTCTTAAACCCTAGTTTGTTATTTTCGAAAATAACCTCTCTCCTCTAGGGTTCTTGTTTTGCAATTCAAAGTTATATGTTCAATAGTTAAAACATAGATCCAAAGTAGGTTGCATGTGAACTTAGGAATTGTTTTCTAGTTTATTTGTTTTACCCAAAACCCATCAAAAACCACATAAGAAAAAAGAATAACACCATGTTAAGAGGAGGATTTCAACAAATCAGAAGAAGAAAACTATGTCTTCAAACAGCTGAATTTGCACATTTTTTACTCATAGTTTGAAAACCAAAATAAATTTGGATACCTATTCATTTTGTTCTTAATTACCACTTGCCAAATTTACCACTCATAAAACTCAATGTTGGAGGGTTCCTTTCATGTTCAGACCTCTAGCTGCCAACACATTTTTTGCTTTAGATGGATGATCTAAGAAATGTAAATCCCATGTGCAGCAACATATGCTCCTACAACTGTCCAAGATCTATTAGTGCCTATAATTTAGCTTGGAAATAACATAATATGTGAGAAAAAATAAATATGTTTCAAATACAAAGATTACATCAATGACATCCCTAAGAAGCTAGAAAATTCAATATCTACTTCACATTCGAAATAAATAACATGTCATTGCATTTGAAGATTTGAGATCTACTTCACAGTCAGAAGTTGAAAACTAAGAAGCCAGAAAATAGATGAAAGGGTATTTTTGTAAATACTTGTACACCATTAATAAAGTTGGATTCAGAACACCTAACCTTGAGTTGGTGGACTGTGTACTGATGATGTACAAATAATAGTTGCATGGACTGAAGAAGAGGCAACAGCATTGACATTGCTGTTTGCAGGCTGAAAGTGATGCAAATAGAATCACACGTAACAATTCGTCATAAGATTAAACACTTAACCAAGGATAATCATAGAAAATGGGTTACGATACAAAAAGATGATTATTAATCAAGAAGGCATCATACACCATGTGCTCCAAACGATGAAGGTGGAAGACCGCATGTATACCAAATTCTCAAGTTATACCAAGCCTGAAAAAATGATTGATCAAATCAACTAATAGCTAAAGAATAAAAGCAAAAAGCAATAACCTAACAACACTTAAAATGTTTCTTTTAGTACTTCCTATGAGACAAAATACATGTAGTGTTTTACTAATGCCAATGATTTTGGCTAAATTTTGCACATTTTTCTCGATTCATCATAACGTGAGCAATGATTATTGTTTTCTTTTGTCATATAAATGATTTAACAAAATAAGAAGAAAGACACACACACACAAACAAAAATTGAGAATGCATGAAACAGAAAAAATCTTTCTTTAAATTACCATCTTCATATGAATTGCTTCTTTTTTCCAATTGCTCCTCTTTCTCTGGTTTTCAATGGTGTTTTCAAATAATAATAACCCAATATTTTGCATCTGATTCTTCTTTAACTTTATCCAATCCATGATCATCTCTCTCTAGAAACCTTTTTTTTTGTCTAAAACCATTTGATGACTGTCTTCTCCATATCCTTTCACCACTTTTATCATTTTAAGTATCCACATATGAACATATGAGCGTGAATCACTATATAGTACATATTGTTATACAATCAAAGGCTCCTCTTTTAAAGTACATCAAAAGTTCCAAATCCTAAATAACAAACCTGATTTTAATCGGGTTCTGGTTCATTTTCATCTAGACATGAAAAGCCTCTTTCAAACCTAAAGAAAACATACCAATGAGATTGTGAAATTGAATCTGTTAAACCAAAACTACCACATTCAGAGAAGGAAATGAAGAAATTCAACCTATGAAACCCTCTTTTTCTGATTCATGTCGCTTTCTTACTCCAGATTCCACTTCCTGCAAAATTTTTACAAATATTCTGAAACCAAATAAAATATGAGTCTTTGCAAATAACTCCAAGAAACACATATACACATTAAGACATATCAGATTTGCAGCATAATCAAATATTTATGCAATTAAGCAAAAAAGGGAGCCTTTAAATGGTGAAAGAGGAAATAATTACCTCCTCTATGGAAATATTCTCCATAAATTGCATACCCTGTGATTAAAAGACAAAAATTACAACATAAAGATAAACATTAAGAAGGTCAGTGAAGGGGTAAATCATTTGATAGAATTTCTTACCTGTAAGGTGGTAAATACGAATATGAGATGTGAAGGCCATGAATCTAGGATTTGGTTAGAGAGAAAATGAAGATGAAGGATAAGATTCAGATGATTAGTAGTGGTGGTGAATGTCATGATGACTGCTGCCCATTATGCTGGCGTGCAGTGACATGGGTGAAGATGTGAGCACCGTTATATCTACACAACCCATGTACATGGAACCCCGACTTTCATTTATACACAACAAAATCCCATTATTCCATAAAATCAAAGGAAAACTTGAATAAAAAGGAAGCACACGAACCTGGAAATTAAACAAACAACCGATCATGGCGTTTGAGCCGAGTGGCGGTGGTTGTGAACGTTGGTTAGGGTTAGGGTTCTCAGAGGCGACGACTTTGATGCGATGGTGGTGAAAGTTTATCATTTCTTGATTATCGAAGGTGCTGGTGAAGCTTCCCGTTTGTAGTGATGTACTTGACGGTTGATATCACAGAACATAGAGAAAAAAGTAATAAAAGGAAATGAATTAGAAGATAGCAAAAACGTATACCTTGAATTTATCATAGAGGAAGACAGAAGGGGTGGTGGAGAATCAGAGTTTTCGAATTTGGGATTTATTTACTGAGATATAGGCTAAAGACCAGGTCAAAATAAACAGAGACAAAAGAGAAGGATAAGAAGCCGGGTATGTATTGCATTCGGTATTTATACATATTGCATTACATTTTGTACCATTTAATTTAAATTGGATACGTCAAAATTTTAAGGAGCTGGAATGTTGGATCAAAAACTCAAAATTATTTAAAATACTAATTCAATCTCTCTTTAATCCTGAAAGTAAGGAAATACTGATTTAAAGGTGTTGTTAATACTTGTATCCGTAGCATTATAATTTGTAAGATAGATATTATAATATTATTATATTAATGATTGGTTGTACTTTAAGCTAAAAGACTTGAACGTCTTAAAAAATATTATTATTATAATGAATCTATTTATGGAAATAGTGAGATTTTTATTTTATATATATATATATATATATATATATATATATATATATATATATATATATATATATATATATTATTAAACATATTGTCTGTTTCTTGAAAATTAAGAGGTACAATACCTATTACCTCATGTACAATAATATTAAGCTTATAATCACATGTTATATGTATACACGGTATTACCTTATCTCTTCGATGTTGCCCTAATCTTCTCTACACACAACAGCCGCCGTCAGAAGGAAATCGATCCCCTCTTCTTTGCGTCTCCTTCCTAATCGCTTCAGAATCGATGACCCCCTTGAAGTCCACATTTTCCGTCACCGATGTCCGCCACCTCCGTTGTCTCCTCGCTTGTACCTTCTGTCAATACGAGTAGCCCTAACCCTATCCCGTCGTCACGTTCAACCACCATCTGGTCGTCGTCGCTACAACCTATTAGCGGGTCACCGTCCACCATTCTGATAATAAAATAACTTTTTCCTAATTTTTTGTACAGAAATTGAAGACTCGAGTGGTGAAGAAAAACCTAAATCCTGTGTGGGATGAAGAATTAACTCTCTCGATTGTAGAGCCTCTTCCCATTAAACTCGTAAGCTGTTCTTCAATCTCTTGGTTCTCTTCCCCTAAATTGATTTCGGATTTTGAAACAATATTGTTGATACAGGAAGTATACGATAGGGATCTATTTTCAGCCGATGATAGAATGGGGGATGCAGAATTGGACTTCACTCCATTCTTGGAAGCTGTGAGAATTACGAAATGTTGAAAGTGGTGAAATTGAAAATAAATTTAGTTGGATTGACGTTCCTGGTGGTGGTAATAAACGTAAGTAATTACTAATTAGCCCTTACTCCATTGATATATGCTTATGTAGTTATTTCATTCGTTTCTAGAGATCTATGTTGTAGTTGTAGATTCAATCTGTACAATGCAGGTGATGATCAAACCATTATAAATTGTCATTTTGTCTTTTATTAATATTTTTTCTGTAATGTTCTTGTATTAAATACACTTTCATTTATCTTCTGGTGTAATTGTGTTGCAGGTGACTTTGATGCAATACTTATTACTCCTCCTTTGACAATGGTTTTTGATGGAACTTAAGTTCATGTTGTCATGTTGATGTATCAAACTTTCAATCTGTACAATGCAGGTAATGATCAAACCATTATAAATTGTCATTTTGTCTATCATTAATATTTTTTCTGTAATTTTCTTTTATTAAATACACTTTCATTTATCTTCTGGTGTAATTGTGTTGTAGGTGACTTCGATTGTTACAGAGCAATACTTCTTACTCCTCCTTTGACAATGGTTTTTGATGGAACTTAAGTTCATGTTGTTGTTTTGATAAAACTTTCTGTGATATTTATTCTCTTTCCTCTAAATAATTCATACTTTATATTTGCTGATTTTTAAGGAGTGTTGTATGAATCAGAGGCATTAGTGCCTTTTGTCGGGTGCCATTTTTTTCCCTACATTACAGTGATGCTAAATATTTAGTGCAATCTATCTTCCTGCAGGGAGATGATCTATTAACTATCAACGGTGTTGAATGTTAAGCTAGATTTACTTATAATTAAATTTCTCTTTGGTGTTGTTAATCAAATTTGGTGTATTCAGTATCTATTGTCACCATCGTTCCAATCAACATCATCTTTTACTGGAAGTCAATACATAAACTATCCTCAACAATCTTATTCATAGTTGCCACATACATTCATAATTATCTTGTTCAGGAAGCTTATCCTACTTATCCTCAACATTATCATGCACCCGCAGCTCCCCCTGCACCTGCACCATCACCTACGGTCAACCCCATAAACCATAGAAGAAGCTTGACCGGATGTATTCAAGGTTTGCAGATAATTACACTTCATTGGAATAGGTAGAATTTCATGAATTTTTCTTATATAGTTTGCAAAATGTGATTTATCCTATCATATGGTCACTAGATATGTCAATATTATATAGAATTTGGATAATTGATTTTATCTTTAGTATTTTGATGAATTCTGGTATGCTAATGATTCTTGGAGAGATTTTTTTTTCGAAAATATGTTATACTTTTGTAATATTCTGCATTGTATTGTAGTCTGTGCAAATTATCACATTCATATGGATTGTTATCTTGTAGGTTTAGTTGAAAGCTTCCACAATTACTAAAATGACACTTCCAAATTTTTTGCACAGGTGACTAAAGGTCTTCCTCGGGTAGGGCTCGAATCTTCTAACCAAATTGTTGGTATCGAATTCACTAAGAGCAATGAATGTACCCGTAACATTTACGTTATTACCCTTTTTGTTCTTTTTCCTTCTTTGTGATGTGATACTGTATAAGAAGCACACTAAGTCTTACTAACCAGTTACTTACAAATAGGTTTAAAGCTTGCAGGTTTGAGATCCTATACTCTATAATTTGTTTCTTTATATCTTGAATGCTACATAAAATTTCCCATTTTGATCTTTTAACCTCTATGTTTGTATTTCATATTTTTACAAGAATCAGTATTTGATATCTTTGATTTCATCTCATATTTTTATATAATGCTTTCAAATTTTCATTACCAAAAGTTTATCAAGACTATATTATTGTTAGATTCATAAACCAGATGTTGATTTTGGTGTTTTGTGAATCATAATCTTTGAAGTGACCTGCCTTTGTGGAGTTTGTAGTTAGGTTTACTAGATTTGGGGGAACACTGATGGTAGCTCTGTTTATCAATCTGACTTTCATCCATAAGTTTTGAAGACAAGATCTACATTTAATGCCATAAAAGAACAATTCGAAGGTCAACCTTTTGGTCGTTTTGTTGAGAAAAACATCAAATAATGCACTTTTTGGAGTATGTTATAGTTTGTATTTACTTAATACATGTGATTATGATTTTTCATTTATTTTATTTGAGGAATTAAATATAAGTTACATGAATCTTGAAGTAGGAAAACGACCATTTTGCACCCTAAAGTCAAATTAAAATACTTCTTGAATGGTTGAAATGTTGGTTCTATATGACACGAAATTAATTTTTATTACTTTATTTTATGCTTGCTTATGTATGGTTCCAATATGGATATAAGTAGAAAATAAAACAACATTAGTCAGATTAAGACCATAGGAACAAAAATGATGATCTATATGTCATTAGATTAACTTTTAGTAGAAATTTCAAAAATTAATTTTCAATTTTTGCTAGCCTTTTCACTTTTTCCTTTTTAGAGACTCATCATGAGAGTTGGTTTATACAGTTTAGTTAAAGTATGTATTACTTATTTAACTCTTCAGTTAACTTGTCATATATGTTGTTTGTTTCAGATGTTTGGGTGTGTCTGCAACAAAAATTGGGATGTAAGAAGTGCACACGTTCTTGCACTTGGAGTAATTGTGGGAGTTGATAGAATTATAATCTTGGTGATTCAAAGTTGAATATGTTTGGGGTACCCAACAAAATAGCTTTGGTTATAGGTCAGGTAACAAGCTATATTGTTCTGTATAATTTGAAACTGGATTTTGGGATTATGATAGGTACTGTTTCTACTTATTCTAAATTTCTAATTCTCCAAAAACAACCTACACATTTTCTATTTCTAATTTTTACCATGGTTTTTGTTATTAAATCTCTCCATCACTGTAGAAAGCATTGGAAAGACTACAAAGAAGACATTTCCCTTACATTCCATCACTACGCTCACAAGTTTGAGAATAAGCTAGAATGGGGAATTGACTTGGCATCTGAACATTAAAAGTATTGTTTTTGCTACTTTTAAACCGATAAGTGTATATTTCTAACTAAATAATTTCTTGTTTTATTAAATCTTGTATAGTCTGGATTTAGGTATCAATAGCAACTTATACCATGAATAAGGTTTGGTGCCGTAATGCCAAATTTCTTTATTCACATTGTTCAGAAAAGTCAACAAGGTCAATGCCCATGTGGCAGACACACATTTGGGCTCTGGCCTGTTCCCCTTAACAAGTTTCTTGCTAACTTGATATGTTCTTTTTATAAAATTGCAATGACATTTTAATTTAAATTATGACCATTGATTATTACAATAATATGCATTCTACCTAGGATGATGTAACATTGGTCAGAACATTCTGGGTGCTTCCATATGATATGGGTGCTTCCTTAGTTTTGCTTTATCTCCAGTTTTGGTCTTAAAAACGAACCGTCTTTCATTATTGGTCCTTAATTTCATCTTCCATAACAATTTTCGTCCCTAAATTAATAAAGTTAACAGATGCTCATTTATTTAATATTGGCCGTTTTTCCGTTAAACAAAATCTGAGAGAAAAAATGTACATCATAGACCAAATATGTAGTTTCCTTCCAATTTTAGGATTAAAATTACAAAAATCAGGTATAGTCTCACATAACCCTAAAAAACAACTTTTTATTTTCAAAATAGATTTGGGCAAAGTCCATAAAACCATTATAGTTTTTTTTTTATTTAACCACCAAAAGTTTTTTCTTTTTGTTTTAACCACTGAAAGTTTGTTGTTTAGAAAAGTTGTTTACGGTTCGTAATTTATGTTAATTGTCATGTTTTATACTCATCTCCATTATGATGTGTATGTGAATTTAGAGAGGATCCATTATGTGATTTAAGTTTTAATTCTGATTTCCCCATATCTCACACTGTATCTCCCTGTATTGGCCTGACTCTAGTGTACCTCTCTTTAATCTCATAAATTTCTTATGTTAACCACATACACAAAACCACACAGTGGCGCTCCATTAGCCATGTTGATGTCTTCACTCAGCTTTGACATTGTCTAATGCTATTATGAATCTATCGAGTACAATTTTGTTTTTCATATTTTCTATCATCTATTTTTTTCATGGAGGAAATTCAGCGACACAATGGAACTGCATTGCTATTTGTTGTAGTTAACCTTCTAATGTTATTGTACTTGAACTTACTGCAAAAATAAATGCAATGAATGTATGTTGGTATAGTGAACAAAAAATAAGTTTGTATGTTTTTGTATAATTAAAAAAATGAACAATAGAAGTACAAAAAATAATGAAGTTCATAGTACAATGCTATAATTGGAACAAATGAAAATCGATGTTATACAAGAAAGTAAAATCGATCTATTGTTTTAGATGAAATTCCAAATGTAGACTCAACTTCTGTCGTATTGTATGACTATGCACCTAGCAAGAAACTATCCGTTGAAATGAACTATTCGACACAAAATAGTCTACCAAAAGGCCGCAATGAACAGCTCACGTCTAAAGGAAACTAATCATCACATTAAAGAGTAAATTACACGAATGGTCCCTATGGTTTAGGGTAATTTGCACGTTTGGCCCCTAACTTAATTTTTTTACTCGGAAGGTCCATACTGTTTGTTTTTGTTACGTGTTTGGTCCCTGTCTTACCTAAAAAGACTATTTTGCCCTTGATTTTCTAATTTATTTAAATAAACGCACCCCAACCCCACCTCTATCACCTTACCTTACCTACCTCACCATTTTTCTCTATTTAAATAATAGTCTTTTTAGGTAAGATAAAGACCAAGCGCGTAACAAAAACAAACTGTAGGGACCAAGCGTGTAACAAAAACAAACAGTGGGGAACTTCCGAATTAAAAAAATAAGTTAGGGACCAAACGTGAAAATTACCCCAAACCATAGGGACTATTCGAGTAATTTACTCCACATTAAAACTATCTTTCGAAAGAAACTCTTTGCCGCCCGACGCTTAGCGCGGGTAAACGGCTAGTGTATATATATATATATATATATATATATATATATATATATATATATATATATATATATATATATATATATATATATATATATCAGAAGCATTTTCTTAAAAAATGATTAAATGAAAAATATTACCAATTGAATTGTCAAGGCCTGCTCAATCTTCCAGATGACCGTTTCCAACGTTGGGCGTTTCTCTAACTTCAGGTTAACAAATTCATGTGCAATTTTGTTAAATGTATGAAAAGAGTTCATATCAGCATGATCTTTAATATATGGATCAATTAACTTGTTTGGCCCCACGGCCTTTTTGTCATCGTCATAGACGCTTCGGACAACATCAATGAGTTATTGTTGCTTAGCATCATCTCCAAATCACTTTTTACGATAAACCAGTGTCCCACTTGACATTTCAAACATAACCACTCCAAAGGAGTACACGTCTGACTCTTTGGTGAGCCTGCTTCTTTCGTTGTAAACCGGATCCATGTAAAACCTTGTGCCCGCGACCTTTGTATGAACGTAGCTATCTTCCTGATTTCTTGCACCAAATTTTGACAAACCAAAATCACAGATTTTGGATTCCAGATTCTCATCTAACAGTATATTTGCACTCTTCACGTCTCTGTGAATTATTCTTTTGTCTTCACCAAGACCAGAGTGAAGGTACTTGAGCCCTTTCGCTGCACCTAAGCAAATCTTCAAACGTTGTGCCCATGTTAAGCCACAAATCTTATCCGACTTTTGGAGATGATGATCAAGGCTTTGAATCTTAGCAAATTTGGAAACTATGATCATCTCATTCGCTTCATCATAGTAGCCAATGAAAGTAATGATGTTTGGATGATGGAAACTGGAAACCATCTCGAGTTCATTATGGAACTCGTTGTTTCCTTGACGACCATCCCGATTAGGACGTTTGTGAAGGGTTTAGAGCATTCTAACACTCCTAAGGTGTACATGCAACCCTAGGAACCTTGGATCTATGTTTTACTAAGATACATGCAAATTTGATTTTCCAAGGTTCTTAACCTATCTAGCATGACATGGGGAACTTTGAAACAAAAAAGCTAGTAGGAAGAACATACCTTTTAGTTGCTTGGATTCCTTGAGAACTTTGTGAGCCAAGCACCTCAAGTGTGATGCCTCAAATGTTTCACACAACACCACAACACTTGGAATAACTTTGAGAGAAATCCACACTCACTCAAAATCGGCTAGCCCTCTTGTTCTACACATAGTACCGATTTTGGTAGCCCATGGGGTCCTTTTATAGTTGTGTCACAAGTAGGGTTACACCATGTAAACCCTAATTGACATGGCTTTTCATATTCCATGATCCATGGGTTTATAACCTCCATGGAGCATCCATGAAGCACCATATGGATTTAGCCTAATCCAATAAACTATGGATCATTAGCCCACTATAAAAGAATGGATGATTTACACAATCAACCCCATATATTTAATTAGTCTCCTTTTGATCACCAAATTAATTCTAAACTAATTATTGATCAATACTAATTAAATAATATTATTAATATATTAGAACTTATAATTTATTATTAATAAACCATAAGTGTCTTTTCTCTCATTTAGTCTATCCAAATGTTGCAATGCCATGCAACCCAAATGGACCATGTCAACCGGGTCAAGTACATTCCAGAAATAGTTATGAACTTAGACACCTAATCCAATAATCTCCCACTTGGATAAGTCTAATAACTATAACTGCAGGAATGACTTCAGGAACCGATCAGCAATCGTAGCTCTTTCAAAGTCTCGCAGAACTGAGATGATGATGATATGCCATTTAAGATAAGTGATCATATGATCCTCTATTCTAGATATCAGCCGGACAAATACATGGAACAATGTCTTACTTATTATCCAGCAGTTTGTTTCCCGATTTCCAATTTGTTTGACATAGAACTTAATTGAACACATCAATTTAGTTCTGACCGGGCCCGGTACATAGGTCAGAACAAAATCATCGAGGTGCCCAGATATCGCTTCTAATCCAAGAAGGAACAGATAAACTTCGACTCATATGCTTGTTCTACTACTTGTTGAATTATACACCAAGGCACGTTTTATAACATCGAGTTACCAATGCGTTTTCGTACAATCAATGTATGACCAACTCATAGTCAACAACTCATATCTCTAGGTTTGAAGAGTTATATGATATTACCGTCTCACGATCACTCGAGATAAATTCCATGAAGTGATACAAGTGAGCATGGGTTGAATCCAATAATTAAAACTTATGAGCACTCATGAATGTTGTAGCAACTCTTGATATGTCCAATACTTTAGACATCTACAAGCCAGCTTCATGACAATCTTGATTCATATCTACTTCCAACATATGACTGACTGTGGAGATTTGAATAATATGTTATATCATAACAAAATTATTCTGAAAGTCAAAACATGCAAAATGAAATGATAGTAAACGATTGACAGAAGATAGCAACACTTTTACTTATAAATAAACAACAACTTTTATTAATCATCAAATGTCAATTACACTTTACAAATTTCAAAGTTATCTAATTTCTAAAACTAATATCATCCTTTAGCCCTATGCGCCTTGCATGCTGAAGATGCTTAACCCTACCCAGTCCCTTCGTGAGGGGATCTGCTGGGTTCTCATCCGATGATACCCTCTTTGCCACGAGGAGACCTTCTTTTATTCGATGTCTGATGAAATGGTATTTTCTGTCGATATGCCTGGATCTTCCGTGATCCCTTGGTTCCTTGGCTAAGGCAACTGCACTTTCACTATCACAGAAAATCTCCATAGGCTCCTTTATTGCTGGTACAACTCCAAGGTCTCCAATGAAGTTCTTTAGCCATATAGCCTCCTTTGCTGCCTCGCTTGCCGCTATATACTCTGAGTCGCAAGTTGAATCAGCCACTGTCTCCTGCCTGGAACTTTTCCAAGTAATTGCTCCTCCAATTAAGGTAAAGACCCAGCCTGACTGAGAGCGGAAATTATCCCTATCAGTCTGAAAGCTAGCATCACTATACCCTACTACTCTCAAGTCATCACTCCCACCGAGGGTAAGGACCCAGTCCTTAGTCCTCCGCAGGTACTTGAGAATGTTCTTTACCGCAGTCCAGTGAGCCTTGCCAGGGTTCCCCTGATATCTGCTGACCATGCTCAACGGAAAGGCCACATCAGGACGAGTACAAGTCATAGCATACATGATCGGGCCTACAGCGGAAGCATACGATACTCGACTCATCTCAGCTATCTTAGCCTCTACACTCGGCCTCTGATTCTTACTCAATCTGGCGTTACTCTGGATCGGTAACTCTCCTCTCTTAGAATTCTGCATGCTGAACCTATTCAGCACCTTATCCAAGTAGGTACTCTGACTAATTCCAATTAGTCTCTTACTCATGTCTCTCAAAATCCTTATCCCTAAGATATAGGCAGCTTCACCAAGGTCCTTCATAGAGAAACACTTCCCAAGCCAGGACTTCACCTCCTGCAGAGTTGGGATGTCATTTCCTATGAGTAGTATGTCATCCACATACAATACCAAAAAGCTAACTATACTCCCACTAGCCTTGACATATACACAAGATTCATCTTCGCTCCTCGAAAAGCCAAACTCTTTGACTTTCTGATCGAAACAAAGATTTCATCTGCGAGGTGCTTGTTTCAATCCATAGATGGATTTCTCAAGCTTACACAATCTATTAGGGTACTCTATACTGACAAAACCCTCTGGCTGACTCATGTAAACATCCTCAGCCAACTTTCCATTAAGGAAAGCGGTTTTAACATCCATTTGCCATATTTCATAATCATGAAATGCAACAATGGCTAACATAACCCTAATAGACTTAATCTTTGCTACTAGTGAAAAGGTTTCATCATAATCAACTCCCGAAGTTGGAGAAAAGCCCTTTGCAACCAGTCGCGCCATATAAGTGTGTACATTACCATCCATGTCGGTATTCTTCTTGAAGATCCATTTGCACACGACTGTCTTACGACCTGGTACATTGTCAACCAAGTTCCAAACTTGATTGTCATACATGGATTGTATCTCGCTGTCCATAGCCTCTTTCCATTTAGCAGCCTCGGGGCCTGCCATGGCTTCCATGTAGCTGGTAGGTTCATCCAGACTTACCAGTGTGTTATCACTGATTAGTGTATCACCTTCTACAGTAATATGGAAACCATAGTAATGCTCAGGTGCATTCCTAACTCTCGTGGAACGCCTCAGAGGTACAGACTCGTCAGTCGGATCAACAGGAGTTTCCTCCTTAGGTTGATTGCTAGGGTTTGAGGTTCCTTCACCACTTGACCCTTGAATTTCTTCAAGGTCAATTTGCCTCCCACTGTTTCCTTGGCTTATGAATTCTCACTCTCGAAAGACTCCTCTCCTTGCTACAAAGACCACATTATCACTGGGTCTGTAGAAGAGGTAACCAAAGGATTTCTGTGGGTAGCCGATGAAAATACACTTCTCACGTCGAGGTTTGAGCTTATCGTGAGTCTCGCGGCTCACAAAAGCCTCACAACCCCAAATCTTGATGTGGTCCAGATTGGGAACTTTTTCAGTCCACATCTCGTGAGGTGTTTTGGTAACCTTTTTGGTAGGGACTAGATTAAGGATATAGGCGGCAGTCTCTAAGGCATACCCCCAAAATGAGATTGGTAGCAAAGCTCGACTCATCATGGAACGAAACATATCCAACAAGGTTCGATTACGCCTCTCAGCCACACCATTAAGTTGTGGTGTCCTGGGAGGTGTCAATTGTGAGACAATCTCACATTCCTTAAGATAGTCAAGGAACTCTGTACTAAGATACTCACCACCTCGATCGGATCGAAGCATCTTAATGTCATGCCCAACTGATTCTTCACTTCCTGTTTAAACTCCTTGAATTTTTCAAAGGTTTCTGATTTATGCTTGATTAAGTAGACATATCCATATCTACTATAATCATCAGTAAAAGTCACATGGAAGCGGTTAGCATCCCTTGTGACGGTTCTGAATGGTCCACACACATCAGTATGTATGAGGTCCAACAAACCCTCACCCCTAGCACAAGTACCAGTGAAGGGTGACTTTGTCATTTTCCCAAGCAAACAAGATTCACAACTATCATCTGACTTTAGATCAAATGACTCCAAGACTCCATCCTTTTGGAGTTGGCCTATGCGTTTCTTGCTTACATGTCCTAGACGACAATGCCATAATGATGCTTTATCTAAGCTAGTGGAAGAATCGATACACAACACATTATTTCCTAGGTTATCTACAACTGACACAGTTTCATACACACCATCACAAGGTAATGCTTTAAAATAAAGAACATTATTAAAGAAATCATTAATACCACCACATTCATTATCAAACGAAAAGGTAAAACCTTGTTTGTACAAACCATGAAAGGAAATACCTGCATGGTTGGGTTTCACTTTCCATCCTTAACATCTTGAAAGTACTTTAGGCAGTTTCGCTTCCAGTGCGCCTTTTCATGGCAATAGAAGCATTTAGCCTCATTAGGGTTGGCAAAAGGAGTGACATAACCTTTCTTGGTTCCACTTGAAGAGGAGCCATCAAGGGACTTTCCCTTGGTACCTTTCGAAGGGCTCTTCCTCTTCTTCCCTTTACCTTTCCCAATAGCCAGAACAGGTGTGTTGGTAGGAGTATAAGTAGTAACAACCGATTTACCTTTAAGACCACTTTCGGCGGTCTTCAAAAGTCCTTGAAGTTTGTTGAGTGTAACTTCCTCCTTGTTCATGTGGTATGTCATTAGGAATTTATCATCAAATGAAGGTAAGGAGTGCAAAATGATGTCAACTGCCAACTCCTCGGGGAAGTTCACATTCAATTTCAGCAAACGATCCATGAATCTTTGCATTTTCTGCATGTGGCCCGTGATGGGTTCACCATCCTTCATCCGGGTTGTTATCATGGAGGAGATGATTTCATATCGCTCTTGATGAGCACTCTGATGGTATCTGTCCATCAAATCCTGGTGCATCTCAAAAGGATAAAAGTCATCATAGGACTTTTGGAGCTCGGCTGTCATCGTGGCCAACATGATACATGCCACCTTAGTGGCATCTCTCTCATGTGCTCGGAATTCAGCGACCTCCTCTGGAGTAGCAGACGACTCATCAAGTTCCTTAAGCTCCTTGTCGAGGACATATTCCTTGTCCTCATACCGAGTGACCATCCTGATGTTCCTGATCCAATCCATAAAGTTGCACCCATCGAAGATGACTCTCCCACAAAGGTTCATGAGAGAAAAGGAGCCGGTAGGGTTTGAGCCAGAAGCAGCATTGTTGGAAGACATCTGAAAAAGAAGAAGGGCAAGTGTAGATTAGATATAAATATAGTCCGTAATCCAAGCTATAAAATATTTGAAGGTAGGTGAATGACGATTCACCAGTTTCCACCATGAAAAACGAAATAAATTATTAGGTTTTAATTGCTTTTGAAACTCCTAGATTCTTTTGAGATTCATTGAACTTTTCAATGGCATGTTTCAATCTCGATTGTGCCCTTCAGGTTTTGTGACTGGGATGCCGAGGATCACAAAACAAGGTGTGAATTAACCATGCAAATTACTTGGTACTCTTAATGTTTATCACCTAACTGATATGCCGATTAACCTCACGCGCTCCACCGATATATGATAAACCTTAAGCCACCCTTTGCCTACCTTGTTAAGTCCAGGTTAGTGTGCCGGTTAACCACACACGATCCACTAACGACTTAAGCAAAGTGCAAAGTGTAATTTCATGGGTTAGCACCTTTTTCACATTTTCCTAAAGTAACTAAGATTGGGAATTTATAAAACATTTAGTTACTTTATAACCATCATACTTTTAATGAGGATTAAAGTCATTGTCTTACTCGTTCGACTAACGACTCTCCACCAGTCAAGGAAGCGGTAGGTGAGAGTGGACACCCATTAAGCTGCCATTTTATAGGCAACAACCTTATACCCCCCTTATAGACCGGCTTCGTGAATGAGGGTTACTAACAGTAAAACGACTTGTTCTTACACACACACACACACACACACACACACACACACACACATATATATATATATATATATATATATATATATATATATATATTATTAACTTATAATATTATAAAGTATAAGGGTTGAATTTTAACTTTTAAAATTCTAAGGGTTGGAACTAAAGTTTTTAAGGTGACTTTACATGTTCCAAAACTTGAGGGCAAGTTTCGTAACTTTCACAACTTTTCAACTTTCATAACTTATGAGTTAATGGTTTATTAAAATGAGAGGATTTTCATTTTATGTAACCTATGTGTTCATTTAATGGACTTTAAAAGAAAGACTTTTGGTAATCCATAACATAAGGACAAATTATGGATTCCATTAAAACACATAAAGATCAAGAATTAAACTAACAAAATAATTCCTATGATCTACCGAACTCATAAGTTTATGAACATTCATATCAATAATTTCAAGAATCATAAATAACACATACAAAACTTGAAATTTTGATAATAGCCATTGTAAATGGATTAGCATAACCATTACACCATCTAAAACAAGTTTTATAAGACCAAAACAGTTTAGGGTAATGTTTCTAGTCCATTTCCAGCAGCAAAACTCGATAATCTGCATTCAGGGGCTCCTACTCGTTGAGTGCAAGCACCTACTCGACGATTAGGATGAATTATCACATGGACTCGTCGAGTCCCCCCATGGACTCGGCGAGTTCATGTCGCAGAATGCAGAAAACTTGAGTTTTTTCAACAATTTGCATCAAGTATAAAAAAAAACAAGCCTAGTCTCTAATACCACTGAAGCGTTTAGAGCATTCTAACACTCCTAAGGTGTACATGCGACCCTAGAAACTTGGATCTATGTTTTACTAAGGTACATGAAAATTTGATTTTCCAAGGTTCTTAACCTATCTAGCATGACATGGGGAAATTTGAAACAAAAAAGCTAGTAGGAAGAACATGCCTTTTAGTTGCTTGGATTCCTTGAGAACTTTGTGAGCCTAGCACCTCAAGTGTGATGCCTCAACTGTTTTACACAACACCACAACACTTGGAATAACTTTGAGCGAAATCCACACTCACTCAAAATCGGCTAGCCCTCTTGTTCTACACATAGTACCGATTTTGGTAGCCCATGGGGTCCTTTTATAGTTGTGTCACAAGTAGGGTTACACCATGTAAACCCTAATTGACATGGCTTTTCATATTCCATGATCCATGGGTTTATAACCTCCATGGAGCATCCATGGAGCACCTTATGGATTTAGCTTAATCCAATAAACCATGGATCATTAGCCCACTATAAAAGAATGGATGATTTACACAATCAACCCCATATATTTAATTAGTCTCCTTTTGATCACCAAATTAATTCTAAACTAATTCTTGATCAATACTAATTAAATAATATTATTAATATATTAGAACTTATAATATACTAATAAACCATAAGTGTCGTTTATCTCATTTAGTCTATCCAAATGTTGTAATGTCATGCACCCCAAATGGACTATGTCAACCGGGTCAAGTACATTCCAGAAATAGTTATGAACTTAGACACCTAATCCAACAGTTTGATGGGTATTGTGCGTGTGTTCCATTCTTCAGAAAGTTTCCTTATGTGGACGAAACCGAATCCACCATCTCCCATCAAAGTATCTGAACTGAAGTTACTTGTGGCCCGTTGGATCTCTTTCAGTGGAATTCGATACTTTTCTAGGTTTCCCCTGAAGATGACATTGCTTTTTGATATGTTGGAGATTTTGTTGAACAAATAAACTGAATAAGAAAGCACCACGCATGGTGATTATGTATGGTAGATGGAGGTTTATGGTTACTGTTTATATAGATGCATGTTTGTCTCGACAGAGTCCAGTTTGTTTAAAAACATGTACCTATATTGACCTTGGCTTAAAGAATATTTTATTTAATTGTGGTGAACGAAAAGGTGGAAAAGAGGGGTGTAGTGAAAACTGTCCAGAAGGCCGATTTTGTTGTGGAGGTTAAAACTATCCATATGGTCTTGTTTGTTGTTAATGTTGATTTCCCTTGCTCAATAGAAAGGGGTACTGATATTTTCAATTGTTTGAAGAAGGTACACTCATCAAATGCAAATCTAGGATGATTTTCAGAAGAGTTATGGGGCCATTGAGGAACAACAAAGATAGTTGCAGTAGTAACAGAGTTAGACCATATGTCAACATGTGACTTAATACCAGTTTCTTAAACAATTAACTCATGAACAACTGAAACAATAGTGGATAAAGGTGTATGATGCAAGATAGATACGTGTAGGCCTTTGAAGGCAGAATGTAAATCAATTAAAAAACTGAACCAAATGATGCTCATCCCTTCTGGAAATGTAGCGATGGAAAGCCTTCAGGTCAGCCGGTTCAATAAGAGCCAACAGATCCCATAAATCAGACATGGAAGCACAAAACTCTTGAATACTCAGACTGTCCTGTTGGAGGGCTCACATATCAAACTCTAACTGATATTGGTTTACAAAATAAGATTGTGTGTATAGTGTAACAACGTGATCCTAAAATCCATTGCAGCGTCATACTTTGCAAACTCTATACCAATAGACTGAATTACATAATAGTTAATATAAGTGATAACCTCGGAGTTACCAGTCTCCCATGATTGCAATAAGGTTGCATAATTTGCAGCCTTCTCATATGTTGGTTTGTTTCGTGTACTTGCCACAATTCCCCACATGTTCTTCCCTCGCAAAAAATTCTTCATAACATAACTCCGGTAGCCATAGTACTTGCCATCAACTTGGGTACTAATGGACTAAAGAAAGACATCTTTTGGAGCCATATCGACGATAACAAGCAGAAAATTCTTATCGAAATCGGTATTCTAAACAAAAAACATGGCACGAATATAAAATCATGGTGAGATATTAGCGAAATTCTTATCGAAATATGTACTCTGAACTAAATATGTAGCACAAATATCAAATTGCAGTGAGATAGCAACGAAAATGTTATTTTCGCGGCGGCAACACCCAAATCACGACATGAAAAACTACGAAAAAAACCCAAAATCAAACGAATATTAGCAATAGTCGAAACCCTCGAACAATCCAAAAAAAAACAAACCAAAACAAAACAAATACGGAAACTTATCAAAAGGACTTACCCAAAAGTCATAAACAATGGACCAAATATTGCTCTGATACCATGTAAACTTATGAACAAAATACTACTAATTTTCATTACTGAAATAAAAAATACAATTACAACGAAAGGAAAAGGACGATATAAATAAGAAAACTAATTTCCTTAAACATAGTTAAAAAGGTAAAGGGCCAAACATAGCACCCAAACCAAAAAGAGGCCTAATAGATTTCTTAGGGTAACACTTGATATGTTGAGTCTTTGTCGCTTGCTAATACATGGTTGAGAGGATTAAGAATCATGTCACATCAAATTGGTGTGGGTACGATGGAACTACACAAAACAACCGCATATATACAAAATCAAGAACAATTGCAATCTAGCCAGCGAGGTGGAATTTTCTGCTTTCTTTTGAATTAAAAATTGAGTTAAAAAATGAGATATTATCAAATGGTTTGAATATTAGTGTAATGATTAGTCGGGTATGCTTGTATTACGTTAAATCCTAGCTCCTTTCTATCTTTTCATCAACCAAATCTTGTTGTTATCAAAAAGAAACACATAAAAATATCACCGATTTATAAAGAGAACTAAAAAACAACACCTTTAATTTTAGAACATTTTCTTGGATACATATAAGAATTTTTTTTTGAAAGTTTGCATGTGGTATAATTCATGCTAGTTTATTTTCATTTGCTACAAATTCCACTGCATCCTCAATCCTGTCGACGACTTCGTTCATCGTGTAACGTGCACGCAATTCCCTGCCTCTTGGTGCACCTGGGCCCCTTCCACGGTTCCTCCCCCCCTTCCTGCTCATATCTTGCCTCCTAGGGCATCTCTTTATGCACCGATATGCAACTTCTATTAATATATTCAAACAACGGCTATCAATTTGATCTCTTATACAGTCATCAATGAATATGTGGAGTCCATTGTTCCGGTAGTACTCTTGAAATAGATCAAATTGTTCTTCTGGTTCAACATATCTCTTTAGATCACTAGCTCGACGTCCACTCAATATTTCAAACATTATGACGCCAAATGAGTACATATCTGATATATGTTCGACGTAATAATTGTGTGTGGGACCTTGTCTTGACAAACCAAAAAACGAAATTTTGGCTTCCATATTTTCATCTAACAATATGCTTTCACAGTTAATGTTCCCGCGTGTTTCTAGGTTCTCCTCCCCAAGAGCCAAATGAAGGTATTGCAGTCCTCTTGCAGCGCCTAGGATAATCTTCAACCGTTGTGCCCATGTTAGGGTAGGCAACTTAGTCCTCCAGACTGCAAGATGATCAGCAACGCTTCTATTGACAGCATATTCATGAACTATAATTCTCTCATTGGCTTTGTCACAGTAACCAATGAAAGGGGAGATGTTTTGATGTTGAAGACTGGAAATCATCCGGAGCTCCTTTTTAAAATCGTGGGGGTAGCTTCGGTAGCTTTTTGGATTCAAGCGGGTGATGGCCATTGTGCGGTTTTCCCACCGTGTATAGAGTTGTCCTCTATGGACAACACCATATTCATAGTCTCCGATACATGTTTCCTGATTGAAGTTTTGGGTTGCCAAGTTTATTTCCTCCAGTGGAATTAGAAAACTCTCTAGGCTTCGTGTGGTAGGTGATTCGTCGTGCTTCTGTGAATAAAAACATAACCAAATTTGATTAAAAAGTATTACAGAAAGGAAATAGAAAAAATACCATGAATAACAACGTGTTTGTTCTTTTATATGTATAATGATCAAGTATAAATGATTTATTTCCTTTAAAACGGATATCTTAACACGTCGTCATAATAATAATGATATATATAATAAGCATTCTAACTAATTTTAATATAAATAAAGTAAAATAGAAAGTAATATGATAATGACAAAATTAAAAAATTAAATTAAATGACCACTTGTTGGATTTATTATAACTTAATAAAAATCAAATTGACAGAGGATAGTTGAAATAAATAATAAGATAAATTCTTGGTGTTAGACAATAGACATTAATTATTTGTGGTACACCCAAACAATTAATGTCAACATCATGGAAAATTTGTAGAATAGATTATCCTATAATAAATCAGAAGGATTTTCTTAAAAAATGATTAAATGAAAGTCTTACCAATTGAATTGTCAAGGCCTGCTCAATCTTCCTGATGACCCTCTCCAACGTTGGGCGTTTCTCTAACTTCAGGTTAACACATTCATGTGCAATTTTGTTAAATGAATCAAAAGAGTTCATATCAGCATGATCTTTAATATAATGATCAATTAACTTGTCTGGCGCCGCAGCCTTTTTGTCATCGTCATAGACGCTTCGGACCACATCAATGAGATATTGCGGCTTAGCATCATCTCCAAAGCACTTTTCACGATAAACCAATGTCCCACTTGACATTTCAAACATAACCACTCCAAACGAGTACACGTCTGACTCTTTGGTGAGCCTGCTTCTTTCGTTGTAAACCGGATCCATGTAAAACCTTGTGCCCGCAACCTTTGTATGAACTTGGCTATCTTCCTGATTTCTTGCACCAAATTTTGACAAACCAAAATCACAGATTTTGGCTTCCAGATTCTCATCTAACAGTATATTTCCACTCTTCACGTCTCTGTGAATTACTCTTTTGTCTTCCCCAAGACCAGAGTGAAGGTACTTGAGCCCTTTCGCTGCACCTAAGCAAATCTTTAAGCGTTGTGCCCATGTTAAGCCACGAATCTTATCCGGCTTTTGGAGATGATGATCAAGGCTTTGATTCTTAGCAAATTCGGAAACTATGATCATCTCATTGGCCTCATCACAGTAGCCAATGAAAGTAATGATATTTGGATGATGGAAACTGGAAATCATCTCGAGTTCATTACGGAACTCGTTGTTTCCTTGACCACCATCCCGATTAAGGCGTTTGATGGCTACTGTGCGTTCATTCCATTCTTCAGAGAGTTTCCCTATGTGGACGAAACCGAATCCACCATCTCCAATCAGAGTTTCTGAACTGAAGTTTCTTGTGGCCCGCAGGATTTCGTGGAGTGGAATCCGATACTTTTCTAGGTTTTCCCCTGAAGAAGACATTGTTTTTTATATATTGCTGATTTTTTTGAACAAAGAAACTGAATAAGAAAGCACGAACGCGTGGTGATTATGTATGGTAGATGGAGCTTTGTGGTGACCTGTTTATATAGATGTTTATCTACACAGAACTCATTTGTTTAAAAACTTGTACCTATATTGCCTTTGGCTTAAAGATTATTATATATAACCGTTGACTATGATCAGGTCCATGGAATAAATTAATCCCACTACTGCACATGATGGTGGATGAAGTTAATTTCTTCTTTATTTTATCTCAGCAAGACGTAAATTACATGCTAGAGTACTGAAATATTCAAGTTGGTAATTAATCTTGGTCTTTGTCATACCTTCAGCGTTGTGGATGGTTTAGCAACTCAGAAATCCATCTCCACATTTTTAAGGGCAAGTTCTTTTTTTTTATTTTTTTTTATTAATAGTCGTAGACCATTGCCAAACCATTGATCTGGTGGAATTGATGTTGTAATCCGTTGACAAATACTTGGTGAGTTGACAAATACCTTCTAACTTCTCTCTAGTTTTTTGCTTTAATTTAAGTCTGGTAGCCAGGGGCGGTCCTAGCTAGGTGCCCGGTGTGGCACCGGCAACACCTAGCTTCCGCGCACGTAATAGAAAAAATTTCGTTTTTTTTTAATTTTTACCTATTGTGCCACTACGTAAAAAAAATCGTGCAACTACTAAAAAAATTTTGTGCAACTAGCCAACTACATAAAAAAATATTGTCACTGTATCGGGAATTACCAAACGAAAAAAAATAATAACGAGCCCAAATGCCCAATCTTTTAATCAATTATTGTGTAATAATTCAATTACCCAAAGCCCAAAATAAAACTTAATTGGATAAATTAGCAATTGGGCTAATTGCTTGTAAAAAAAAATAGCCCAATCCTAATTAATTGAGTATTATCGGTTGAAATTTTTTTTTTTCACGATTGCAGAATCGAAATTAGACTACTCGACTTCCTAATTTGCGTCCAAAAATCCTTCGACCAATCGACCTTCGTCCTTCGATCGTGCCTTGGCAGACTCGTGAGTCGTGACCTCACAATCGTTCATCCTTGATGACTTGATCGATTTCATTGTTGGATGATCGATCACAATCCTTGATCAATTTCCACAATTCTCTTGAAGACTTGAAGCAAGTATCGACCCTTTTCTGTCTTTTTTCAATTTCTACTGTTTTGGTTTATTGGTTAACAAATAACAAAATCCACTTCAAAGTTCAAACTTCAAAGCCCTACACTACAATGAAACAAGTAAGTTCTACTACCAATTCATTTAGATATTTGAAATTGATATGTTTTTTTGAAGTTACTGATTGACTTGGATGAAATTGATTTGTTTTATTGAAGTTATATTGTTTGTTTAGGTACAATAGCTATGTTTTTTATTGAATTGATTGTTTGATTAGGTGAAATTGATATGTTTTATTGAATTTATTGTTTAATTAGGTGAAAGCAACTTGTTTTATTGAAGTCATTGTTTGATTAGGTGTAATTGTTATGTTTTTATTGAATTTATTGTTTGATTAGGTGAAAGCAACTTGTTTTATTGAAGTCATTGTTTGATTAGGTGTAATTGACTAATTCTTATGTTTTTATTGAATTTATTGTTTGATTAGGTGAAAGCAACTTGTTTTTATTGAAGTGATTGTTTGATTAGGTGTAATTGTTATGTTTTTATAGGTTAAATTAAGTGGTTTTTTTACCAAAAGACAAAGACCTAATCCTAATGAAAGTGGTGAAGAATGTTCCGAAATATCAATCACCAATCAATCAATCCCTTCCGTTTCTAATCCTAATGCAACTCCACAAACACCAATCACCAATCAATCAACCCCTTCGGTTTCTAATGCAACTCCACAAACACCATGATCTAACCAACCTAATGATAATGTTGACTTGAAAGATCTTCCAAAGGACCCGGCGGATAGGCCATTGATTACAAGTTACAAACCAAATATAAGAGATGATGTAAGAAGAGCATATTTGCTTCAAGGACCGTGTCAAGTAAGGGCACATAAGTTTCCTAAAAAAAAATAGGTGATAGATTTAGAAGATTCGTTCCTTCATGGTTTGATGACTTTGATTGGTTGGAATATAGTGTGAAAAAGAATAGTGCATATTGTTTATATTGTTATTTGTGTGGGGATCTCATGGGACAAAAAGGAGGGAGAGATGCATTTGTTTCCCAAGGTTTTGATACTTGGAATAAAAAAGATGCATTTCGGACTCATGTGGGTGGTGTTGATAGTTTTCACAACAAAGCAAAAGAAAAGTGTGAGTTTTTAATGAGGGAAAAACAAGCTATTAATGTTGTATTGAGGAGGCAAACCGAAGCAGAGGACCATAAATATAAAGCTCGATTACGTGTTTCTATTATTGTTGTTAGACTTTTATTGAAAATCGGTTTACCGTTTCGTGGTCATGACGATTCGGTTAACTCGGAAAATAGAGGGCTTTACATTGAAGTGTTAAAAGCCATTCGAGAGACTAGTGAAGATATTTTCAACAATACTTTAGAAAATGCTCCTAAAAACAATCAACTTATTTCCCCTAAAATTCAAAAAGAACTTGTGCAATGTTTTGCACAAGAAGTACTTTTAAGTATTCGTGAAGAGATTGGTCAATATGTTTTTGCTTTACTAGTTGATGAATCTAGTGATGTTTCAAAAAAGGAACAAATGGCTATTGTTTTGCGTTATGTCGATAGTCTTGGCTTTGTGAAAGAAAGATTCATAGGACTAGTGCACGTGAAGGATACATCTTCTTTGACACTCAAAAACACCATAAATGAAGTACTTACAAGTAATAAGTTGAGTTTTAGTCAGGTAATTTATTCTTTACTTTTTTGTTATTTCAATTTAATTTAATATATATTTATATATTAATTGTTTTAAATTTTAATAGATAAGAGGACAACGTTACGATGGGGCTAGCAATATGCGGGGGGAATTCAATGGTTTGAAAGCTTTCATATTACAAGAGAATGACACGGCTTTTTATGTACATTGCTTTGCACACCAACTTCAATTAGTAGTTGTGGCTGTAGCAAAGAAGCATGATGGTGTTAGTGACTTTTTTGAGCAAATTTCGTTGGTGGTTAATGTTGTTTGTGCCTCGTGTAAAAGAAAAGACTTACTACGAGAGCAAGCAAGAGAAAGGGGTGCAAAAAGGCTAGTGTAGTGGTGAACTTGAAACCGGGAGAGGGTTAAATCAAGAGACAACACTTGTTCGAGCGGGAGAAACAAGATGGGGTTCACATTTCAACACACTCACAAGTTTCATGAAGTTGTTTGCAGATGTTCTTGTAGTTTTAGATTTTGTGAAAGAGGAGGGAGGGTCATTGGCAAACCGTTAACAAGCATCTGGAATCTTAGCATATTTTAAATCATATGAGTTCGTGTTTTACTTACATATGATGTATGACATTTTACACCTCACGGGTACATTGTCAAAGCAACTTCAAAGAAAAGATCTAGACATTTTAGAAGCGGCTTCGATGGTTAGAGGGACAATGGAGGCATTGCAATTTTTTAGAAACATAGGGTTTGCTAGCATTTTGCTAAAAGTATCATCTTTTTGTCAAACACACGAAATTGATACTTTAGATATGGAAGAGTTGTATATTGGTGCGAGAAAACGTAGGACTACAAAGACTAATAGGTTTCATTTTGAGGTTGAAATCTTCAACACGGTGGTAGATATGCAACTTACAGAATATCGGGATCGATTTAGTGAAACAAGCACCCAATTACTAGAATACATGGGTGCTTTGAGCCTTTGTGATTCATTTGCACAATTTGACAAATCAAAGTTATTGAAGTTGGGTAAGTTATACAAGTATGACTTTGATGATTCAGATATGATAGACCTTGAAGGACAACTTGAGATATTTTATCACTCTTGCACAAAGATTAGCGCTTCACTAGTTTGAAAAGAATTTCCGACCTTTCTCGTTTGATGGTTAGTACGGGGAAGCATCGATCTTATCCTTTGGTTTATAAGCTTTTAAAGTTGGCTTTGATATTACCCGTAGCAACCGCAAGTGTAGAAAGATGTTTTTCAAAGATGAAGCTCTTGAAGACCGACTTGCGTAACAAAATTGGCGATGAATTTTTGAACGACGCATTGCTTTGTAATATCGAGACCGAAGCACTTGCGAAAGTTGAGAATGAAAAAGTAATGGAGCGGTTTCAAAAGATGTATGCACGAAGAAGACAAATTTAAATTCTAATAGATCGTTGTTATATTATGTTTAACCAGAAAAAAAAAATTGTATTAGATATTTTATATTATGTTTGACCGGATTTTATTTTTAATGTTTTATATTATGTTTGACCGGAAAAAAAAATTTGTGCAACCCCTACTACTAATTCCTGCGTCCGCCTCTTCTGATAGCCAATCAAAAGAGCAAAATAATTTTCTTATAAACATCACTAATTATTAGGATTTGTGGTTGTTCGGTAACCTTTTAATGAAACCTTTACAGGTTATCTTTGTATCACTCAGTACTGATGCATTTGGTATACAGTCTCGAACAACCTCTGAACGAGTCAAAACCCATGTAATTAACATGCATCCAAACAGTTTAGCAATCTCATTCTTACCTTCTATTAATCATTAAGAAGTTGGAGACATTTTGTTCAACATTAAGCGCCATCCAATAAACAACCCCTTTGTATATAGAATTTTTTTTTAAAATATTTTCTTGTTTTATCAACAGAGTGTAAATACGCTCATTTAGAATAATAATTATAATATTAAAATTTAGATGTATGAAAGGGTTCATATTTACTCGGGAAATTTGAAATTTATTACATCTAATCTTTATTTATGAGATGTAGATATATTGTCTATTATCAACAATTCTCAAAATTTAATTATTTCATTAAGTTTTAGATTTGTGGTTTAGTTAATGCTAATAATGTATTAAAGATTTATATAATAATATAGTATTTGTATTAAACTATCTACACGATCTACTGATCAAAAACTTTAAATAAAATTAACTTAAATGTTGAGATTATTTTTTATTTAACCGTGAAAACGAAATTATGGTCCTTTTATTTATTCATTACGAAGGCAAAGTAAACAAATTTTAATCATAAAAAATACAATAAACATATAACTAACCAAATATAATAAACCGTGCTTACAAGCAACCCAATATTTTAAAGGAACATGAAGAGTTGAATTTTTTTTAAAGGCAATACAATAAATTAGGGAAAAAAAAGGGAGTTGCTTGCAGCTGAACAAAGTACATAAACCAAGAAGAAACCAACAATAAGCAAGAAAGGAAAGGAGACCAAAAAAACTACACCAGACAAACAGAGGCAAAACAAATGAGCAAGCAGCACGAAAAAAAATAAATAAATAAATAAATAAATAATTCAAGACTTATTCTTTTGTTTCCACAAAACCGATTGCTTAAATCACAAGGCTTCCCCGTGACTTAGGATTCCAACAAAAATATTGTTGGACCAACCCAATATGTTCAGGTTTTAATCTAATTTAAATTATTAATTTAGTTGATTACACAATGTTTATATTTTAAGGATCGTATTATCTTAAGTGATATTGTGTTTGAAACTGTTTGCAGCCAGATGTATATGTCTTTAGCATGAGGTTATTGGTGGCTCGTGATGTGTCTCATGTAATGAATTTTACTACCGGCAAAGTATTCCTATTTTTTTTATTGCTATGAATAGATTATTAAGGTTTCACTATTTGATTAACCTTGAAACGAACATGTATGTTAAATTGTACGAATGTGTTAATCATTTTATATCTTTAAACATCTTCATGTATCTTTGTTGTTGGGCTTCTTCAAGACCATGTCAACCCCATAGTGTCTCTGATGAGGGATGAGAAGAAATATGTTAGTTCTCCTTTGCAAATATCGAAGACTAGCAATACTTACTAAATACCCACTTTCCATCTAAGAATAAACCAACAAATCAATACGAATTTTCGTAAAGGGTAAGAATTCATGTTCTATATATCATATTTAAGGTTAGGCCCATGTCCAGAAATAAATGCATAGCTCATATTTAAGTCAAAGAACATGAATTTTCGGTACTTCATTTTGTAGGAACTATTATGGTTCACTTAACACAAAAATTAAGAGGTTTATCTACCAGACCAAAAACAAATCATTGAAACTCCATGTTGATTTATACGGCATAACTTTAGTGATGTCCATAGACGTTGATAATGGGGACATGCTTTCGTTATAGCATCATATTTTCATCTCTTCTTATCATAACATTGTAACAAGAAAATAATAATGTCCTTTCATTTATTCGTTTAATATAGAACCCCACATTCATTTCTTTTTATTAAATCATTGTGCGTTCATGCTTCAACTATAGTTACAAAATTTGAGAAGAAAATACCCAAATTACCATCGTGGAGCTGCACATCAAGAAATATTGAAGCTTATTTCATGGGTCATGTTTAAGCTCCACTTTAACTATATCCTTGGGCCGTGCTTAGCACCGCCGGGAAACCTCACTAGTATATATATATATATATATATATATATATATATATATATATATATATATATATATATATATTTTATAGAAGACAAAAAACCCTAAAAATGCATAAAAAAATATTTAGATATCATAAATCTTTTTTTTTTGACATTATATATACAAAAATCGCAACTTTATTAACAAATTCGCTGAAAAAAAAATTTGAAAAAAAATCGATTTTTTAATTTTTTTTTCTTTCAGCGAATTTATTAAAAAAACTACGATTTTTTTATATATAAAGTCAAAAAAAAGATTTGTGATCTCTACCTAATTTTTATGATTTTTAGGGTTTTTTTTGTTTTTCAAATAACTCTTCCCTATATATATATATATATATATATATATATATATATATATATATATATATATATATATATATATATATATATAGAGAGAGAGAGAGAGAGAGTGTGTGTGTGTGTGTGTGTTTGTGTGTGTGTTAAGTTCATTTGAGATCACTAAATTTTTTAGGAACAATACGATCACTTTTTCAACATTTATTTTAGAGTTTATCTTATGTCGAAAAAAATATTCAAAAATATATAAATTCATCGTTTTTCAACCTCTTTCCATATTTACATTCGAAAAAAAAATTATCTAAAAAATGATCATCATATGCAAATTTTTCTTAAATAAACTCATTTTTTTGAAAAAAAAATTTCAACAAATCACATTTTATATTAACAGCTTAAAAAATTACGATATTTAAAAAAAATCTAGAAAAAGATAAAAAAAAATGTGCATATATCCACAAACTCAAATGTGCATGATTTTTCAACATTGGTTTTAGAGTTTATCTTATATCGAAATAAATAACTAAAAATATGTAAAATTATCATTTATTAACCTCTTTCGATATTGATATTCGGAAAAAAAAAAGTTTACATAAAATGTGCATCATATGCACATATACATAAAATGAAAATAACCATATATGCACCTCTGCATATATGCACATTAACATACCGTTGAAAAACATCTTAATAAGTTAGGATACTACTATAGAAGGTGTTTTTCCAAATTATTCGTTTTTGTAAAGGGACTCGACGAGTTGGAGGCCCCAAACTCGTCGAGTAGGAACGAGATATTTTTGGACGCGAGACTCGAAGTCTACTCGACGAGTCGAGAAGCCTCAACTCGACGAGTAGACCAGGCCAGAGTGAAACCCTAATTTTCAGGGTTTGCATCCTATTTAAAGGAATTTAACGCCCCATTGTAGCCTCCCTCATCGCCTCCCTCAGTCCAGAAAACCCTAATTCAAGATCTTGAGCTTTGTGAGTGTGTGTGAGTGAAAAAGGATTGATTCTTTGCCATTTTCTTGAAGGAATAGAAGCTAGAAGTGCTTGGTTGAGGGAAGGAGCTTTGGATCCAGAAGAGGAACTTCATTTCCAGCTCATTTGAGGTATAAAGTCTACACCTTGTCTATTTGTTCAGTAGATCTATTCATGGAGTAGTTTAGGGCTTTTAGGAGCATATTGTGGAACCATTCATGGATACAAGCATGTTTTGGGGTAATAAATTCAGATCCATTGTCTTTGAGGGACTCCATGGCATAAAGCTGCCAACTTTATGGCCATGGGAGTCCCATGCATCTTATGGATCACTTTTTAGGGCTTTTTGAGCTAAATAACTCATGCATGCGCGTAAAGTTTGAAACTTTACGTGATATATTGACCCTAAGGAGCCAGATCCACGTTTTGGATGCAGTAAGCCCGACTAGAAATGACTGAATAGATTTAGACCATGGGGGACTCGACGAGTTGCTCATACGACTCGGCGAGTTGGGCCGTTGTCCCCCAACCTTTTCTGTTACGGAGCAAACTCGCTGAGTCTAGAAGATGACTCAACAAGTTGGCCATAGTGTGGGTTACGAAGGTTGATGAACTCGGCGAGTGCAAGGAGGGACTTGGCGAGTTATGGGTAAAAGGTCCCGACTATGCTTTGAGGATGAACTCGACGAGTTCATGAAAGGACTCGACGAGTAGGATCGGGATTTCAGGGTTTCATGGATGATGGAACTCGACGAGTTGATGGACCAACTCGGCGAGTTGAGTCAACCAGGATGTTGACCTTGACCAGGATGTTGACTTTGGCTTTAACCATTGACCAGAGTTACCCTTGGAGGGGTTATGAGTATGAAAGAGTAATTAAAGGAGATAATTATGTGTAGGAGTTTGAAAGGAGTTGATCCAGGAGCCGATGACAGATCAGCTACTTCACGACATTGAGGTGAGTTACCTTCCAGTAGAAGTGGGTATAAGGCCACAATGTCGGCCCACTACTAGGTGTCATTAGTTAGATGACTGTCTTCGTGATAGTTGTCTGGTATGCTACTATCTGTTATGCTATATGTGCTAGTATGTTATGTTACTATGTGGTAGTGGTAACGGTGAAATAGTCCCCGGTTACCGGTTGAAAGATACCGAAGGGGAGGCCAGCTCCCGATTACCGGTTGAAAGATACCGAAGATGAGGCCTGCTTCCAACTATGCTAGGCAGTTACCGGTGGAAAGATACCGAAGGGGAGTCCAGCTCCCAGTTATGCCAGACAGATACCGTTTAAAAGATACCGAAGGATAGGCATTATGTGTTTATATGGTATGTGCTATGATGGGGGAACTCACTAAGCTTTGTGCTTACAGTTTTCAGTTTTGGTTTCAGGTACTTCCTCTTCGAAGGGAAAGGAGTCGGCACGATAGCAGCACATCACACACACGATTTTCCGCATATGAGATTTCTGGGATTTGTACTCTGACATTGTTACTATATTATGACAGCCTTTTGAGACATATGATATATGGTTTTTATGAAATGAAATAACTTGATGATGTTTTCTATAAATTGTGTTATGAATCGTTAAATCAAAAATGAAATTTTTAGTCTGAAATATTGGGATGTTACAAGTTGGTATCAGAGCCTTGGTTTGAGGGATTCGGACACACCTTCAGGGGTGTTTGGACTCAAATCGAGGGTTTGAAAGATTTTTACAAGGAAATAATTTTTCTAAAAAGTAAAATAAAAAGTTTTGATAAAAAACAAGGTGTGTGATGCGTGCAATCGGCCGAGCTCAAGTAAGTTTCCCCCAAGATACCCATACATATTATGTTATGATATATAATATGATTATGAGAACTGCATGCTAGATTAGATCTGAGGATCTAGGAAGGATGACTTATATGCCTATTGTATGTGAATGAGAACTGCATGCTAGATTAGGGCTTAGGATCTAGGAAGATGCCTTATGTGCCTGCTATATATGCTTATTGAATTACATGCTAGAACTGATCAGCTAGTGATATGATAGCCTGAATAGGATATGCTTGATTTGGTTACTCAATGCTCGAATGCTACCTGCTTTGTGCTTTTAGGAGTTATAGTTATCTTTAACGAACTAGTTAACGAATACGTTAAGTTACATATTGCGAGGACTAAATAATGTCAAAAGGTTAGGTATAGCCCTATGTTGCAACTCTTGTTTGAGTCCAACCGTTGTAGCGTAGGACCTCTCATTCGAAGAATTATCTGGTCTTAGTGATATGTAATGGTATTCGCAAGCTAGTTAGTTAAAGGTAACAGGGATTTCTTATGCAGCTGATGGCGGAGAGCAAGTCGGAAATCCTTGAGCAAAGTACGGATAGATGTGGAAGGTAATACGGGCCCGTACTACTGAAAGCAAAGGATCCGTACTCGAATCAAGAAGAGCTGAGATAGAACCAGGGAACTTGTAGTGTGCGAGACCTCTCGAGGTTATGTATGACCCTGAAGATTATATGTTTGTTTCAGAATGGTGGTGACACGTCACGGAGCGGGAGGTTCAGGGTGAGGATCAGGTTCAGGTTCGGGTTCGGCTTCCGAGCCAGTCGATGAGAGATTGTGTGAGGTCATCGCGTCTGAGATTACGAGAGGCATCCTTGAGGCGACCCCGGTGATTTTCGGATCGATCAAAGAAGGGATCATTGAGTTGATGGAGGATCATCTCAGGGCGTTCAGGAGCGACATGGCATCTGGCTAGTCAATGACACGCACACTCTCCTTTAAGGATTTCTAGGGAGGTGGTGCGCCAGACTTCCACGGGGTGAATGACCCCATCGTGGACAGGAGGTGGATTGCAGAAATAGAGTCTGCTCAGTTGACGAGCTTCTACCCTGAGGGGTCGAAGGTCTGGTATGCTGCAGGATGTTTGTGGGACCGAGCTCGAGATTGGTGAGAGGCAGTCAGTGATTTGTTGGGAGCCCCAGCCATTGAGGCTATGACCTGGTCGGACTTTGTGATCAGGTTTAGGGCTGAGTTTGTGCCGGTTGTGGAGCTTCAGCAGCTGGACGGGGAGTTTATGGATATGAGGCAGACGACTGAGTCGGTGGCAAAGATTACCGCCAAGTTCAGGGAGAGGGCCTTACTGGTGCCTCAGTACGCGGGGGATGAGGAGATGGGGAAGACCCTCTACCACGACATGCTGAGAGCTGACATCCGGAAGCATGTCAGCTACTCGGCATGACCGACATCGGATGACATGATTGCGAGGGCAAGGGAGAGGGAGATTGACATAGAGCACATCAGGAAGAGGAAGGCGGAGACTGAGCAGGTTACTGGGGTTTCAGGGAAGAAACCCAAGGGATTCGACTCTAGGTCGAAGGGCTAGCAGGGCCGGAGCCACTTTTGGAAATACGGAAGGTCACATGAGGGATTTTGTCGGACTGGAGGATCGGGTTGCTATAAGTGCGGCAAGACTGGGCACTTTGGCAGGGATTGTACTGCCCCTACTCCCACCTTTCGTACATCAGACCTAATTTGCTTTCATTGCAATCAGAAGGGCCATAAAAATGCCAATTGCCCGAGATTGACAGCAGCAGCGCCAGTGGCGGTGCCAACTCCAGCGACCCTGCGGATCACAGATGGCCGAAAGGGCAAGACAGATGCTCCATTGGTGAGGAGTCGAGCCTTCCAGTTGACCTCCAAGGAGGCGCGTGCCGCACCGGATGTGGTGACGGGTATGTTTCTTCTCCCTAACTCTTATTACATGTCGGTTATGATATTTATGTGTTGTGTTTATGTGTTATATTTAGGATCGTTCCATGTGAACGACATCCCAGTTCAGGTGTTATTTGACTCGGGGGCTACCCGATCATTTTTCTCTCTTGCTCTCAGTAAGAGGTTTTCTGAGTCTTCAGGCATGTTAGATTGTCCTTTAGAGGTCGAGATTGCTGACGACCGATCTGTCCGAGCATCAGAGGTTTTCAGAGATTGTGTCTTGAGGTTTCATGACGAGCGTTACCTCGTAGACTTGGTTCCCATTCCGTTACGTGGGAACAAGGTTATCATCGGCATGGATTGGCTGAGCGCTAATGGGGCGGTGATCGACTGTGCACAGCAGCTGGTGCGTATCAAGACCCCAAGTGGGGGAGAGCTGGTGATTAAGGGTGAGAGGCCACAGTGTGGACCAGTTATGTGTTCGGCAGCAAGGGCTAAGCGCTACCTTCAGCAGGGTTACGCAGGGTATGTCGCCTACGTTATGGATACCCGGGAGGCGGGTAAGGCGACTGTGAGTGAGGTACTAGTGGTGCGAGAGTACCCGGATGTATTTCCAGAGGAGCTGCCTGAGGTACCTCTGGAGAGGCAGGTGGAGTTCAGGATCCACCTAGTCCCTGGTGCGCCTCCGATAGCCAATGCACCATATTGGTTGGTTCCTCCCGAGATGCAGGAGTTTTCTACACAGCTACAGGAGCTGTTAGACAAGGGATTCATTAGGCTGAGCATTTTGCCCTGGGGAGCCTCGATCCTGTTTGTGAAGAAGAAGGACGGGTCGCATCGGATGTGTATAGACTACCGGGAGCTGAACAAGGTAACAGTGAAGAACCGTTACACACTTCTGAGGATTGATGATCTCTTTGATCAGCTATAGGGGGCATCTTGGTTTTCCAAGATCGATTTGCATTCAGGATATCATCAGATGAGAGTCAGAGACGAGGATGTACAGAAGATTGTGTTTCGGACTCGCTATGGCCACTACGAGTTCGTGGTGATACCCTTCGGGCTCACCAATGCTCCTGCCGCGTTCATGGACCTCATGAACCGCGTATGCAGATCGATGCTGGATCGGTCTGTGATAGTCTTTATTGATGACATCTTGGTTTACTCCAAGAAGCAAGAGCAGCATGAGCAGCACTTGCGGGAGGTGTTGGATACCCTTAGGAGGGAAAGATTGTATGCCAAGTTCTCTAAGTGTGAGTTTTGGTTGCGTGAGGTGCAGTTTCTGGGGCACCTTGTCAACCAGAACGGGATTTTGGTTGACCCGACCAAAGTGAAGGCCGCGATGAGATGGGAGGTTCCGAAGTCTCCATCTGAGATTCGGAGTTTCCTTGGGTTCCGTATCATGGAGGCGTGCGTCAGGTTTTGATGGAGGAGGCGCATAAATCCAGGTTTTCTATCCATCCGGGGGCGACGAAGATGTACAGAGACCTTCGTCCTGATTATTTGTGGCCCTGCATGAAGCAGGATGTAGCCTGGTACGTCGAGAGATGCCTGACCTGCAGGAAGGTCAAGGCCGAGCACCAGAGGCCTCATGGTAAGACACAGCCGTTGGATATCCCTATGTGGAAATGGGAAGATATTACTATGGATTTCATCACAAATCTTCCCAGGACCGCACGAGGGGTGGATTCGATTTGGGTCAACGTGGATCGGTTGACCAAGAGTGCTCATTTTATCCCGATTCAGGAGAGCATATCGGCCGAGAAGCTGGCCGACATCTACATCAGAGAGGTAGTATCTCGACACGGAGTGCCAATTTCCGTGATTTATGACCGAGACGTGCGATTCACTTCCAGATTCTGGAAGAAATTTTATGACGAGTTAGGTACTAGTCTGCATTTTAGCACAGATTTTCACCCTCAGACGGATGCTCAGAGTAAGCGGACCATCCAGACCTTGGAGGACATGCTGCGAGCATGCGTATTAGACTTCGGTGGTAGCTGGGATACCTACCTTCCCTTGGCAGAGTTTTCCTACAATAATAGCTACCACGCAAGTATCGATCGTCCTCCCTTTGAGATGTTATATGGGAGGAAGTGCAGAACCCTGATATGGTGAGGTGAGGTTGGACAGAGGGTCATGGGGAGTACCGAAGTGGTACTCAAGACGATAGAGAGGATCCAGCAGGTCCGGAGCAGGCTTCAGACTGCTCAGAGTCGGCAGAAGAGCTATGTTGACAGACGCCGATCGGACCTGGAGTTCCAGGTCGGGGATATGGTTCTCCTTAAGGTGTCACCTTGGAAAGGTGTCATATGGTTCAGGAAGCGGGGCAAGTTGGGCCCCATATACATTGGTCCTTTCAGGGTTGCGGCCCGGGTGGGCAAGGTGGCGTATAGGCTGGATCTGCCAGCCGAACTTAGTCAGATCCACAGTACCTTTCATGTCTCCCAGCTGCGGAAGTTCCTGGTAGATGACTACGTGGTGGTACCTCTAGAGGATATTCAGGTGGACGACAGCCTCAACTACATCGAGCGGGCGGTAGCCATCCTCGACAGGAAGACGAAGGATCTGAGGAACAAGAAGGTCGAGTTGGTGAAGGTGCAATGGCAGCACCGCAAGGGCTCAGAATGTACTTGGGAGCCGGAGGACGAGATGAGGGAGCACTACCCCGAGCTTTTTCTGGATGCAGCAGCAGACTTCGAGGATGATGTCTAAAATAAGTGGGGGGAGATTTGTAACGCCCGGTTCCTGGTATATATTTTATTAAAAAATTATTCGTTTTTGCAAAGGGACTCGACAAGTTGGAGGCCCCAAACTCGTCGAGTAGGCACGAGATATTTTTGGACGCGGGACTCGAAGTCTACTCGACGAGCCGAGAAGCCTCAACTCGACGAGTAGACCTGCCAGAGTGAAACCCTAATTTTCAGGGTTTTCACCCTATTTAAAGGACTTTAACGCCCCATTCTGTCCTCCCTCATCGCCTCCCTTAATCAAGAAAAACCTAATTCGAGATCTTGAGCTTTGTAAGTATGTGTGAGTGAAAAAGGAGTGATTCTTTGCCATTTTCTTGAAAATTGAAGCTAGAAGTGCTTGGTTGAGGGAAGGAGCTTTGGATCTAGAAGTGGAACTTCATTTCTAGCTTATTTGAGGTATAAAGTCTATACCTTGTCTATTTATTCAGTAGATCTCTTCATGGAGTAGTTTAGATCTTTTAGGAGCATATTGTTGAACCATTCATGGATGCAAGCATGTTTTGATGTAATAACATCAGACCCAGAGTCTTTGAGGGACTCCATGGCATAAATGTGAAAACTTTATGGCCATGGGAGTCCCATGCATCTTATGGATCACTTTTTAGGGTTTTTTGAGCTAAATAACCCATTCATGCATGTAAAGTTTGAAACTTTACGTGATATATCGACCCTAGGGAGCCAGATCTACGTTTTGGACGCAGTAAGCCCGACTATAAATGACTGAATAGATTTAGACCATGGGGGACTCGACGAGTTACTCATACGACTCGGCGAGTTGGGGCGTAGTCCCCCAACCTATTCTGTTACGGAGCAAACTCGTTGAGTCTAAAATATGACTCAACAAGTTGGCCATGGTTTGGGTTACGAAGATTGAGGAACCCGGCGAGTGCAAGGAGGGACTCGGTGGGTTGTGGGTAAAAGGTCTTGACTATGCTTTGAGGATGAACTCGACGAGTTCATGAAAGGACTTGACGAGTAAGATCGGGATTTCAGGGTTTCATGGATTATGGATCTCGACGATTTGATGGACCAACTCGGCGAGTTGAGTCAACCAGGATGTTGACTTTGACCATGATGTTGAGTTTGACTTTAACCATTAACTAGAGTTGACCCTTGGAGGGGTTATGAGTATGAAAGAGTAATTAAAGGAGATAATTATGTGCAGGAGTTTGAGAGGAGTTGATCCAGGAGCCGAGGACAGATCAGCTACTTCATGGCATTGAGGTGAGTTACCTTCCAGTAGAAGTGGGTCTAAGGCCACAATGCCAACCCACTACAAGGAGTCGTTAGTTAGATGATTGTCTTCGTGATAATTGTCTGGTATGCCACTATATGTTATGCTATATGTGCTAGTATGTTATGTTACTATGTGGTAGTGGTAGGGGGTGAAATAGTCCCCGGTTACCGGTTGAAAGATACCGAGGGGAGGCCATCTCCCGGTTACCGGTTGAAAGATAACGAAGGGGAGGCCAGCTCCCAGCTATGCTAGGCAGTTACCAGTTGAAAGATACCGAAGGGGAGTCTAGCTCCCAGTTATGCCAGACAAATACGGGTTAAAAGATACCGAAGGATAGGCATTATGTGTTTATATGGTATGTGGTATGATGGGGGAACTCGCTAAGCTTTGTGCTTACGGTTTTCAGTTTTGGTTTCAGGTACGTCCTCTTCGAAGGGAAAGGAGCTGGCACGATAGCAGTGCATCACAAACACGATTTTCCGCATATGAGATTTATGGGATTTGTACTCTGACATTGTTACTATATTATGACAGGCTTTTGAGACATATGATATATGGTTTTTATGAAATGAAATAACTTGATGATGTTTTCTATAAATTGTGTTATGAATCGATATATCAAAAATGAAATTTTTAGTCTCAAATATTAGGATGATACACTAAATGTATTTAATCACATGTGACTATATGTAATTAATCACATGTGATTGTATGTAATTCATCACATATGATTTAAGAAAAGATTTGTTTTCGCGTTCTTAATTCAACAGTTTTTATCGTGTATATAGTAACATGTGACTATATGTATTAATCACATATGATTTTATGTATTTATAAAAAAATTTATATATGATTAATGCATATAATCATATGTGATTATATAATTTAATCACATTTGACTGTGTTTATTTAATCACATGTGATTTATATATATAAGATTTATTCGCGTTCACAATTCAATAATTGTTTTTGTGTTATCGATTGTATGTTTTTTTGAAAAAAAAATTATATTTATAATATATATGGTTTATAAATAAAAAGAGTTAAAAACATTTTTTTCTATTTACATAATATACTCTAACGAACTAATATTCTTTTTAATCTATATAACTTTATGTGTCTTAATTATTACTCAAAATTTAAATAAGTACGATAATTATATTTATTAATCAATTCAATGGATTTATTATGCTAAAAAATGATTTAACTTCACCCAGTATTAAGTGTGTTAGCATTATTCCAAAAATTAGGTCCATTATTTACTAAGCCCAAATAAACTTTAACCTATATAGAATATTTGAAAAGTCAAAATAGAAATTTAACCTCCTCATCTCAAATTACAGGAAAAAACGACGCCGAATTCCAACTCCTTCTTTCTCTTCAGCCGACATATTCATTTCCGGTGGCTCCTTCCTCTGACGAATATTTCTTCTCCGACTAAGCTGGAGACTCAAATCCATGTTGCAGTTGCAGGACGATGTTGGAAAGTAGAAAATAACGGTGGAAAGTACCAAAAACACGCTCCTGAGTCGTCCTAATTATTCTGACGACACCTTCATCCTCCTTCATTCAACGAAACTATCTTCTCCGATTAGCTGAATGCTGCCACTAGTGACTCATTTAAGCCAGATCTCCTTCGACAGTTTGTTATCAGTCAAACATAATGATGTATATTGTAGGTCTGATTCGATACTTAGGTTGTCTCCATCACGGATATTGACCGGTGGCCACCCTTGGCTCAGGCTGCGCAACGACGGGGGAGGGGGGGGGGGGTGGGAAGTCCGTGATTCACTTTGTTGTTTCTTCAACTCTGATCTCAAATAGATGAAGGAGGAGGGAAATGGCGATAAGTGAAGAGGTGGTTACGACGGTGGGAGGCCGAGGTAGATGGCAACATGCAGATCTGGAGAGCGAAGAGGAGCCGATACGGTGGATCTCGCAGCGTTACGGTGGTTCCGACGGTGTAACGGTGGTTCCGACGGTGGCGTAACGGTGGTTCCGACGGCAGCCTAGCGGTGGTTCTGACAATAGTCTGGTGGTCTAAATTTAAATTAAGATGAGAAAATATGTGTAAACTGTGTGACCGATATATATATATATATATATATATATATATATATATATATATATATATATATATATATATATATATAATTTCACTTGAATTTGGATGCTTAATAATATAATGTTAATATTGCACGCATTTGATTACTCAGTAAAACACAATGTTCCACTTATTGCATTAAGTGAGAATCGTTGCTTGACCTTATTTAGCCATCATCTTGTGGACTCCCTTCACACCATATAGCATGAGCCTAGGGTACTTTTGTGAATACATTCTTTCATAGTTATTATTTTTTTTAACATAAACTTTTTCCAGGCAGAAGTTATGTGTTCAGCGGATGATCTGTTAAGAAGTGGTGATGTGCAGAAGAGGTGTAAAAGAAAGATTTTCCTAATGGTATTCCAGAATGTGGGGCAAATTCCCTTCGATTTTCCCTTGTCTCATACACTGCCCAAGTAACATATACAGTTTTTATATATTCGGCAAAGATTTTGTATTCATAGTCTAAGGGCATGTTTGGTTCCCGGATTCGAATGGAATTGGATTTCAAGATTTCATTCCATGGCATATTTGGTTGCCAAAATTCAAAATTCAAATGATAATTTAAAGAACAAAGTTCATGGTTATGAAATCTAAAAGTTCATTGCTGATAATACAATCATTGCTCAATTGGATAAAAAAAATTAACATCAAACAGGTAACATATGAATTTATTTCTACATTTAGATTTTATTTCTACATTTAGGATGCTATTTTTGCTTATTGTTTTTTTGTTTTACAGTTCTCATCATTGGACTCTGAGATGATTATTGACGATAAAATCAAACGTACTATCTTACCACCACCGAATCATTTGAGATTGTAACCGCCGACAACTACTTCAACTAAGCAGCCTATTGAGATTGTTAACACCACCAAATCATTTGAATGTTCTTCTTTGAAAGATGGTGTTGGTGCTCCTTGCTTGAAGATCCCAAAAATGGAAAAGCTCGAATAAGTTTAAGTCATTCATCATTATTTGACATTTTAGTTTAAAGACATTTTTTATTAGTTTTTATTGTTTGTTAATGGATTTGTTTGACAAATAATTTGTTTTGATTTTGAAGTTTATGTTTGTTTTTATTTGTTTCCCATAAGTTTTCTTTTTAAATTATTATGTAATATCTATAATCGTTTCTATGTTATTTTTATGTGCGTTCACTACGTTTAACGCGTGTTATAATCTAGTGTATATATATATATCCTCTTTAATAAATGAAAGTTTTTTTTGCCACTTGTTACACTTTCATTCAATTTGTCAAATGTTATTTTGTGGTTATTTTGAATTATGTTTTTTCCACATGTCATTTTATGAGTTTTTCCTATTTTATTAAATTTCACATAATTTTTTAATGTAATAATTGTAATAAATGTAGTAATATTGGATATCAATTTCATTAATGAAATTACCTTTTAATTTCAAAATTCTTAAAATTAAATCTCATTAGTTTCTTTTATTTATTTAAATTATTTGTTTAAATTTAAAGATAAAAAACATTTACATTATAATAATTCATTATTTTCGTATTTTTTTTATAAAATCAAAGTTCTTAAATATTTTGACATTTATATTTAGTTTTTATTTTTAAATTAACTCATGTAATACATGGGTCTCACATCTAGTGTGTGTGTGTGTGTGTAAATATATATATATATATATATATATATATATATATATATATATATATATATATATATATATATATATATATATATATATATATATATATATATATATATAGGGAGTCGTTCAAATGAGAACCATAAAAGATTAAGAACCCCAATTAATTAGTAAATATTTACAAGATACTCTTATTAAACATGTTAAAATCCTATTTTTTTGTGTTTTTGGTACGAAAAGTGCAAACTTATAATTTTTATAGTCTAATATTTTCATCCATATATACTCTCATATTTTAACACAAAACATTATATAAACTACAGATTTGCACAGTCCATTTATAGTTTAATGCAAAAAAATTCACAACTTAATAGAAACTGTTTTACAATAATTCACTAATTCAAAGAAATCAAAAACTCAAACCCTACCACCACATGCTGCCACCAACCACCTGTATCAACATAGTAGCTGTCATTTCTTCCAAACCAGATCTGTAAATAAAGTCATGCATTAACAACTTAAATACTACATTCAGAGTCTAATTAAACCTATTAATTCACTCGTTTTAAATTTAATGCAAAACAATTATAAAAACTAGTGGCTTCTTACAAATTTATACAACAAAAAAAATAAATATATTCATAAGAAAATTAACACAAAAATTTATACATAAATCATTCATATTTTAACACAAATTTTAAAAAATTCACAGCAAAATGAAGTTAATTCACAGTTTAAACAGAAAATTCATAGTTTAATTCAGTCAATTCATATTTTTAAACACAAAAATCACAGTTTAATATAAAAAATTCACAGTTTAATATAGTCAATTTCACAATTTAAATAAATATTCACAGCTTAATGCAGTTAATTCAAAGTTTAAAATAGAAAAATCACAGTTTAATACATAAATTTCACAGCTTATTACAATAAATTTATAGTTTAATACAAAAAATATAAATTCACAACCATAATATCAATTTGAAACACTCAATACAGATAATTCACAGTTTAGTATACAAAATTCACAGCTTAATATAATAAATTCATAATTTAAGACAAAAAAAATTATATTTACAGCCATATTTTCAAATTAAAACTTATATCTATACGTTAATATATGAAGGCATTTCTATGTATTAAATTGTGAATTTAATATATTAAGTCGTGAATAAAATTCACAACATAATACACAATTCACAGTATTGTATACAAAATTCACAGATTAATATAATAAATTCACAATTTAACACAAGAAAAATAATATTTACACTCATATTTTCAAATTAAAACTTATATTTCTAAGTTAATATATGGAGGCATTTCTATGTACTAAATTGTGAATTTAATATATTAAGTCGTGAATAAAATTAACAACATAATACACAATTCACAGTTTAGTATACAAAATTCACAACTTAATATAATAAATTCACAATTTAAGACAATTTTTTTTTATATTTACAACCATATTTTCAAATTAAAACTTATATTTATACGTTAATACATGTAGACATTTCTATGTATTATATTGTGAATTTAGTATATTAAGTCGTGAATAAAATTCACATCGTAATACATAAAATTCACAGTTTTATACAATACATTCACAACTCAATTACAAGTATAATATCATATTTCAGTGTATTAAAAAACTCATTCACAGTTTAATACATAAATAAATTATATCATATTTCAGAAGCAAACATAAAAAAATATAAATGAATCATAAAAGATAATAACTTATCTGAAATCAACGAATAAGATGCTTACTCTACCACCACCACCACTATCAACACCGCCAACTATCGTACACTGCAATCAACCATCACCACCACCAACCATCCGTGCCAACATCGCCAATATCCTTCCCTTTAAAATCAGATCTGGATAAAACAAATCAGAATTCACAGTTTAATACAACATTTCAAACACTAATTCAAAACTTAATTCAACATTTTAGACACTAATTCAACACTTAATACATCAAAAATTACACATTCACATTTTTAATAACTTAGACAAATTAATACATAGAAAACACATATTCACAACTTAATGACTTGACTTACCGCATTTCATTGAGGCACTTCATCAAACACTTTGTGTGCACCAGATACATCAGATCCATAATCACCATAAACCATCAGATCCGACCAAACATATAATATTTTCATCATCTCTGAAGTTAGGTGATGTTGTTTGTTTCTCCGGAGAGGTTTGACGGTAGTGGTTTAACGGAAAGAACAGATCCATATCTTCAGAGGAAAAAAAAACAACCAAATTTCATAGGTCTGAGATGAAGAACACAAAACCAAATGTGCAACCTGAAGAACATGACACCAGATCTCGTCTGAACTCTTTCATTATTGTCAGACCTTACAGATCTGAACGTCAGTGGTGGTAGAAATCGTAACTCTAGACCACAGCTTGTAGATCTGGACAATGGTACGGAAGATCTAGTGGTAGATCTAGTGTTCCGATAACAAAAAATGTTAGATCTGAAGGTGGAGGCGAAACTGATGGCAGATTAGTAAGTGGAGGTTCTAGATCTGACCACATCTCGAAAGATCTAGACTAGGAACACAATCAGAAATGAGAAAAAATCACTAGAATCATTCAGATCTGGTTAGATCTGAGCAAACAAAACAAAAAAAAGTCATCGAAATTATGTCGTCGGAGATGATAGGCGGTGGAAGGTAGATCTGAAGCGGAAATACCTCGGTGATGTCGTTTTTTTGTTGTGGTTCCAGATCTGAAGAGAAAAAAACAAGATTGACTTGACATTCCGGCGAAGGTTAAGCGGCCGGCGACGGTGGTGCCGGCCGTGGTCGGTGGTGGTGGTAATAAGGAATGTGCGTTCTTCAAAAATGGTGGGAGAGTTTGAAAGAATTTATCATTTGAAAAAGTAGATCTGATTTAATGGTTCGTACGGTTCTTAATCTTTTTTGGTTTTCATTTGAAACTTTACCTATATATATATATATATATATATATATATATATATATATATATATATATATATATATATATATATATATATATATATATATATATATATATATATAATAGCCGTCTAGCGCGGGTACAATTTTTTTTTTTAGAAATAAGTTTCTAAATACGATTAGTTCTTTTGCGCAAATAACTTACTACATCTAAACAATTATCAATAAGAGTTATGCCAGCAGAAACGAAATCAGTAAAAATTAAAAATAAAAAATTAGCATTCTTTACAAATACACATGAACACATGATTGTTTATACATTATTAATCCTACAACACTTCTTTATACACCATATTTTATGTATAGATTTCACTGTCGTTGAATTGTTCATCATGGTTCACTAATACTTTTGTATTGGCACATGATATCCTTTTGGATAATGCCACATAAAATTGGCATTATGGAGAAACCGATTCTGGAAGATAAATACATACATTTGAAATTGTTTGCAATACTTCTTTACACACCACATTTGATGTATAGACTGCATTGTCGTTGAATTATTCGTGAGGGTTCACTAATACTTTTATATTGACACATGATATCCCTATGGATAATACCACATAAAGTTGGCCTTGCGAGAAAACCGATTCTGGAAAATAAATACATACATTTGGAATTGTTTGTCCTAAGCTTTAATGATTGTCATCGCAAAACATTATCAAATTATAAATTGTTTTCTCTTCCATGTTATTGTAAACATGTAATTTTCAGACTGACATAGAGGAATCCTTGGCAAAAATACCCTCTTTCCAGCATATTGACCAAGAACTATTTCAGCATCATTAACATTTTATCCTTAAAAATATGTATATTAAGTAAACTAAAAATTGTAAATGTGCTTTTTAAGGAAAATAACCATTTTTTTAGTTTGTGATAAATGGTCATTTACTCGTAAATTGCCTTGTGAGTTTGATCAGGGATGCTCAGGTTGAGGGCATGCGATCAAAGAACTGGAAGCTAGAGAGGATCAGGAGTGAGAACACCCAGTTTGTACAGAATAGTCGGGGACTATTGACCCGATGCGGTCGGGTATGGGTTCCGATGTCTTGTGGGGTTAGACAGACAGTGATGGAGGAGGCTCACAAGTCTCACTTTTCTATTCACCCGGGGGCCACTGTGACAACCCGAAATTTTGTATCTTGTAAAGTCAATCAATTCAATCAAAAGTCAGACTTGTTTCTGTTATCTGTTAGCCTTGTTAAGGGTCTGTTTGAGAGTTTCTAAGCCTAGTACACTCAAGGATTGTGTGTTAGGAGGTGTTAGCTTGAGTTCTTTGAGTTGCAATCGAGCCGGAAACACCATCAAAAGGAGTTCACGGCCACATCTAGGTTCATGGCCGTGAACAACTCCCATATATATAAGAAATTGGCTGATTTTCTTCACTTCTTCAACTCTAGCCGTGAACACACCCCATTCTCTCTCAACTTTCTTCAACCGTGAACACTCTAAAGGCTTCCAAAAAGTAAGTATCTCATCCATCTTCTTGTTGTCCATTAGAAACACTTGATTCCCCATGAAACAAACTCTTATTTGCATGAATCTTCAAGAGTTCACGGCCGTGAACCCTTCATAAGATCAAGCTTGGGCCGTGAACACATCATGTGTTCTATGGCCGTGAACCATTCTAAGGCCGTGAACACTCCTTGTGTGGCCGTGAACACCCTTCAATCAATCATATGTGATTCTAACACTCCATTGAGAGTGTTTCCTAGTCACTAAGGTTGTTTCCCTTACATGTTAGTTGTTATATACACTAATTGTATACATATATGTATCATTATATGTCATTTAGGACTCGTTTGTGTCTCGGTACTTCATTCGCAGAACTTATCATCCTTACTCGAATCTTCAATTGAATCACCCACATAAGGTGAGTTCATACCTCTATACTCTATCTTTTAAATGTTTTTAAATGCTTTTAAGCGGGGGGGGGGGGGGGAATACAAGTTGAACACAATATTATTGTGTCAATATTTCCCTGTGATAACCATCACATTAAAGGATTTCTTATGCTTTTGTAAGTGATCAAATCAATTCAAAAACTCTTTTAAAGGATGTTACATTGTTGTTTATAAAACTCCATTTTAAAGTACATGCATAACTCAGTAGATAATTGAGTCTTTCCTACAAATCAGGGACAGTTCAAAACAAACATACTAGTAAACTATAATAGGTATAGTTTAGGGATTCAGTTCATATTATAACTAGAACAGGAAGGAACATACTATAACTAGAACAGGAAGGAACATACTATAACTAGAACAGGAAGGAACATACTATAACCAGAAAAGAAAGGAACATACATAATATAACAAGAACAGATAACAATAATGTGAAACCACGACTTCACGACATAGCAATATACTTGTTATGTCGCGTTTTGAACCAGAGTCTCCCGGAGGGAGAGTGGGCATTGTGTGTATAGATCTATATGGGACTGACAATCCTATATCCCAACTGTTAGCTACAGTCCGGCAGTCAAGCCAAGGGGTGACAAATGTCACATTAGTTTCGATGCCAACAGGTCATCGTGTTAAATACTAGTCAATCAGCATGGTTATAACCACATCACATTTTAACCTTAATTAACAAACTGGCTTTAAGGTAGTTAGTGCTTCAGTAGTTATTTTATACAACATTACTGTACACTTTCAATTTCCCATTACATTCATATAGTGATATTCTCACATAAAAGGTAATGCAAACTATTTTCTAGTAAAAATAGTCATAAACTTGGGTAAACATACATTCTTACAAGATAACAAACAAAAAAAACAATCGGGTCTTGGTTCATTCAGTTAAAAAGGGGGCCGATAATGCTAACTTTATGATTCCTCGGTAGATGCATTAGGGATATATATTAATCGGATCCGACATGCAGTATGATGTGTGCTTTCCGCTTCATTTCCTGTTCCTTGTTTGGTTGTGGGCCTAGAGCAGATTCACACAGTCTACTATCTATTCGATCTTGATATATATATATATATATATATATATATATATATATATATATATATATATATATATATATATATATATCCTGTATACACCAAGTAATCATAGGGAGTAACAGGTATGGGTCAGGTCATAGCATACAAATTCAGTATACCGCTTTCTAGTACAAAAACATACTTTTCGGGTAGAACATTAAGTAGGTGACACTAGAAACTTATCTGTAAAAGGTTTAATTCGCATTATTAAACCAGTATAACTTAAAGGACCTTAAATGGTTAATTCTATAATACCTTAGTTTATACATCAGGGTTATATATAATTAATATCCGATAGGCAGTTGAATGTGTGTTTTCCGCCTCATTTCCTGTTCCTTGTTTGGTTGTGGGCTTAGGGCAGATTCACACAATTAATTGTCCGTTCGATACTAGATTATATATAGCTAGTATAAACTAAGTGATTATAGAAGGAACTATTGTGGTTACCATTTTACTAAACGAAATATATGCTTTTCTTAAATAATGTTTTCATCAAATATAAAAAAACTATTACAGTTAACTCTGTAAGTACCAAATGAATACGTCACGGTTATATACAATGAAGATCTAACAAACAATGGGATGTGTGACTTCCGCCTCATTTCCTGTTCCTTGTATGGTTTTGGGCTTAGGGTAGATTCACACAATCGATTGTCTGTTTACTCTGGAGTTTATATAACTTGTAATGTCCAAATATGGATCTTTACCAGTAGTTAAGCAACAATCAATCACAGAATAAGAATAAGATGAAAAGAAACCAAGCTTGCACACGATTATATTCAGAAAATCGTCTGGTACAACTCGATAGGACTCTATGGCATCAACCACCACACGAAGACCAACACCTCCTCTATATATACTTGACAAGACCGTAAACTGTGTTTGCGACCGTAAACAGGGTTTACGGTCGTAAACGTGTTTACGGCCGTAAACACAGTTTACGGTCGTAAACACACAAAATGATCTAAAAGCACAAACAACCCATTAAATGTTATTACAGACTCAAACTGAACTAAACACAATGAAAGCCTAGACCAAACTATTTACTGGGTCCTTCAATCTCCCCCTTGGTTTGGTGCTAGCTTGGACTTAGCTCTTTTCGACCACCAGTACGTCTGATTTGCCCATCGCTCCGTTCCACATTTTCTTTTCTATGATTTCAGCCACCATCGACGTGTATTCTTTCGCAGCGGGATCAAAGAGAGGTTCAGCCACCATAATCTGATTTTTAGCGAGATGATGTATGTCCCACTTGCCAAATTGAAGTAAATCCCTTTTCTCATACAGACGGATGCAATCTTCTTTAAGCTTGATAACAGCGGCATCCGTGGCTTCATCATACACCCAATATAGCATGGATGCAAGAAAACCATCAGCATAATTTTGAAGAACGGGGACTTGCTTCACTTGGGCTGTAGCAGGCCACATCACTGATCTAAGTGGCTGATCAGTCTTGGGATCAAACACATTAGGGTAAACCTTGACTATCGACTTAGCAGTCTTCATCGAAGGAAAACCTTTAGCGACTTGATCTTCCAGGAATGACTTGAACTGACTTGCCCTGGGATTATTCGATGGATTGGATAAAGGAGCCTTAGACAGCTCAATAAGATCAACCTTAGTAAAAGAATGAAAGTCGTGAGCATCTTTGTATAGTTCACGATTGCCACTCTTTCTCCTCACCATAAACATATTCATGGTGTCATGGAATCCACATGAAAGGATTCCTGACCTATCACCATAGGTGTCTCTGAAACGATTCTCGCCCAGATCCGTAACGGTGATCTGTGGTTTATCCCAGGGTGCCTTATGATCTGCGCTCCTTTTGAATAGCAATTTACCTTTGTCAGCAGACTTGTCCTTGTTGGCACGTTTTAATTCTGCTGCACTTGGAGCTCGAGCCGGTTCTTTCTCAAAACGATCCACGATGGTGGTGGTTCTGGTAGGTTGCGGAGCAATGGGAGCATCTTGGTTTGGAAGATAAATTTGTGGCTCTTCAACGGATGACTTGAATTCGTCCCCAAATTTATCTTCCAACTTTTTCTTCAAGTCGTAGTAGCTGGCGGTCAGTAGCCCAAAGTGTGTCTGAAGATCTGTGATCTGTTTAGTCTTCAGAGCTTTATCCTCGGTAAGCTTGGCCAAATGAATGTTGAGCTGTGTATTCTCAGTTTGAATTTCAGCCACCTTGATATCAAGTTCAATGTTCCTCTGATCCAACTCAACGTTCTTCTGGTTCAGAGCATCAATCTGCTTTTGAAGTCCAAGAAGTGAAGGACTCTCTTCTCCTGTGTTATCACCCCCGATAGAAATTCCTTTGCCATGTGGGGGTGATGTTGAAAATTGATCTCTGGCCAAGAGCCTGGCTAACTTGACAGAGGTAGCGTCATGCTCTGGCCTAGGAGGAGAGAAGTCCGTTGGGAAGGACGAGCCACCGGCTTCGAAGAAGGTACTGGGACCTTCACTGATTTGCTCAGTTGAGACTATAACTGGGGTTGTTGTTGGTGGAGCTGAAGCACTTTGAGTCGCCAGTCTTGGGTCAAGTCTGCGTCTTTTGCTTGAAGGAGGTGTGACTTGTGTGGTGGTGTGATCACTTTCCACCGGCTCAGAGGTAGGTAAGACAGCATCAAGGGGAGGAGTCCCTGATACAGTCACCATAGGAGTTGCTATTTCCGCCGATGGATTGGTTGGAGGAGGTGTAGCTTCAAGAACATCTTCTTCTTCCCTTGTCTCAGTTGCCGGTTTAGCAACTTCATCGACATTGTCGAGCAGCTCATTGAGGTTCATCCCTGTCATGAAATCTTCGTTACTCCCAAAATTGAGAGGAATTTCATCATTGTCAAATCCTGTGAGATCCAGGCCTTCATACAAAGCAGTTTCTGACCCCGACCCCCTGTGAGAATCTTCTTCTACTCGTACGGATGTCAATTCATGTTCTGCAGCCACTTGTGCGTTAGCAGCTGGATCTTCTTCTTCTTCATGATCTGAGACAGTGATCACATCTTCAGACCCAACCCTCTCAGATGAAGTTGGCTCCGATGACATCTTGTCAGATGTTCCATGCGACTCAGAAGACTCGTCAATTTCAGCAAATTTCCCAAATTTGACCAGAGGATGCAATCCTTCAAAAACGACCTTGCCCTTTCGAATTTGCTTGATTAGACCAACTGTGTGAGAGCCCAAGGATTTTATGTCCAACTTGTCACCATCCTTGATCATTTTTGGAAACTGATCGTCAACGAACACTTGAATAAACCTTGGATAAAGTAGAAATGCATCTCTGGTCCCCCGGGTAATGGCATTAATGTTCACCAAGAACTCATCAAGAATGAACTTAGAGAAATTAAACTTTATGCCAGCAGCCAAGGAGACAATTTCCCCGGTGTTCCTGAGAGAGATCTCATCGGCTCCTGATCTTCTGCCAGAAATGCAGCTCACGAACACGTGTGCCAGGAATCGCCAGTAAGGAGGCAGGAGCTTCTTAACTGTGGGAGGGTAGACACCCTCATATCCCATCCTCTGAAGAATCCGTTGTACATCATCAATTCCAATTTCAGTAGGGAAATTGGATTCATCGTTGACCAGCAAAGTATCTCTGATGTACTGCTCTGTAATCTTGATCTTGCAACCTTTGACTACAACTTCAATTGTAATTTCTCCATTTACTTTGGCCATTTTAGCTGTCTGCCAAAACTCCCGGATGATATTCTGATAGATGATGGGATTTACTGTGATGGCACAGGATAAGCAGCACTCTCTCAGCCTGTAGATCATTGACTTGAATTCTGCATGAGCAGCCGGAGGATCATCCAACACGATCGCCAAGTTGTGCATGTCCGCAAACTTAATATTCGCCATTTAACTGCACTAAACAAGCCAAGTAAGAAAACACAGAATTTAACAATTTAAATCATTTAGTTTTCTTAATTAAACAATATAATTTTGGCTTTTAAAAATTAGTTTGACTACAAAATATTGGAGTTTACGGTCAAAATTAGTCAAACATTGGAGTTTACGGTCAAAATTAGTCAAACATTGGAGTTTACGGTCAAAGGAGGTCAACAGACCGTAAACTGAGTTTACGGTCGTAAGACCAAAACTTGGGTTTACGGTCGTAAGACCAAAACTCGAGTTTACGATCGTAAGACCAGATGGAGTTTACGGTTCTTGAATGTTCTTAAACCGTAAACTCCTCATGAACAGTCAACGCCGACAGTTCTTTAAACTCCGATTACTCCTTCGATTTTGGTCGGAATGGCGAATAGAAAGCAGATTCCCGGTCGGTTTCATCATACCTTCGAGGTGTACTAGGCCGATTTCTCAAAATTTCAACAAAAAATTTTGAAGAGAGAGAGTAGAGAGAGAAAGGCTATTTGCGGCTGTAAAGAGGAGAGAAGGAAGTGGAAAAGGGTTTACGGAAGTAAACTCTTCCTTTTATACTCCCTTCGAAATTACCAGTCTCCCACACAGTGTAAAACCCAGTCTTTTATCCCGATAAAATTTTTAAGAATAAAACTTTTGAGGATTTTTAAAATAAAATTAAAATTAAACTAAAAATAAAATAGACTAATTTCTAAAATTTAAGAATTAAAGGATTTAAAAAATAAATTTTTGACAATTATAAAAATAAAATTAAATTAAATTTAAAATAAAATAAAATAAAATAAACGCAGACAAAATTTATTTCAAAATTTACTGAGAATATTCTTGTGATGCTGGGATCAAAGTTGTTAGACAGCCCTAATCCACTTGTCGGTACCTTTCATCTTCACATCTTTGTCTGGTCGATCGCCGGTATTGTGGTCCACTTAAACACGAAAAATTTGTGACAGATTTAGGATATACTATTTGTTACAAGACAAGGTGAACTTAAGTTCCTAAATACTATATCTGATCCTAAGTTCCTAGATACTATATCTTAAGGACCATTCAGCTGACGACGACCAGGGATATTGTTGTCCACCTAAATTGAGCAGCGAGATCTATAGACAATCTGTGAGTGTTCAATTGTTAATTGTACTGGAACATGTCTCCCGCTTCCTGATATGCCCCAGTAATCAAAGACTTCCAGAGTACTCCTTACATCGGGTGAGCAGACAATCATTAATAGAGAAGATAGATTTAGATTATTATTAATTATAGTTTAGAGAGATTGAGAAGTAGAAGGTTGCATATGTTGTGTACCAGGTCAGATTGTGAGTCACGCAAAGGAGACAGCATATGGCTAACAGATAGGAGGAACTTCATGGATTTAATATGCAGAGAGATAGATTTGCATATGTTGCAGTCCATGTCGGATCTCTTCCAATCACGCAGAGGAGGCAACATATGACTAATAGATAGGTATAGAAAGAAAACAATTTTCTACAGACCTAACTCATCGGAATTTACCAGTCGCCCCATCAATACCGGATTTAAGGACAGAATCCGCACATCGAGGAAAAGTTAATCCACGGTTCCAAGTACAGGTTCTTTAATGTGACGAGTAGATTCCCATATATATCTCCCTGCTCAACCTATCCGAGCGTCGTATTGTCAGGCTAAACGGATCTAACTAGGTCAAGATTTGTCAAGACTAAGAATTTCTTAAGTTCAACTCTGCCTAGTCAAGTCCATTTAGAATCTTTCGTGCCTACCGGCGCATCAAACCAGAGCAAAGACCCTTCAACTTTGGGTACGTTACGCAGACTCAGATTGCCTGTTATCACTTGATAATATCACTTCCCAATTTTTCATCAACAAACAAAACTATAAGAGACAATATTTTTTTGATTTTTTGATTTTCTAATGTTTTTGGATTTTTAATGTTTTTCTGAAAAAAATAAAACAGAAACAAATTTTTATATGTTTTTTTTTGTTTATTTCTCCCCCTAAATTTGTGCATGGAAGAGAATGAAATGACTGAAATGATCAAATTTAAACTAAGAAGACCTAAAAATTAATCCTCAAAACGAATCATTTTTAAAAATCCCACAAGCACATCGAATCGAGCTTTGTTAAAAGGCTTGGTGAACAGATCCGCCACATTATTGTCAGTGTGAACATGTTCTAGCCTAATGAGCGAACACTCATAACAATCTCTGATAAAATGAATTTTGATGTCAATGTGCTTGGTTTTGGAATGTTGGACTGGATTTTTAGCAATTTGTATAGCAACCTCATTATCACAAAAAATTGGGGTTTCTAGATAATTCAAACCGTAGTCCAACAGCTGATGTTGGATCCATATGACTTGAGAACAACAGGCAGACGCAGCGACATATTCCGCTTCTGCTGTTGAGGTTGAGACCGTATGCTGCTTCTTGCACTGACATGAGACCAGTCTATCTCCAAGAAATTGACATCCTCCTGAAGTCGATTTTCTATCAAGCTCACACCCGCTATAGTTGCTGTCTGCGAAAGCATAAAGGTCAAATTCGGGATTTTTCGGATACCAAAGGCCCAGTTTTGGGCAACCTTTGAGATACCGAAAAATCCGTTTAACAGCAATAAGATGAGAGAGTTTAGGATTGGCCTGGTAGCGTGCGCATTGACAGACCGCAAACATTACATCTGGGCGGCTGGCAGTCAGATACATAAGCGATCCGATCATTGATCGATAATATGTCTGATCTACGGATTTGCCTTCAAGATCAGGAGTCAGTAAAGGTCTCTCCGCCATGGGTGTAAGAGCAGGTTTCGTGTCTCGGAACCCGAACTTCTCCAGCATATCATCCACATACTTCGCTTGGTGAATTAGGATTCCGGTAGAATATTGTTTGACCTGAAGCCCCAGAAACATGGTCATCTCCCCTAGAGAACTCATCTCAAACCTTTTCTTCATCACGCCTTCAAATTCCTTGCAAAGCTGTGGACAGGTTGACCTGAAGATAATGTCGTCAACATAGATTTGAACTAGTATCTGATCATTATCCACATGCTTGATAAACAAAGTTTGATCAATGGTGCCGCGAGAGTATCCATGCTCGAGCAAATGCTTTGTTAGAGTCGCATACCATGCTCGAGGAGCTTGATGTAACCCATACAATGCTTTGTCCAACTTGTAGACATGATTAGGGAACTTTGAGTCAACAAACCTAGGGGGTTGATCAACATAAATTTCTTCCTTCACCTTGCCATACAAGAAGGCAGTCTTAACATCCATTTGGTAGACCGTGAAATCCACGGGAGCAAATACCTCAGTATAGTCAAGACCCTCAATTTGTCGAAACCCGCGAACCACCAGCCTTGCTTTATTTCGCACAATCACACCCAAATCATCTTGCTTATTACGATAGACCCAACGCGTGTCAAGAGCCCTTTTGCCCTTCGGTAAGTCAACCAACTTCCAAACCCTGAGCTTTTCAAACTGATTAAGCTCCTCATGCATTGCATCCACCCAGCTGGGATCATTCAAAGCCATTTCAACATTCTTCGGCTCTATTTGAGATATAAAGCAAGAGTAGAGACATGCATTAACGTCTCCACTATGACTTTTGGTTTTAACTCCATCTCCCAGCTGGCCAATGACGTTATCGATCGGATGATCGCGTTGAATACGTGAGGGTATGTCTTGGCTGATATCATTGATAGAAACAGGAAGAGTGTGAATATTGAAACCTCCATCATTTACTGATTGATTCACATTAGATGAATCTGCTACAAACTCATTTGCGATTTCTTCGGGAAAGAGGAGTTCCATAAACGTTGGATTGACAGTGGAAGCGTCTCTGGACATGAACTCTCTTTCAACGGGTGTAAGAGGTGTAGCATCAGTATTAGGAATTCCATCTTGAACTTTAGACTCTGGACTATTAGGTTGATCAGATGGCTCCCCCTCAGGTGGAGCAGAGGACTCCCCCCCAGATGGAGCAGAGTACTCCCCCTCAACCGTTGGAGGTCTGTAGACAATTTCTTCGTCTTCGTCTTCAGGAACAATCTTCAAGCCAGAGGAGGATCCAGTTGAACTATCTGAAAACACATTTAAAGATTTGAAGAGCGATGTGTAATCAAATAACCAGTCGGGACCCACTCGATCGTCTATTTCATTCTCCTCCAACCAGCGCACGTCATAGGATTCGACAATCTGCTTAGTCTTCTTGTTGTAAACCCTATAAGCGGTGCGTGCAGCATATCCCATAAAATAACAATCATCGGCTTTGGCATTGAATTTAGGGTTGGATTCCAAGTGAAGAAGGGTGCAAGGGCAGCCAAATACACGGAAATGGCTGACTGAAGGCTTGTGTCCATAGAGAATCTCGTACGGTGTCTTCATCTGTGCTTTGTTGATTAGAACACGATTTTGCACGTAGCAAGCAGTGTTAATCGCCTCGGCCCAGAAGAAAACAGGTAGTTTGGAATCACAAAGCATCATCCTTGCGGCGTCTTTCAATGTTCTATTTCTCCTTTCAACAACGCCGTTCTGTTGAGGCGTGTGAGAAGAGCTATATTGACGCACTATCCCCTTTTCTGCGCAAAAATGGTCAAGAACTGCATTCTTAAACTCAGTTCCATTGTCAGTACGAAGCGCCTTCACTTGGTTGTTGGTTTGCTTCTCAATCATCACCACGAACTTCTTTATCAGATCAGCAACCCCCGCTTTGTTGGATAAGAAGAAGACCCACGTAAACCGAGAGAAATCGTCGATCACAACGAGGCAGTATGAGCTTCTGTTAATGCTCAGGACGTTGACCGGTCCAAATAAGTCCATGTGTAACAATTGGAGCACTTGACTGATTGAGTTGACTTGCTTGGGCAGGTATGGTTTCCTATGATGTTTGCCTTGAGCACAGGAAACACACTTCTCAAATGTAATAAAGTCTCTGACAGGTAGGCCTCGGACCATCTCATTCTTGGCAAGGCGATTCTGGTTTTTTGCGTTAGCATGACCGAGTCTTCGGTGCCATAGCATTGCGTTTTGTTCGGAGACTTTTGAGAAAAGGCAAGTGACTTGTTCAGGTAGGTTGCTGTTCATGTCAATAATGTAAGCATTGCCATCCCGTTTAGATTTGACAAGAATCCACTCTTCCGGGATAACAATGCCTGGCTTGAGAATCATACATTCCTTGTCGGTAAAATGGGTAGAATAGCCTTTGTCGCAGATTTGGGAAACGCTCAACAAGCTGTGCTTTAACTCGGAAGCAAAGTTGACATTCTGAAAGCTTAACACTCCATTTGTAACAGTTCCTCTTTGCGTGATCTTGCCACCATCTCCGCCTGCGAAGGAAACATAGCCCCCATTAAAAAATTGAATTTCGCTCAATTGGGAGATGTCTCCAGTCATATGCCGGGAGCAGCCGCTGTCGACGTACCAGGGACGAACGACATTCCTCCGCAACCGTCGCTGCAAAATGAGCGGGATCATTTAGATTTGGGAACCCAGGTCATCACTGTCCTGGGTTTCCTTTTCAGTTTCTCTGAATTAACATTTAATGATTTCAAATTAGGATCCTCATTCCTAATCACTTCAGAGGATGGTAATGAAGGATTGGAAATTGATTTGGGCTTCCAATTATATTTAGGTTTTACAACATTCTCAGGAGGTTTTGAAATAGATTTCTTATGAGTTTGCACTGAGCTTCTGGATGTTCTACCAGAAGTGGTTGAAGATCCAGAACTACTTTTTGACGAAACCGATCTTGGTGGAGCCTTGTTCGGTTTTGGCAAACTATTTTGAGAATTGTTAGAAAAAACCTTTTTGTTCTTTTGAAAAATAGTCCTTTTTCTGCTTCGATCATCTTTCCAATCATCATTTTGAGAAAGAATTCTTGAGGACTTTCTAATTAAAGACCTTCCTCGAGATTCGTTCTCTCCTCTTGGTGACAAATAGTTTACAAAGATCCTATTTTGACAATTCCTAGCTATATGACCACCAACGCCACAATTAAAACAAATCTGTTTATTATTTGAACTTGTACTACATTTCTCAGATTTATTTTTTTGAAAGACACTCTTACTTTTCTCAGAAGAACATGCATGAGAAATAGGTTGTGAGATAAGTGAGGGTGCCTCAGAAGGTGTGACTTATGAAATTGATGGTTTTTCATGAGAATTACAAGCATCAGAATTACCAAACAGTTCATCAAACATATCAAAGAAATTAAATTCAACAGAATCAGAATTAGAAACATCACACAAAACACTATCAGTCTTAACATCAGAATCACAAATAGAAACAGAAACATCAGAAATAGGAACAGAAACAGAAACACCAACTCCATGCTTCGCCTGATCTAAAGGATGATCTGCAGAGGAAGTAGAAGCGTCAGTACTTTCAACATTTATAAATCCTCCTGAAACGAAGCCAGATGGTTTGCCATAAACCATAAAAGATTCATTGGCAATCTCATCTTTGGACAAGGGTTGATACTGATAGGTATGATTATATGGAGGAGGCACGCTATCATATCCTAAATCCTTAGACTGATTTCGTTTAAAATCCATGCAGTGATCAATCATGGTGGCAACTACCTCGCTTGATCCATCAAATTTTTGAAAAGCAAAGTTTGCAGAATCAAACCTTTTCTTTAATGTATCAAGCTCGGCAATAAGCGCATCATTTTGTTTTTTAACATAATTATACAGTTCACATTTCTCACTGTATTCTGCCTGAATTCTTCTAAAATCGTTTATCTTAGCTTCTAATTGGGCTTTAAGGGGCTTTTGTCCTTTCCTAAGCTGGTATCCCTCATACCTAAGGTCCTCTACCTCTCTACGTAATAATTGGACTTCATCACGAAGAACTTTAACATACTCTTTACATGCATGAGAACAAGATGGTAGGTTTACCTCGCTTTTCTTTGGCTCGGAAGAAGTAGACACCATTAGAGCGAGCTGCAGCTCCATCATCTCTGCTTCGGGATCAACATCATCATTCTTCAAGGCAGCATCATCAATCTGTGCTAGGTGAGCATTTTCTGGCCCTGAGATATTCAAAGCCTGAATCTGGTCCTCCCAGTCAAAGGATTGAGCGACCATAGCAGTTTCACCATTAGCTGTAGCACCTGCACGGTTGTTTCCCACTGCTACCATCGTCCTGTTGTTGTTGATCCTACGGTCTGGCTTAGGACACTTACGAGCAAAATGACCCGGCTCGTGGCAGTTGAAACATCGCAGCGTGCCCTTGTTGAATCCCACCTTCTTGTCAGCATTCATGCCCCAGTTTCTTTTTCCAGTCTTCTTAGCAAACTGCTTGGCCCTGAAAACAGCCATAGCAATCTGCCACGTGATGTCCATCTCTTTTACATCTTCAGGATGAATCTGGTCCAAATCAGCAAATGACAGCTGAGGTGGAAGCTCTCCAGCTACAAAAGCATTGTAGCAATTAACAAGCCCAGTAGCTAGAGCCAGATTTTCATCAGTATCCTTAGTGTTTGAGGAAGAGGCAACAGCAGGTACATTTGGAGAGGGAACAACTTGTGGAGTGACAAATGGCTGATTTTGATGGTGAGGTATGGATGATGCAGCAGCGAAAGTTTGAATCTGAGGTTGTTGAGCTGCAAAGGCTTGACCCGAGGAAGACATGATTGACGAGAGAGCAGTGTTGGATGAGATTCCAAGATTTGCAGTAGAGTATGAGTTCACATGATTAATCTCTCTCTGTTTGTCATCAATGTCACAAGCTTTGATGATTGCCATGATTTCAGCAAGAGTAAGGCGGTTTAAATCCTTGGTCTTCTTAATCACAGCAACATTCATGTCCCATGATCTGGGAAGAGCATTCAGAAGCTTCTTGTTGATTTCTGACTTGGTTAAGTAAATTCCAGATATGTTCATGTCAGTTGTGAGAGTTGTGAACCGCTGCAGTTGAGCTTCAAGAGTCTCTCCTGGAATGTAGTTGAACATATTGAACTTTTGCCTCAACATGTCCTGGCGACTCTCCTTCATATCCTTATTGCCCTCATAAACTTCAATTAGGGCTTCCCATAGATCTTTAGCTGAAGTGTACTCACGAAAACCTTGAGCAATATCAGGAGATAATGCCATGGTTAAAGTGGCTAAAGCTCTTTCTTGCTCTTCAATTTTCTCAAACTCCTCATCAGTGTAGTTTTCAACCTCCTTGTCAATTACTTGGCCTGCAACTGTCGTAGTGATTCTAACAGGGCCTCTAAGAATGCTTCTTCATACCTTAAAGTCCTTCATTTTGATGTATTTTTTAATTCTATATTTCCACTCAAGGAAACCATCCGCAGACATTAATCTTGGAATACGCGTGGTAGTGCCCATAACAGTGTCAAGTTCATGGAAATGATTTTGACTTTGAGATTCCATTTTGAAACTGAAGCAAATTAACCAAATTAAGGTGTTTACGGTTGATGAAGTTTACGACCGTAAACGGAGTTTACGGTTTTGCAGTTTACGGTTCTGAGCTTACGACAATAAACTATGTTTACGGTTGAACAATTTACGGTTTGTGAGTTTCCGGTTTATGTGTTTACGGTTCTCGAAACTTGGTTTACTATTTATGAAGATTCAGAGTTTATGGTTCTTGATGTTCTTGATTTAATAACCGTAAAGGTGTTTACGGTTGGCAGTAAGCTCCCAGAAAACCCTCAGAAACACGATTTTTCCAGTAGAGTTGATTCCCTTCACCACGAAAACACTAACATCAGGTTCGAACTATAAAAATATCGGTTGAAATAGCCCAAAAATCGATTGAAAGAAGCTTCAACACCGGTTTCTTGCTCTGATACCACTTGTAAGGTCCAAATATGGATCTTTACCAGTAGTTAAGCAACAATCAATCACAGAATAAGAATAAGATGAAAAGAAACCAAGCTTGCACACGATTATATTCAGAAAATCGTCTGGTACAACTCGATAGGACTCTATGGCATCAACCACCACACGAAGACCAACACCTCCTCTATATATACTTGACAAGACCGTAAACTGGGTTTGCGATCGTAAACAGGGTTTACGGTCGTAAACGTGTTTACGGCCGTAAACACAGTTTACGGTCGTAAACACACAAAATGATCTAAAAGCACAAACAACCCATTAAATACTATTACAGACTCAAACTGAACTAAACACAATGAAAGCCTAGACCAAACCATTTACTGGGTCCTTCATAACTCGTATCCATTTAGTACTCATAGAAGGAATTGTAGAGTCATTTTTACTTATCATTCGTCACATCAGAAAATTTAGGATTTTCTGGAGGAACAGGCGAACTTTTCTAAGGAACTTACAGTTTACTTTTCATAACTAAAATACTTATGAACTCACCAGCTTAAATGCTGATCTACTCTTTCAAAATAACTTGTATTCTCAGGAAACTAGTAGACATGTACGCGCTCAGGGATTTAGAAGATGTATCATATAGCTTCATGTCTTTGTTTTATTATTTACTTTTGGAGTAAATCTTTTGTGAATCAAATACATGTAAACACTTTAATATTTACGCAATGGTTGTTTGTTACTTTGATTACTATGATGCATGTGTTGTGATACTGAACATGACATCCTACGCCCCCGATCGTTTCCTCCGTTCCGGTTTGGGGGTGTGACAGATTGGTATCAGAGCATTGTTTATAGTGAACTAAGTATATCAACCTATAAAAGATGTACAACTATAAATACAATGGGGCCGAAGTGCTCTGACTAATAGTATATTTTTAAAATATAACAATATTCTTATAAAAGTATACTTACCTGCATACATATATACATACTAGAACAAGTATCACATGAAGAACAAAATAGAAGTATTTAAAGGTTGGACACTGCGGTCAAACCTGGACAGTTATGTAATCATATCTGGGATCAATATATCCTGATCAATTATATTTATTTGAGATATGACCAACATCTGTTTGGGAGTGATGTGGTGTTGCAACAGAGTTAAAACTTACCTAACTCTATATACGAAGGATTTCTAGATCAGAACATAAAGTTAAAATATTATAGGAGTATTTTATAATACTATAAGATAACAACAAGTTTAAAACTTTCCAAGTTCATTACATTAAAATACTATAGGAGTATTTTAGGCACTATAAATAACATATGTGAAAATTAAAAAGACCCTTACTGATAGATTTATAATTCCGGAGTGTATACTCCCAAGGTTTTATATAATTTGGATTTTATAGACTTAGAATTTGTGACCTATGCTCTACTTCCTATTCCTTGTTTGGTTGTGGTTTTGGAGTACGGTCACTTATTCGAAGGTCTATTTAATATTAAATTATATACAACTTGTATATACTGCGCAATTATAGGAGGACCCAGTAAGGATCACCCCATAATGTTTCACTTAATCTCATAGATTCTTTAGACACTCCCATTCTCGCACGACAAACCTAGATAGATGTAACCACTCCATCATAGCAGTAAACAGAGGAGTCAAGGAGAAACAAAAAGAGATTCAAGAGGAGTTTTCCAAGGAGGGATCATCCGAAGAAACCAAAACGTCCTATGCGTCACACTAATAAATAATAACCTTAAATGACTTAGTGAGCTAGTTAATACACTGCTCACATTATGTGTTAGGATTATTTCATTTTCGTCCAACCGGTAACAGTTATTCAATTCACAGAAATTCATTCGAGGATAGCCACTTCTGATTCATAAAGTTTATTTTATATAGACTCCCATTATGAATTGTTTTTCAGAACCCTATGAAAGTCAGAACCAGATACACTCAGAACTAGGATAACTTAGTCATTCAGCTTTCGGCTTATAACAACTGCTATAGACTTATTTCCGTCTCATCTTTGTATTATTTTTAGCAAAAGATGCCTCACAGTAGACCTGTAAGGCACGTAGTCAATAGCAAAACAGAGAATCCACCACCACAATACGACCCTGCTGCTCTCCAAGCAGCGATAACAACCGCAGTAACAGCTGCTATAACACACATCCACGAAAGTAGTACCAGTGGATCTGGTAGCGGTACCCACCTAACTAACCCCGGATTTACCCACGGACACCCACGGGAGTGTTCGTATAAGGACTTCGTGAACTGCAAACCCAAATCCTTTAATGGATATGGGGGAGTCATTGCTCTGATGCGATGGTTCGAGAAAACAGATTCGGTCTTCGAAATCTGTATGTGTCCAGAGGGGAGCAAAGTGAAGTTTGCTGCCTACACTTTCTCCGACAGAGCCCTAACATGGTGTAATGGCCATGTTAAGTCACTGACCCTATCAGTAGCTAACTCTATAGGTTGGGAGAACCTAAAAGAGATGATGTTGGAAGAATACTGCCCAAGAGGCGAAGTTCAAAAGCTGGAGCAAGAGCTATGGGAACATACCATGGTCGGCTCAGACATAGTGGCCTACACTGACAGGTTTAGCGACCTGGCAGCACTGTGCCCTGGGATGGTTACCCCATAGAGTAAGAAGATAGAAAGGTACATCTGGGGCTTAACTACCCCGATTCAGGGGGATGTACGGTCTTCTAATCCAACTACCTTCGATAGCGCCAAACGCCTGGCCTAGAGGCTCATTGACCATGGAGTCCGCCATGGCGTGGTGGTCCCCATTCCCGAGCCATCAAAGGGAGGGGACTATAAACGAAAGTCGGGGAACAAGAGGAAGGAGCGAACAACACAGGAACTCCCGCAGGAGCAACAAGTGGTTGATGTACACGCCGCCACAACACCTGCCACTCCAGCGTCTGTCAGTAGATATGTTGGAACTCTCCCCAAGTGTGGTAAGTGTAATTACCACCACACTGGAGTATGCCGGGAAATGCAGTGCATGAATTGTCGTAGGACGGGGCATACTGCCCGTTTCTGCAGGGCACCGGCACAACCGATCTCCCAAGTCCCCGGAGTTGAAGTAAGCCAGGCCTGTTACGGGTGTGGCGAGACAGGACACTACAAGAGGGACTGCCCGATAACGAAGAACTCGGGAGCGGATGGACAAATTCTGATGATCACCGCAGGAGAAACTGCTGCGGAACCACCAGCGAACAGTGGTACGACTCCTAAATAAAAATTACTTTAAAAATCTAAGTTTATATTAATATTAAAATTAAAACTTGGGGAAATTTAAAAGTAATTATAAATTATTAACTCGTCTGAACAAGTCACAACATTCGTTAGAGAACTAAAGATCCGTATAGGTGAGCTATGATGGCTTAATATGTACATCAGGGTTATGTATAACTAAGATTTTGCAGGCTTAGAGTGAGTGATTCCGCCTCACTTCCTGTTCCTTATTTGGTTGGGGATTTAGGGCAGAGTCACTCAGTCGACCGTCTTATTCATCTTAATTATACATAACTTGTATATGTCAGGCGATCATAGAGGTACCGAGGAGGATCATAATATAGAGTATCGACACTAGTTATCAAAGCACTTTCACTGTTAGTACTCGCTTATCGCGGTATGATTTGTGGTAATGGTAATATCAAGGAGAAAACTGAAAGCACTAGAAAGTCTACACAGAATACATTGTCGAGCACACTCGGGATACACCATCGTATAACAAACGTTTCTTTCAAATCGGCCTAACATTTGTTTCTATAAAGAGTCCCTCGTCACCATTCGTCGTGGATTGGCGTGGTCCTCACCATACCAAGTTCATGTGTTTCAAAAATCCTCGCCTTAACCGACAAATTAACGAAACCTTCGTCACTCGTAACGACAACCCAATCAGACCTCACGATTGTCTCTTGCCTTCTAAACCCCGAAGTACTCATGTGAGGAGTACCTTGCCTTCCGAAACCTTGCCACCGTATACTCAGCAGACCTTCCCGAACTACCACTTGTCCAACAGATCAAGTTCAAGCACAGAGGCTTAGGACGAATACAGCCCACCTATCACTAATTAAGTGTATACGCGAGGGTGGTACATAATTATGATTATGCGGATTTAGTATGTGTGTTTCCGCCCTATCTCCTGTTCCTTGTTTGGTTGTGGACCTGGGCAGAGTCGCACATCTGACCGTCTTACTAATCTTAATTATATACGACTTGTATACACGAGGTACTGATAGATGGACCAGGTATGAATCCTATCATGAACTTCAGGGCAGAGTTGCCCATGTCTACGAGTGGGTATTCTACCATTCAGAGGAGTACGAACCCAGGAGTCCTACTAAGAAAGCTAATTTCGGGACGAAATTCCAACTAACGGGGGGATGATGTGACAAGCCGAAAATTTCTATCTTGTAAAGTCAATCAATTCAATCAAAAATCAAACTTGTTTCTGTTATCTTTTAGCCTTGTTAAGGGTCTGTTTGAGAGTTTCTAAGCCTAGTAGACTTAAGGATTGTGTGTTAGGAGGTGTTAGCTTGAGTTCTTTGAGTTGCAATCGAGTCAGAAACACCATCAAAAGGAGTTCACGGCCACATCTAGGTTCATGGCCGTGAACAACTCCCATATATGTAAGAAATTGGCTGATTTTCTTCACTTCTTCAACTCTAGCCGTAAACACACCCCATTCTCTCTCAACTTTCTTCAACCGTGAACACTCTAAAGGCTTCCAAAAAGTAAGTACCTCATCCATCTTCTTGTTGTCCATTAGAAACACTTGATTCCCCATGAAACAAACTCTTATTTGCATGAATCTTCAAGAGTTCACGGTCGTGAACCCTTCATAGGGCCGTGAACCCTTCTTAGATGCAAGTTTGGCCGTGAACTCTCCATCCATGGCCTTGAACCCTGATGGGTTTTGAGCATTCTAACACTTCCTAAGTGTACATGCAACCCTAATAACCTTGGATCTATGTTTGTCTAATAATCATGCAAAGTTGAATTCCAAGGTTATATTCCTATCTACCATACATGGGGAACATTTTTAACTTGAATGAAAGATAGGATAACTTACCTTGTTGTTGATTATGATCCTTGAAACCTTGTGAGCCTAGCACCCCAAGTGTGATGCCTCAAATGCTTCACACAACACCAAATGCAAAGGAGTAAACTTTGAGAGAATCTTACACTTGCAAAACCGGCTCTAGCCCTCTTGTTTCTTAGTGTCGCCGATTTTGGTGGAGAACATGTTGCTTGTATAGTGTGTCACATCTAGGGTTACACCATGTAAAACCTAATGTGGCATGACTCTTCATTTCCATGACCCATGGGTTTGTAACTCCCATGGAGCCTCCATGGAACATTCAATGGGTTTAACCCAACTTGATTATCTATGGAGCCTTTTAGCCCACTATACAAGTTATGGATGATTTACATGATCAACCCATATATTTAATTAGTCATCTTTTGATCACTTAATTAATCCTAGATTAATTCTTGATCATTACTAATTAAATAATACTATTAATATATTAGAACTTATAATATATTAATAAACCACAAGTGTTATTTCTCTCATTTAGTCTATCCAAATGCATGATGCCATGCAACCCAAATGGACCATGCCGGGTCGGGTCAAGTACATACCAGAAATAGTTATGGACTTAGACACCTTATCCAACAGTCTCCCACTTGGATAAGTCTAATAACTATAACTGCAAGTATGACTTCAGGAACCGATCAGCAATCGTAGCTCTTTTCAAGGTTTCTCGGAACTGAGAAGATGATGATACGCCATTTCATATAAGTGATCATATAATCCTCTGTTCTAGATATCAGCCGGACAAATACATGGAACAGTGTCTTACTTTGTGTCCAGCAGTTTGTTTCCCGATTTCCGATTTGTTTGACATAGAACTCAATTGAACACATCAACTTAGTTCTGACCGGGCCCGGTACATAGGTCAAAACAAAATCATCGAGGGGCCCAGATATCAGCTTCTAATCCAAGAAGGAACAGATAAACTTCGACTCATATGTTTGTTCTACTACTCATTGAATTATACACAAGAGCACGTTTTATAACATCGAGTTACCAATGCGTTTTCGTACAATCAATGCATAACCAACTCATAAGTAACAAATCATATATCTAGGTTTGAAGACTTATATGATATTACCGTCTCACGATCACTCGAGATAAATTCCATGAAGTGATTCCAGTGAGCGTGGGTTGAGTCCAATGCTCAGAACTTATGAGCACTCATGAGTGTTGTAGCCATGACCAACAACTTAGACCTCTGCAACCAATCATGACAGTCTTGATTCATACCTACTTCCGACATATGACCGACTGTGGAGGTTCGAATAATATGATATACCAAACATAATTATTCTGGAAGTCAAAACATGCAAAAGAAATATAGTAAACGATCGACAAGAGATAGCAACACTTTACTCATAAATAAAACACCTTTTATTCATCATCTAATGTCAATTACACTTTACAAATTTCAAGGTTATCTAACTACTAAATCTAATATCATCCTTCAGCCCTATGCTCCGAGCATGCTGGAGATGCTTAACCCGAGTCAGTCCCTTCGTGAGGGGATCTGCTGGATTCTCATCCGATGATACCCTCTTTGCCACGAGGAGTCCTTCTTCTATTCGATGTCTGATGAAATGGTATTTTCTGTCGATGTGTCTGGATCTCCCGTGATCCCTTGGTTCCTTGGCTAAGGCAACTGCACTTTCACTATCACAGAAAATTTCCATTGGCTCTTTAATAGCTGGTACAACTCCAAGGTCTCCAATGAAGTTCTTCAGCCATATCGCCTCCTTTGCTGCCTCGCTAGCTGCTATATACTCTGATTCGCAAGTTGAATCAGCCACTGTCTCTTGCTTGGAACTCTTCCAAGAAATTGCTCCTCCGTTTAACGTAAAGACTCAGCCCGACTAAGAGCGGAAATTATCCCTATCAGTCTGAAAGCTAGCATCACTATACCCTACAACTCTCAAGTCTTCACTCCCACCGAGGGTAAGGACCCAGTCCTTAGTCCTCCGTAGGTACTTGAGGATATTCTTTACTGCAGTCCAGTGTGCCTTGCCAGGGTTCCCCTGATACCTGCTAACCATGCTCAAAGCAAAGGCTACATCAGGTCGAGTACACGTCATAGCATACATGATCGATCCTACAGCCGAAGCATAAGGTATTCGACTCATTTCTGCTATCTCAGCCTCAGTACTAGGGCTTTGTGTCTTACTCAATTTGGCGTTACTCTGGATGGGTAACTCTCCTTTCTTGGAGTCCTGCATGCCGAATCTCTTCAGCACCTTATCCAAGTAGGTACTCTGACTAAGTCCAATTAGTCTTTTACTCCGGTCTCTCAAGATCCTTATCCCTAGAATATAGACAGCTTCTCCTAGATCCTTCATAGAGAAACACTTCCCAAGCCAGGACTTAACTTCCTGCAGAGTTGGGATGTCATTTCCTATGAGTAGTATGTCATCCACATACAATACCAAAAAGCTAACTATACTCCCACTAGCCTTGACATATACACAAGATTCATCTTCACTCCTAGAAAAGCCAAATTCTTTGACTTTCTCATCAAAGCAAAGATTCCATCTGCGAGGTGCTTGCTTTAACCCATAAATGGATTTCTCAAGCTTACACACTTTATTAGGGTACTCTGTATTGACAAAACCCTCTGGCTGACTCATGTAAACATCCTCAGCCAACTTTCCATTAAGGAAAGCGGTTTTGACATCCATTTGCCATATTTCATAGTCATGAAATGCAGCTATGGCTAACAGAACCCTAATAGACTTAATCAAGTTGAGTGCTAGGGTTTGAAGTTCCTTCACCACTTGACTCTTGAATTTCTTCAAGGTCAACTTGCCTCCCACTGTCTCCTTGGCTTATGAACTCTCTCTCTCGAAAGAAAGCCCTCCTAGCTACAAAGACCACATTCTCACTAGTTCTGTAGAAGAGGTAACCAAAGGATTTATGTGGGTAGCCGATGAAAATACACCTCTCACTTCGAGGTTCGAGCTTATCATGAGTCTCGCGTCTCACGAAAGCCTCGCAACCCCAAATCTTAATGTGGTCTAGTTTGGGTACTTTACCAGTCCACATCTCATGAGGAGTTTTGGCAACTTTCTTTGTGGGAACTAGATTAAGGATATGGGCGGCAGTCTCTAAGGCATACCCCCAAAATGAGATTGGTAGCGAAGCTCGACTCATCATGGAACGAACCATATCCAACAAGGTTCGATTACGCCTCTCAGCTACACCATTCAACTGCGGTGTCCTAGGAAGTGTCAATTGTGAGACAATCCCACATTCCCTAAGATAGTCTAGGAACTCTGAACTAAGATACTCACCACCTCGATCGGATCGAAGCATCTTAATGTTCCTGTCCAATTGATTCTCGACTTCCTGTTTAAACTCTTTAAACCTCTCAAAAGTCTCTGACTTATGCTTGATTAAGTAGACATATCCATATCTACTGTAATCATCAGTAAAAGTCAAATAATAACGATTAGCATCCCTTGTGGCATGTTTGAAGGGCCCACACACATCCGTGTGTATAAGATCCAACAAACCTTCACCCCTCTCATAAGAACCTGTGAAGGGTGACTTTGTCATTTTTCCAAGTAAGCATGATTCGCAACTATCATCTGACTTTAGGTCAAATGACTCCAATACTCCATCCTTTTGGAGTTGGCCTATGCGTTTCTTGCTTATATGTCAAAGACGACAATGCCATAATGATGCTTTATCCAAGTTATTATCATTAACAGAATCAATACACAATACATTATTTCCTAAGTTATCAACCACAGATACAGTTTCATACACACCATCACAAGGTAATGCTTTAAAATAAAGAACATTATTAAAGAAAGCATTAATCGAACCAACTTCATTATCAAATGAAAAGGTGAAACCTTGTTTATACAATGCATGAAAGGAAATAATATTTCTTGCCATTTCTGGCGAATAACAACATTTATTCAAATCTAAACTAAACCCACTACTTAGCGATAAAGTATAAACTCCAATCTTGGTGACAGGTAAAGCTTTCCTATTCCCCATGATTAAGTTTATTCTTCCATGCTCCACATTCTCACTTCTTCTTAGTCCCTGCAAATCAGAACAGATATGAATACCACAACCGGTATCAAGGACCCAAGAGTTAGAATGGGGTGAGTTATTAGATAAGATAGTGTAAATACCTGCATGGTTGGGTTTAACTTTCCCATCCTTCACATATTGCTGGTACTTTGGGCAGTTCCGCTTCCAATGTGACTTTTCATGGCAATAGAAGCATTCAGCCTCTTTTGGGTCAGAAGAAGGAGTGACGAAACCTTTCTTGGTTCCACTTGAAGAAGAGCCATCAAGGGTCCTAGCCTTGGTACCCTTCGAAGAGCTCTTCCTCTTCTTCCCTCGACCTTTCCCGATTGCCAAAATCGGGGCGGAGTTTGGAGTAGGAGTGTTAACAACCGACTTACCCTTAAGACCTGTTTCTGTGGTCTTGAGGAGTCCCTGAAGTTTGCTGAGTGTGACCTCTTCCTTATTCATGTGATATGTCATGCGGAATTGATCATAGCACGATGGTAAGGAGTGCAAAATGATATCTATTGCAAGCTCCTCAGGGAAGTTCACATTAAGCTTCAGCAACCGATCCACATACCTTTGCATTTTCTGCATGTGGCTCGTGACGGATTCCCCGTCCTTCATCATGGTTGTTATGATAGAGCATATGATTTCATACCTCTCTTGTCGTGCACTTTGATGGTATCTTTCCATCAGATCTTGGTGCATTTCAAAAGGGTAGAAGTCCTCATAGGACTTTTGGAGTTCCGCTGTCATGGTGGCCAACATGATGCATGCCACTTTTGTAGCATCCCTTTCATGTGCCCGGAAGTCAGCGATCTCCTGGGGAGTTGCAGTGGTCTCATCAATCTCCTTAAGCTCCTTGTCAAGGACATATTCTTTGTCCTCGTAGCGGGTAATCATCCTGATGTTTCTGATCCATTCATTAAAGTTGGATCCATCAAAAGTGACTTTCCCACACAAGTTCATAAGGGTAAAGGAGCCATTAGGATTAGAGCCAGAAGCAGCATTGTTTGAAGACATCTGAAAGAAGAGAACAGGATTAGTTTAGATATTAAGAGAGAGTCATTAATAAAACACCCAAATGTAATATTAAGGCTAGAATCCAATCACAATATATTATAACTTAGAAGAGGTATGCCGTAATCCAAGCTATAACATATTTGAAAGGTAGGTGAATGACGATTCACCAATTTCCACCATGAAAAATGAAATATAGATATTAGGTTTTTAATTGGTTCTTAGAAATTCCTAGATTCTTTTGAGATTCAATGAACTTTTCAAAGGCATGTTTCAATCTCGAGTGTGCCCTCCAAGTTTTGTGACTGGGATACCGAGGATCACAAAACGAGGTGTGAAGTAACCATGAAAATCACTTGGTACACTCATTGTTTATTACTCAATCGATGTGCCGGTTAACCACACAAGCTCCACTGACCTATAATAAACTTTAAGTCACCCTTTACCTACCTTGTTAAGTCCAAGTTAGTGTGCCGGTTAACCACACGAGCTCCACTAATGACTTAAACAAAGTGTAAAGTGTAATTTCATGGATTAGCACCTTATTCACATTTTCCTAAAGTAACTAAGATTGGGAATTTAATAAAAGCATTTAGTTACTTTATAATATTCATCATACTTTTAATGAGAATTTATAAGTCCTTGTCCTACCCGTTCGGCTAACGACCCTCCACCGATCAAGGAAGCGGTGGGTGAGAGTGGACACCCATTAAGTTGCCATTTTATAGGCAACAACCTTATACCCCCCTTATAGACTGGCTTCGTGAATGAGGCGTACTAGCGGTAAGACGACTTGACGTTATACATATATATATATTAGTAACTTATAATATTATAAAGTATAAGGGTTGAATTTTAACTTTTAAAATTCTAAGGGTTGGAACTAAAGTTTTAATCAAGACTTTACATGTTCCAAAACTTGAGGGCAAGTTTTGTAAACTTCCAAAACTTTTCATTTCTTATAACTTATGAATTAATTGAGTAATAAAAATGAAGACTCTTCATTTTTATAACTCTTGTGTTCTTTTAATGGCTTTAATAAAAGTGAGACTTTTGGTTTTCCATAACTTGAGGACAAGTTATGGACTCCATTAAAACACATTATGATCATGAATTAAACTACCATGAAGGTTACAAACAATTCCTATGATCATCTAATCTTCATAAGTTCAAGAACATGAATATGAACACTTTCAAGAATCAAAAATTACACTTAAAAAAACTTGTAATTTTAATAATTGCCATTGTAAATGGATTAGCATAAACATTACACCATCTAAAACAAGCTTTAAAACATCAAAACAGTTTAGGGTAATGTTTCTAGTCCATTTCCAGCAACAAATGTGCAAACTTTCATACATGCAGAAAACAGAAAAACGATTTTTTTCCAAGCTGTTTGCACACAAAAAAAAACAACAAACAAACCTAGGCTCTGATACCACTGATGGGTTTTGAGCATTCTAACACTTCCTAAGTGTACATGCAACCCTAATAACCTTGGATCTATGTTTGTCTAATAATCATGCAAAGTTGAATTCCAAGGTTATATTCCTATCTAGCATACATGGGGAACATTTTTAACTTGAATGAAAGATAGAATAACTTACCTTGTTGTTGATTATGATCCTTGAAACCTTGTGAGCCTAGCACCCCAAGTGTGATGCCTCAAATGCTTCACACAACACCAAATGCAAAGGAGTAAACTTTGAGAGAATCTTACACTTGCAAAATCGGCTCTAGCCCTCTTGTTTCTTAGTGTCGCCGATTTTGGTGGAGAACATGTTGCTTATATAGTGTGTCACATCTAGGGTTACACCATGTAAAACCTAATGTGGCATGACTCTTCATTTCCATGACCCATGGGTTTGTAACTCCCATGGAGCCTCCATGGAGCATTCAATGGGTTTAACCCAACTTGATTATCCATGGAGCCTTTTAGCCCACTATACAAGTTATGGATGATTTACATGATCAACCCATATATTTAATTAGTCATCTTTTGATCACTTAATTAATCCTAGATTAATTCTTGATCAATACTAATTAAATAATACTATTAATATATTAGAACTTATAATATATTAATAAACCACAAGTGTTATTTCTCTCATTTAGTCTATCCAAATACATGATGCCATGCAACCCAAATGGACCATGCCGGGTCGGGTCAAGTACATACCAGAAATAGTTATGGACTTAGACACCTTATCCAAGAAACCCTTCATAAGATCAAGCTTGGGCCGTGAACACATCATGTGTTCTATGGCCGTGAACCATTCTAAGGCCGTGAACTCTCCTTGTGTGGCCGTGAACACCCTTCAATCAATCATATGTGATTCTAACACTCCATTAAGAGTGTTTCCTAGTCCCTAAGGTTGTTTCCCTTACATGTTAGTTGTTATATACACTAATTGTATACATATATGTATCATTATATGTCATTTAGACTAGTTTGTGTCTCGGGACTTCATTCGTGGAACTTATCATCCTTACTCGAATCTTCAATTGAATCACCCACATAAGGTGAGTTCATACCCCTATAATCTATCTTTTAAATGTTTTTAAATGCTTTTAAGGGGGGGAATACAATTCGAACACAATATTATTGTGTTAATATTTACTTGTGATAACCATCACATTAAAGGATTTCTTATGCTTTTGTAAGTGATCAAATCAATTCAAAAACTCTTTTAAAGGATGTTACATTGTTGTTTATAAAACTCCATTTTTAAAGTACATGCGTAACTCAGTAGATAATTGAGTCTTTCCTACAAATCAGGGATAGTTCAAAACAAACATACTAGTAAACTGTAATAGGTATAGTTTAGGGATTCAGTTCATACTATAACTAGAACAGGAAGGAACATACTATAACTAGAACAGGAAGGAACATACATACTATAACAAGAACAAGATAAAAATAATGTGAAACTACTACTTCACGGCATAGCAATATACTTGTTATGTCGCGTTTTGTAACCAGAGTCTCCTGGAGGGAGAGTGGGCATTGTGTGTATAGATCTATACGGGACTGACAATCCCACATCCCAACTGTTAGCTACAGTCCGACAGTCAAGCCAATGGGTGACAAATGTCACATTAGTTTTGACGCCAACAGGTCGTCGTGTTAAATACTAGTCAATCAGCATGGTTATAACCACATCACATTTTAACCATAATTAACAAACTGGTTTTAAGGTAGTTAGTGCTTCAGTAGTTATTTTATACAACATTACTGTACACTTTCAATTTCCTATTACATTCATATAGTGATATTCTCACATAAAAGGTAATGCAAACTATTTTCAAGTAAAGATAGTCATAAACTTGGGTAAACATACATTCTTACGAGAGAACAAACAAACAAAACAATCGGGTCTTGGTTCATTCAGTTAAAAAGGGGGCCTATAATGCTAACTTTATGATTCCTCGGTAGATGCATTAGGGATATATATTAATCGGATCCGACATGCAGTAGGACATGTGCTTTCCGCTTCATTTCCCGTTCCTTGTTTGGGTCAGGTCATAGCATACAAATTCAGTATACTTATGAACTCACCAGCTTAAATGCTGATCTACTCTTTCAAAATAACTTGTATTCTCAGGAAAGTAGTAGAAAGGTATGCGCTCAGGGATTTAGAAGATGGAGCATATAGCTTCACGTCTTTGTTTTGTTATTTACTTTTGGAGTAAATCTTTTGTGAATCAAATGCATGTAAAAACTTTAATATTTATACAATGGTTGTTTGTTACTTTGATTACTATGATGCATGTGTTGTGATACTGAACATGACGTCCTCCGCCCCCGAACGTTTCCGCCGTTCCGGTTTGGGGGTGTGACAGCCACCAAGATGTACCGAGATTTGAGTTTGAGTTATTGGTGGTCGTGCATGAAGCGAGAAATTGCTTGGTATGTCGAGAGGTGCTTGACCTGTAGGATGGTCAAGGCCGAGAATCAGAGGTCGCACGGTATGTTGCAGCCCCTGGAGATTCCCATGTGGAAATGGGAACAGATCACGATGGACTTCATTACCAAGCTGTCGAGGACATCGAAGGGGTTTGACGCTATATGGGTCATCGTGGATCGATTGACCAAGAGTGCCCATTTCTTGGCTATACGGGAGAGTTCATCGGCCGAGTAGTTGGCCGATGTGTATGTCCGCAAGATCGTCGCTCGCCACGGGGTTCCGGTCTCCATTTTTTTCTGGCCGAGATGTTAGGTTTACCTCCCGTTTCTGGCAGAAGTTCCACAAGGAACTGGGCACGTGGTTGCATTTTAGCACAGCGTATCATCCGCAGACCGATGGTCAGAGCGAGCGGACCATACAAACCCTCGAGGACATGTTGAGGGCGTGTGTTATTGATTTCGGTGGGAGCTGGGATTCCCACCTACCCCTTGTAGAGTTCGCCTACAACAACAGCTATCATTCCAGCATTGGCGCCCCGCCTTTCGAGCTGTTGTATGGGTGGAGATGTCGCACCCCGGTTTGTTGGGATGAGGTCGGACATAGGGTGATCGGACGAACGGAGGTAGTCTTGAAGACTACCAAGAAGATTCCGTAGATTAGGCAGCGTCTGCAGACCGCTTAGAGTCGGAAGAAAAGTTACGCCGACAGACGCCGATCTGATTTTGAGTTCCAGGTTGGGGACATGGTACTCCTGAAGGTCTCGCCCTGGAAGGGTGTGATTCGCTTCAGGAAGAGGGGGAAATTCGGTCCCCGGTATATTGGGCCATTCAGGATTATTGCCAGGGTTGGCAAGGTGGCTTACAGGCTAGAGCTACCGGAGGAGCTCAGTCAGATCCACAGCACTTTCCACGTTTCGCAACTGAGAAAGTGCATTATGGATCAGGAGGCGGTGGTATCTTTGGATGACATTCAGGTCGATGAGCGCCTGAATTATGTTGAGAGGCCCGTGGCCATTCTGGAGAGGAAGGTGAAAGTTCTACGGAACAAGGAGATACCTTTGATAAAGCTAGAATGGGAGCACCGAAGAGGGTCCGAGTGGACGTGGGAGCCGGAGGCAGAGATGCGGGCGCACTATCCGGAGTTGTTCAGCACGGTAGACTTCGAGGACGAAGTCTAGTTCAAGTGGGGGAGAACTGTAACGCCCCGATTCTCAGGTATTGATTTATGGTTATAAATTTTCATGATTTCAAGGTCTACTCGACGAGTTAGATGCCCTGACTCGTCGAGTAGCAGCGGGTTGGCCTACGTATTTAAGTGACCTACTCGACGAGTAGGAGCTGGAGGATGAAACCCTAATTTCCGGGGTTTTGCACCCTATTTAAGGGATCATTAGCCTCCTTTGGCCTCCTTACAGTCCCTTAAGAGCTCAGCAAACCCTAATACATGTGTGTGCTCCATTTGTGTGTTTTAAGCTTTGGAAGAGGATTCTTGGTGAGAAGAGCTTGGAGATCAAGAGACTAGAAGCAAGGAACGTGTGGAGATCAGAAATCTACCTCAGTTAGCATCTATTAAAGGTATCAACTCGTTATCTTGGCCTCATTTCCTTTTAGATCTCATTTGGGGTGAAGTTTAGGGCTTTTTTAGCATATTAGGAGGCTTTTCTTGTGCATGAGCTAAGATCTGAAGTTGCAACTTCAAATCTGAACTCTCTTGGGTCTCTAAGTCCATAAAGCTTCCGGATTTTGCAAGTATGAACCTCCCCTTAAGTGAAAAACTTCATTTCAAGCTTGGATTTGGCATTAGGAGTCATTAGAGCCTTGCATGCACGTAAAGTTTGCAACTTTACGTGATAAACATGCTTTGGGGAGCTAGATCTGCAATATGGAACCTTAAAACGGCTTAAAAAGCATCTGTATGGATTAAGGACTGAAGGGACTCGGCGACTTGCATGGTCAACTCAGCGAGTCCGATGAAGATTACCGTGCAAGGACTTCTGCATGGACTCGGCGAGTCAGTGGGGTAACTCGGTGAGTCAACTAGGGTTTTCCCGATATTAGTCACGCGTGGACTCGGCGAGTTGCAAGGAAACTCAACGAGTCAGTGGGGGATTTCACGACTACTCGAGTTCTGGAAGGACTCGACGAGTCGGTGACTGCACTCGACGAGTCGAGTCAACATGGACTGTTGACTTTGACCGTTGACTTTGACTTTGACCAAGGGTTGACTATTTGACTTCTGGGGCATATTGGGATTTATGAATATGATCCCATGGTGAATATAGGTGGTGGAGTTGTGGCGGTGATCCGAGAGTTGAGCTAATTACTTCGAGTCGACAGCTGCGAGGTGAGTTATCCTCACTATTCTCAAGGGTCTAAGGCACCAAGGCCAGCCCTTTGGATTGTTATCTGGTTATGTTATGCTAGTATGATCTGTTAGATCGGTGTCCTGGTAGATAGGATGGTATTATATGATATGCGGTATGATCCGTTAGATCAGTTGTTGTCTATAGATTGTTATGTGATTATCTGGTATATGTGCACATGTTTGTTTGGCGGTTGAGGCTAATCTGCTTTGTGCGGAGGCCACTAGACCTGGGCATTCCAACCTGTTGGTTGTGGGCCGTGAGTATTCCATCCCGGGGATGATTGGACTCATAGTATTTGGGTATTCCAACTTGTTGGTTGTGGGCCTGAGGTATTCCATCCCGAGGATGATTGGACTCATAGTATGTATGCATTCCAACCTGTTGGTTGTGGGCCTGGGGTATTCCAACCCGATGGTTGACTGGACTCATAGTATGTTGTTTATGATTATATGTGTATTGATTGTGGGTATGGGTATTTTGGGGGAACTTACTAAGCTTTCGGGCTTATAGTTTCAGTTTGTTGTTTCAGGTATATCAGGGGATCGTGGCAAGGCGAAGGTGTGATCGTACAGCTCCTCATGTTTTGGTATTGTTCCTCGGAAAACTCTAATAGAGATTATTTTGAAAACAAATTTGTAATAGCTGTTGGTTTTAAATGTCTTTGAAAAGTTTTAAATTGACTTGAATTTTATGGGTATTACACTTTACTTATGCCGAAATATCCATTTTAAAGTGTTTAATGTCACCATTTTTCCATGAAATGTCTAATTTCATGCCATAATATTGTATATAGTTCATATTTGTAATGTTTGTTTAGGTCTTGTTTGATTTAAGTAAAAAACAATTTTTTTCTCGATATTTAAAAATTGTTAATCGGATGTCAGACTCGTTTTGAAATTCTCCGGGGGGTTTTTTCGAATTCAGAAATTTCAGAATGTTGGTCTGAAATTTACGTATGTTCCATAATGTCAGTCTGATTTTTTTTTTTTTGAAAAAACAATTTTTTTTGGTTATTTTCTTTAAATACACATTACATTATATTTAGATTATTCAGTTTATCTTAAAAATAAGACACAATGTATTGACAACTATTAGTAATCATTAATTCTAGTTCAATAATTCGTTATTTTTTCAACAAACAATGTATGTAGTTGAAATCTATATATTTACTTTATTATAATTAAATAAACTTTTGTTAAATATTTAAATATATATCATACTAAAGAATTAGTTTGTAATGTTTCAAAGAAACTATCATGATTTGATCTTTTTTTTTCAAGTATAATATGAAAAATGTAAAATTAAATAAAAATCATATATTATTTTGATGTTATAATGGAAATGCCATTATAGAAAATTTATTTATTCTATGTAAAAGTTGTAAAATTTTCAACGAAAAATGTTTGAGAATTTTTAACCAATTAATATAAAAATAATAAGATGATAGCCATTAGATGATATATCTTTTTATGGACTTTATTGTAAAAAATCCTAAGTATGAAAAGTTCTTTTATCATTTATCTTAATATTGAAGGGTAAATAAGATACTTAAATATAAGAAAAAAATTAATGAAAAACTTGGACATTTAACATGCTCTTTTTCGCAAAAATAAATAAGTAAATAAAATAAAATAAAAAAAATAAAACGATAATGACTTTTCCATTGGAATTTCTAAAGTATAAGTATTTTTGTAACATTTTATTCTTAAAGCATTAACAAATACTATATATTTTATTTGATGGCTTTCAGATATATTTTTCAAATTTTAATAAATAGTACTAATCATATAAGATGTAATAAACAAAAATAAGAAAGATATTGCTATTTCATATACTTTGTAAGAAAAACATTTTCATTTGGTAGTATTACTTTATTAGTAACAGTAGTACCTAAAAAAATCAAAATAATTCACCCCAAATCCCCAAAATATATAACAAATCGCAATAAACTAATCTTAAAACATTTTTTCCACATCAACCCTTTGCGGCCATTTCATCCATATAACCTTTAAAACGTTAAATCACTTTAAAGAACAACAAAGCTAAGACGAAAAATTATATAACCACAATACATAGTAATGTACTTTCTGCATGAAATAGCAATGCACTTTTCTTTTCTACATTAAACAACAATGTACTTTCTGCATGAAATAACAATTAAATGAGTTTTTTAATCTATAAATTGGCAGATTTGTTAGCTTTCGAATGACATTTAAAATGGCAGCTTTACAAGCTTTAAATTAATAGTTTCTAAGCTTTAAAATGACAGTTTTGTAAGCATTAAAATGACGGATTTTTAGCTTAAAAATGACAGATTTTTAACATTTCAGAATAACATCTTTATGAGCTTCAAATTGACAGGTTTTAAAGCTTGAAAATGACAGTTTTGTAAGCTTAAAAATAGCAGATTTTTTAGCTTAAAAATGACATATTCTTACCATCTAAAATGACATTTTTCAGGCTTTAATATGGCAGTTTTTTATGGTTTATAATACATAAATTTTAGTTTTGTAGATATTTTACCTTAAAACTACTGTCTTTAAGCCTGAAAAAGGGAAGGGACTTGATTTTGGCGCTCGAGAGTCTATATTAGTGATGTTCCTTTACCTCAGTTTTACAATTGGTATGAGTTACTGTCTGCTGGCCAATCAGGACACACATCTCCATCTTTGAAAAAAATCACAATTGCATCATTCACCCCTTCTTTGATTTCCACACAACCTACAACTACATCAAGCAACATCTTCAAAGTCATTAACTATTAACATTCGTACATATAGTTTTAGACAATTTTGCCCCTTGCACTTTGTATTGATTAGGGCATTGGTGTTCTTTGTATATTGTATTTACCTTTCCAGACTGTTTCTCCTTTTCGTTGGCTGTCTTAATTTTGCTAAGGTCTCTTATGGTGGTTTTCTATTTTTTTTTTTTTTTTTCTGTTTTGGACGTTTTTGCCCCTAGTGCTCCTGTTCCCTTGGAGCTCCTCTCTTACAACTAAGTGGTTTGGTCTTTTGACGTAATCCCTTTAGCACACTTGTTCCTTAGCAATCAAAAGTTATATAGAGCTTCAAAAAAGGGAACCAAGAACAAAGCAAGATTTAAGAAAAGAAAAGGAAAAGATATTATGCAAGATTGGAGTTCCTAAACCAAGTGAAAAACCCAAACCATCAACTTCAACTTTAGCAGATCATGCACAAGCCATCTGCATGTAATTAGTAGTATTTAAAAAATCTTATAAACTGAAACTTGATGTACAAAGTTAAATTAACATATAATTTCCCATATTGAAAAACAATTGTCATAATATCTCTTGATTTACAAACTTGTAAACCTGAGAAAGTATAATACAAATGATACAGTTTAGTTTTGTTATATCATAAGACGTTTAGGACAAATGATGTAATTCCTACAAATATATGCACAAGAAGATGATATACCTGAGTTGTGAAATAACGAACAATCTCTTATAGATGATGATGATCCAGGTAATGATTTTTGCTCAGTGACATCTCGCATTCAGTCTAAATAAAGAGTGAATGTGTTTAAAGTTGCTTAATTGAACTAATAATGTTGGGACTATCAAGCCATGTACACGTGTTCTCAATGCCATGCCAACAGCTGTAAATAGTTAGCTAGATGTTTCTTTCTATTACAATCAGTTAGGCTTACATTAGTGGTTCATTTTAGCATTCCCTGTACAATATATATATTGCTTCCAGATCATTGTAATGGTAGAGAGAGAAATACAATCTTCAGTTTCTCATTTCAAATTCTTGTTATGGTATCAGAGCGACTTCCGTTCTTTACTCAAATTCAAATTTATCTTTCAATCTTCATCATCGATTGTTCTTGTTCGCAATCGATTTTCTGTTTTCATTGATTGTTTTGTGCTTCTTTGAATTCTTCATTATTCGATTGAATTCCAAATTTCACAATGCCTAATTCATCGAATAGTAGTAATTCAAATCAATCTTTGGATCAAAATTCCGCAAATGATCCATATTATTTGCATCATTCTGATAACCCTGGGTTAGTTCTTGTTTCTCAAGTTCTTACCGGTGAAAATTATGCATCGTGGAGTAGGTCAATGACAATCTCGTTATCTGTCAAGAACAAAATTGATTTTGTTGATGGTACACTTCCAAGACCTGATAATTCTGATCCAGCAAAACTCAAGTCGTGGATTAGGAACAACAATATAGTGATCTCATGGATTCTGAACTCGGTTTCTAAGGAAATATCTGCTTCTGTGATCTATTTGGATACTGCGCAGGCGATTTGGAAGGAACTCAAAGAACGATTTCAGCAGAGTAATGGCCCTAGGGTTTTCCAAATCAAGAGAGATCTTATGAATCTTGTTCACGGACAAGACTCGGTTAGTAATTACTTCACTAAACTCAAAGTTCTATGGGAGGAATTGTCCAACTATAATGCAAATTGTACCTGTGGCCTGTGTATATGCGGAGGTGCTAGAGAAGTTGAACAAACCATGAGTTTTCTAATGGGATTAAATGAAAGTTATGCTCAAGTTCGTGGTCAAATCCTATTGATGGATCCAATTCCATCGGTGAACAAAATTTTCTCTCTAATCATTCAAGAAGAACGACAACGAGATGTTGGAATGTTGCAATCTAGTTCTTCTCCTATGGCTTTCAATGTACGAGGTAATAATGATGGTTTTACTAACAACAATGGTAATAAATCTCGTTTTAATCCTAATCACAAGAATAATGGAAACAAATCTTCTTTCTGCACTCATTGTAAAAGAACAGGACACACACAAGAGAAATGTTATCGTTTACATGGATTTCCTCCGGGATATAAGAACAATCAGTCAACAAGAGATAATCGGGTCAACTCTGTATCTTTCAATTCACCAATTGAAATTGATAATCATGCTAGTTCCTCTTCTTTGGATACAAATGATGTAGTGACAGGTCTCACCAATTCTCAGTGTCAGCAACTCATTGCTCTGCTCTCTGGAAAGTTAGCATCCACCAATATGGTCACTACTGCTACTGAATTTCACACAGGTACTCATTATATCCTTAATCTGAACTCTGGACATTATCAATCAAATGTTTGGGTCTTAGATTCAGGAGCTACCCGCCATATTTGCAACGATAAACATTTGTTTACTGATATGAAACAAATTGAAAATACCAGAGTATTATTACCAAATCGATCAAGAATTACAGTTCAATTGATGGGAAATATCAAATTAAGTGATACTCTATTTCTTAGAGATGTTCTTTTTGTCCCACAATTTGAACTTAATCTCATCTCAGTTTCATGTCTGACTAATGAAAGGACAATTGCAATAGAATTTTATCATGATTTTGCTTCAATTAAGCAGATCAAGAACAAGTTGATGATTGGCAAGGGTAAAGTGCAAGTTGGACTTTATGTGCTGCATGAAGATGTTTTTACTGTTTTACCCTCTACTTTGCCTGTATCTGTTAACGCTGATGTTGTTTCTTGTCACAAGTGGCATCAAAGATTTGGGCATCCATCTGCAAATAAACTCAAGATGCTGGATAGTATTCTTGTTTCAAATAAAGATTTAGATAAAGTTCATTGTCATATATGTCCTTTAGCTAAACAGAAGAAATTGTCGTTTCCTTGTTTGAACAATATTACATCAAAACCATTTGATCTTGTACACTGTGACATTTGGGGACCTTACAATGTTAATTCTCATCAAGGGTATAGATATTTTGTCACTTTGGTTGATGATTGTTCAAGGTTCACATGGATATATCTCATTAGACAAAAATCAGAGGCTCAATTGGTTGTTCCAAGATTCTTTAAAATGGTTAAAACCCAATTTGGTGTTATCATTAAGACATTCAGATCAGATAATGCCAAAGAATTATCTTTCACTGAATTCTTTAATGAACAAGGAACTTTACATTAATTCTCTTGTGTTGAAAGGCCACAACAAAATTCCGTTGTTGAAAGGAAGCATCAACACCTTTTAAATGTTGCTAGAGCATTATATTTTCAATCCAAAGTACCAATCATTTACTGGTCTGAGTGTGTGTTACATGCAACATCTTTGATAAATAGAACTCCTTGTAAACTTCTCAACAAGATTTCGCCATTTGAAAAGCTTTATCAGATCGAACCTGATTATTTCAATCTCAAAGCTTTTGGATGTTTAGCTTTTGTATCCACACTCAATTCTAATCGTACAAAATTTGATTCTCGTGCCAGATCATGTATTTTCATAGGGTATCCACCTGGAATGAAAGCCTATAAATTCATTGATCTTGAAACAAGACAAGTCTTCAACTCTCGTGACAGTGTTTTTCATGAAGACATATTTCCTTTCACTCAAGTTCAAAGTACAGAAACAATCAATCATTTTCCCTTTCATACCCTTCCCACTGTTTTGGATCCTGTTATGGATGATGATACTGAGGTATATAACTCTATATCTCATGATCAATCCTCTTTTTCACCAAATGATGAAAATATTGATCCCATACCCATATCAAGTAGGCCTCAACGAAATCGCCTAAAACCTACTTATTTACAAGATTATCATTGTCATTTAGTTCAAAATGACAGTTCTACCCCTGCATCATCAACTGTCAAATATCCTCTTTCACAATCTGTTACATATTCAAGGTTATCTTCACAACAGAAAGCATACACTTTAGCTCTTTCTACTGAAATTGAACCTAAGTCTTATAAAGAAGCAACCCTTTCAAAAGAATGGACAGAAGCTATGAATGCTGAATTACATGCCCTAGAAGTTAATAATACTTGGGTTGTAGTTCCTTTACCCAAAGACAGAAAAGCTTTAGGATGCAAATGGGTATTTAAAATAAAAAGGAAAGCAGATGGTACTATTGAAAGGTACAAAGCGCGCTTAGTGGCTAAAGGGTTTAACCAACAAGAAGGGATTGATTTTGTGGATACTTTTTCACCTGTTGCCAAGTTAGTTACAGTCAAGCTCCTTTTGGCAATTGCAACACAACATTCTTGGCCTTTAATCCAATTGGATGTCAATAATGCCTTTCTTAATGGGGATCTAGTAGAAGATGTTTATATGCAAATACCTCAAGGTTACACGATTTCACAAACTTTTCCAGCACATACCAAACTTGCTTGTAAATTACAAAAGTCTCTTTATGGCCTAAGACAAGCAAGTAGACAATGGTATGCAAAGTTCTCTTCTTTTTTGCTTCAAGAAGGTTTTATTCAATCTAAAGCTGATTACTCTCTATTTTACAAAGGACATGGTTCCAATTATGTAGCACTTCTTGTCTATGTAGACGACATAGTACTTACCGGAGCTTCTTTGCATGAAATTAATTTGGTCAAAGAAAGACTAAGTGCTGAATTCAAACTCAAAGATTTGGGAAATTTAAAGCATTTTCTTGGCCTTGAAATTGCTAGATCACAAAAGGGCATAATTGTCTCTCAAAGAAAATATACTTTGGATATTTTACAAGACACTGGTATGCTTGCTGCCAAGCCAACACAATATCCCATGGATCCAAAGCTCAAGCTTTCTAATTTTGAAGGAAAAGATTTAGATGATCCAGCTCAATATAGAAGACTCATTGGCAGACTTATGTACCTCACTATTACAAGGCCAGACATCACATATGCTGTTCACAGATTAAGTCAATATATTACTTCACCAAGAATACCTCACATGGCAGCTATCACTCATCTTCTAAGGTATTTGAAGTTTAATCCTGGTCAAGGTCTTTTCCTTTCATCTAAGGCATCTTCTCAATTAAGAGCCTTCAGTGATTCTGATTGGGCTGGTTGTCCCAATACTAGAAGATCCGTCACTGGTTTTTGCATTTTTTTTGGTGATTCCATGGTTTCATGGAAATCTAAGAAACAAACAATTGTTTCTAGATCTTCCACTGAAGCAGAATACAGGGCATTAGCTGCTACAACCAGTGAAATTATTTGGATTAAACATCTTCTTCAAGCTTTCAACATTGATACTACTGCATCAACTCTTTTATTTTGCGATAATGAGTCAGCCATAAAGCTAGCCAATAATCCAACATTTCATGAAAGGACTAAGCATATCGAATTGGATTGTCATTTCATTCGAGATAAAGTTGTTGATAATACAATCAAGCTCATGCCTATAAGAAGTCAATATCAACTTGCTGATTTGTTTATTAAGCCATTACCCAAAGCAAAGATGTTGCCTTTATTGTCCAAGATGGCTCTTCAAGATATTTTTTCAGAGTCCATCTTGAGGGGGGATGTTGGGACTATCAAGCCATGTACACATGTTCTCAATGCCATGCCAACAGCTGTAAATAGTTAGCTAGATGTTTCTTTCTATTACAATCAGTTAGGCTTACATTAGTGGTTCATTTTAGCATTCCCTGTACAATATATATATTGCTTCCAGATCATTGTAATGGTAGAGAGAGAAATACAATCTTCAGTTTCTCATTTCAAATTCTTGTTAAATAAACATAAAGAAAAGATATCTAAAACCGAATTCTTACTCGGTTGCCGATGGTGGTTCTGGATAGAGAAGCTTGTAACATACCTGATCCAAAATCACAAAATCAAACAACAAAATACCTTTAATTTCTTAAATGTGGTATTCAAAAGGAGATAGACATACCATAACCATGATGAGGTTGAGAGTATCAGGTTACTAAAGGAGGTGTTGCAGTTTTTGTGGTGGTGAACATACAGTGGTCTAGTTAGTGATAGAAAAGGAGAAGGGTAATGGTTTTTAGAAAGAGATAAAGAGGGAGGAAGAGAGAAAGATGGTGCAGACCAATCATCGATTCAAAATCAAGTAATCAATTCGAAAGCTGACGAAAATCTTGTGCAAAATCAGGTTGATAGCAGACCAACAATCAATTCAATAGCAGAACAAAATCAGTTCAATAAATTAAATTAAATGTTAAATCTTGTGCAAAATAGAAGTGTGCGTTTGTATGTGATTAAAAACCAGAAAGAGAAGGAGAGATACCTCTTGCAAGTTTATATGTGATAGCAAACGGGAGAAGAATAGAGGCTTGGAAGTGAACCATCCAATGGAGGTAGTACAACTTACAAAGGGTCGACATGGCGGTAAGATTAAATGGGGGCGGCAGTGGAGTGTAGGGTTTATGGTGAACGGGGGAGCATAAGGGAGGCAAGACACGATATATAGGAAAATGAGGCGAGATTGGAGAGGAGAAGCTGGAATTCAAAATCGATTATCATAACAAAATGGGCGAAATATTGTGGAATTATTGGCGGAACATGATGAATGCTTCTTGTCTTTGGGGTCGTTTGATAGTTGCTAACTGGGTTAGAAGTTGATTGGATTAGAAATTCTGACTGAGTCCACATCTAACTAAGTTTACGTTGTTTGATTATTTTTCTGACTGGCTATGTTGAATGATGAAAAATGACAAATTTACCCTTCTGTTCTCTTGTGTTGGTTAAAATAACTATAAAAGTACAAACTCTTGCATAAAATCTAAATTAAACATATACCATTTAAACTCTAAATACAAATTGTCATTTAAAATCCAAATACAAATTGGTTAAACAACTAAAACGTCATTTGATAAAAAGAGAACACAAGAAACTGATGGATCAAATCAAAGTTACAGACAAAAAAAAATTGTCAATGAATATATTAATTAAGATTGAAATTTTACCCAACACAAAATGGTTATACAAACTGTATGTACAATTTCGCCATTTTTACTCTTCAAGGGTAAAACATGGATGCTTTGTTCATGCTTGAAGAAGTTATCTGGATCACTTTTGATATTCACCAACCTATTTTGTCTTTGAAGTACTTTGTTCTCCAATAACTTTCCTTCACAAAACTGGTGTCATCACCATTTTTATCATTCATTCCGAGATCAAAATATATGTAGTTCTCATAAGCTTTTCTTGGAAACATCACTTCTTTTTCAGGGTTCATACAAGTGCTTAAATAAAATAACATTTCTATGAGAAAATGGGATCGATGATTCTGAAATTCCGCCCATCATTAAGCAACAATTCAAAGAGAACAGCAACATCAACCAAAAAAATCGGAGGAAAACTTCATATCAAATGGAAATCACAGCAACAAATCGCAATATCACATCAGAAATTCAAAGCTATTCGATAATTTGAAAAAATCGGGACCATAAAAGTCAGAAACGCACCTGTTCGAAAGAAGGTGGTCTCCGGTTGTGAGGTCGGAGGAAGACGACGGATTCCGAACATAGGATGGTCGCCGGTAGCAGGGGAGCAGGAGCAACGGTCGCTTTTCTTCTTTTCTGTAGATGTGTGTTTACAAAATCGGTAGGGTAAAAGTGGAATTGAAGGAATTTTGTCCCGGTCCTTCTTATTTGAAGCTTGGACCGAATCCATCAATTTTGATGGACTGAGTCCACATCTTGGACCGAGTCCATGACTCTAAAATTCAAATCAAACATGCAAATTTATAATTTTTGGACCTGGTCCCTCTTTGGACCCGATTAGAAGCCAAATCAAACAACCCCTTTGACCAATTCAATTTCAAGACGAGAGCAGAAGACTTATTCAAAATCAGCGTAATTCAACCATTTTGTTGACCAAAGTAAGCTTCATGATCTGTAATGCATAAAATCATTGTACATGAAGCAATAAGGGCTTGTACCTCTTAATATACAGCCTTTGACCAAATATGTATATCAAGGTATAATATATATATATATATATATATATATATATATATATATATATATATATATATATATATATATATATATATATATAATTTGTGGCTGTAGTTTCAAGTCGGTGGTAGGTGGGATACCTACCTTCCCTTGGCAGAGTTTTCCTACAATAATAGCTACCACGCAAGTATCGACCGTCATCCATTCGAGATGTTATATGGGAGGAACTGCAGAACCCCGATATGCTAGGGTGATGTTGGACAGAGGGTCATGGGAAGTACCGAAGTGGTACTCAAGAATATAGAGAGGATCCAGCAAGTCCGGAGCAGGCTTCAGACTGCTCAGAGTCGGCAGAAGAGTTATGCTGACAAACGCCGATCGGACCTGGAGTTCTAGGTCGGGGATATGGTTCTCCTTAAGGTGTCACCTTGGAAAGGTGTCATCCGGTTCCGGAAGCGGGGCAAGTTGGGCCCAGATACATTGGTCCTTTCAGGGTTGCGGCCCGGCTGGGCAAGGTGGCGTATAGGCTGGATCTGCCAGCCGAACTTAGTCAAATCTACAGTACCTTTCATGTCTCCCAGCTGCGGAAGTTCCTGGTAGATGACTCCGTGGTGGTACCTCTAGAGGATATTCAGGTGGACGACAGCCTGAACTACATCGAGCGGCCGGTAGCCATCCTTGACAGGAAGATGAAGGATCCGAGAAACAAGAAGGTCGAGTTGGTGAAGGTGCAATGGCAGCACCGCAAGGGCTCATAATGTGACATCCCCAAAATCACGGCCAGAAAAGACCGATTTGTTTATCCTTTGTTTTATAAATCAGAGTAATCTTTTAAAGAAAACGGTTGCGGAATTTGTTCCCAAATAAGATATGATAAAAATTTATCAAAACATTTCTCAAAGAGAATGTACTTTTCATTAAATAATTAAAATCTCGGGATGTCATGTTCCGATACAGACCAAAAGCATAAACAGTACCATATAGGCTTTACAACATTTATTTATATCTAATGACCTATAATCCAAAATCTCTCGTCAAGTCCACCAACTTATACTCTTGTGCCATTACGTGTAATGCAAAGAAAACTGAGTGGGTCAGGCTTGGGAGCCTGGTGAGCATATAGGGTTTTCGACCCACAATAATATAATTATTATATTCAATCATCAAACAATCAAACCAATTACCCATCCCCATTATCTTCTTTATTTCTTAAGTTCTTACCTTAAGAATCCACTATCATTCATTCGATCGTTCCTAAGGATTGACCTAAGGAATTGGCACAAAGTCCATTGCTGCGTAAGGCGCATCTACCAACATCATCCTTTAAGCGCCTCTGCCAGGATTACAACATTCGCTATTAGGCGCATCTTCCAACATTATCCTTTAAGCGCATCTGCCAGGATTACGGCATTCACTATTAGGCGCATCTGCCAACATTATCCTTTAAGCGCATCTGCCAGGATTACGACATTCACTATTTGGTGCATCTACCAATTTTATTCTTAGGCGCATCTGCTAGTATTTTGAGATTCTCTAATTGGTGCATCTACCAATATTATTCTTAAGCGCATCTGCTAGCATTATGACATTCTCTAATTGGTGCATCTGCCAATGTCATTCTTAATCATCTTACATACCTCATCATTTTATCACATACCAGCTATCTCATCTACCCATGTTCTACCCAACATATTAGTAGATATAAAATACATATATGGTTTAATTCATTTAAAAACCTGTATAAAACATTCATTCCAACAACCATCTCAAGTAAACTAGCAACGTATAAACACATAGCACATATTTCATAGCAAATACTTCATATATATGCGGTAGAAGAAAGTAACTACACACTCACACATATAAACAACTATATATATACACATAGCACGTATTTTATAAAATACTTCATATTTATGTGTAAGACGAAAGTGACTATACACTCACTTGATAAGATGATGATCGGATAGCACCTCGTCTCTTAATACAATCGTTTCCGATAAAACCGGGATGTTTTTCTTAGAAACCGGGCTTCTCGCGGGCAGAGTTTCGGCTCGGAAACTTTACTTCTCGGGATCTTCGGGACTTCGGAACTTGCTTCGGGGCTCGGGAATGATACCGGGGCTTCGGGGTAAAAGTTGCATGCAAAACGATGCAAAACGGGAGAGAGAAGAGAAAAGGAGCAAAATGGTCGGCTGCCCTCGCATCCTTCATATAGGGGCAGAAGCCTCGCATTACGTTGGGCGTAATGCTTCGGTACGCAGGGCGTAATGCTTCGGAAACGTCATCGCTTACGTCATCGGAGCACTCGAGTCCGAGGCGGTTCATGCACCGAAGTACGCTGGGCGTACTCAAAGGTTACGCGGGGCGTACCCTTCGGATAAGCTTTGGTATGCGTGCCACGATCTTCAAAAATTCATAACTTTCGCATACGAGCTCCGTTTTCGACGTTATTTATATCCACGCGTAGGTGAGATTATGCTCTACAACTTTCATTTAGACTCCGTCGGCTAATTTTGACTTTTATTTTTATTATATTATTTTTAGTAGGCCGGGACAGGAAAACTTCGTTATAAAATCATAACTTCTTCATACGAAGTCAGATTTAGACGTTCTTTTTATGCACGCTCTCGGTTTAACGTATTCTACGACTTTCATTTAGATCGCTAAGGCCAAATATCGCTCTAACGTAAATTCACTATTTACGTCGCGCTGTGTCGTGCCGGTTCTGTCGCGAAACTTCGACAGGTCATAACTTCTTCGTTATAACTCGGATTTCGGCGTTCTTTATATACATGGAAACCTTGTGACATATACTAAAACTTAGTTAAGATTATTCATTCTAAATAACCTTCTATCAAAAAGTCGCTTATCGTCTCTAAATTGACAAGCCCTAATCTACGGGCGTTACACATAATGGACTTAGGAGCCGGAGGACGAGATGAGGGAGCACCACCTAGAGCTTTTTTCGGATGCAACAGCAGACTTCGAGGACAAAGGCTAAAATAAGTGCGGGAGATTTGTAACGCCCGGTTCCTGGTATATACTCCCTCCGTCCCAAAATTATAATCCATCTTTCCTTTTTGGTTTGTCCCAAAATAATAGTCCACTTCTAAAAATAAATAACATTTTTACCAAAATACCCCCTCATTATTACTTAACCAACTAAGCATTTAATGGAACATTAAATGCAAAGTAAGGACAAAACTGTCATTTTATTATATAAAGTTAGTGGTAATTAATGTTTTTCTTAATCTGTGTGTTTTTTGTCTGTGGACAATAATATTGGGACGGAGGGAGTATTTTAAGAAGAATTATTCGTTTTTGCAAAGGGACTCGACGAGTTAGAGGCCCCAAACTCGTCGAGTAGGCACGAGATATTTTTGGACGCGGGACTCGAAGTCTACTCGACGAGTCGAGAAGCCTCAACTCGACGAGTAGACCTGCCAGAGTAAAACCCTAATTTTCAAGGTTTGCACCCTATTTAAAGGACTTTAACGCGCCATTGTGGCCTCCCTCATCGCCTCCCTTAGTCCAGAAAAACGTAATTCGAGATCTTGAGCTTTGCGAGTGTGTGTGAGTGAAAAAGGAGTGATTCTTTGCCATTTTATTGAACGAATAAAAGCTAGAAGTGCTTGGTTGAGGGAAGGAGCTTTGGATCCAGAAGAGGAACTTCATTTCTAGCTTATTTGAGGTATAAAGTCTATACCTTGTCTATTTTTCACTAGATCTCTTCATGGAGTAGTTTAGGGCTTTTAGGAGCATATTGTTGAACCATTCATGGATGCAAGCATGTTTTGGGGTAATAACTTCAGATACAGAGTCTTTGAGGGACTCCATGGCTTAAATGTGCCAAATTTATGGCCATGGGAGTCCCATGCATCTTATAGATCACTTTTTAGGGCTTTTTGAGCTAAATAACCCATGCATGCATGTAAAGTTTGAAACTTTACGTGATATATCGACCCTAGGGAGCCAGATCTACGTTTTAGATGCAGTAATCCCGACTAGAAATGACTGAATATATTTAGACCATGGGGGACTCGACGAGTTGCTCATATGACTCGGCGAGTTGGGTCGTAGTCCCCTAACCTTTTCTGTTACGGAGCAAACTCCCTGAGTCTAAAAGATGACTCAACAAGTTGGCCATGGTTTGGGTTACGAAGGTTGAGGAACTCGGCGAGTGCAAGGAGGGACGCGGCGAGTTGTGGGTAAAAGGTCCCGACTATGCTTTGAGGATGAACTCGACGAGTTCATGAAAGGACTCAACGAGTAGGATCAAGATTTCAGGGTTTCATGGATTATGGATCTCGACGATATGATGGACCAACTCGGCGAGTTGAGTCAACCAGGATGTTGACTTTGACCAGGATGTTGACTTTGACTTTGACCATTAACCAGAGTTGACCCTTGGAGGGGTAATGAGTATGAAAGACTAATTAAAGGAGATAATTATGTGTAGGAGTTTGAGAGGAGTTGATCCAGGAGCCGAGGACAGATCAGCTACTTCACTACATTGAGGTGAGTTACCTTCCAGTAGAAGTGGGTCTAAGGCCACAACGCCGGCCCACTACTAGGAGTCGTTAGTTAGATGATTGTCTTCGTGATAATTGTCTGGTATGCCACTATCTGTTATGCTATATGTGCTAGTATGTTATGTTACTATGTGGTAGTGGTAGGGGTGAAATAGTCCCTGGTTACTGGTTGAAAGATACCGAGGGGAGGCCAGGTCCTGGTTACCGGTTGAAAGATACCGAAGGGGAGGCCAGCTACCGGCTATTTTAGGCAGTTACCGGTTGAAAGATACCGAAGGGGAGTCCAGCTCCCAGTTATGCCAGACAGATACGGGTTGAAACATACCCAAGGATAGGCATTATGTGTTTATATGGTATGTTGTATGACGGGGGAACTCACTAAGCTTTGTGCTTATGGTTTTTAGTTTTGGTTTCAGGTACTTCCTCTTCGAAGGGAAAGGAGCCGGCACGATAACAGCACATCACACACACGATTTTCCGCATATGAGATTTCTGGGATTTGTACTTTGACATTGTTACTACATTATGATAGGCTTTTGAGACATATGATCTATGGTTTTTATGAAATGAAATAACTTGATGATGTTTTCTATAAATTGTGTTATGAATCGTTATATCAAAAATTAAATTTTTAGCCTCCTATATTGGGATGATACACTAAATGTATTTAATCACATGTGACTATACGTAAATAATCACATGTGATTGTATGTAATTCATCACATATGATTTAAGAAAAGATTTGTTTTCGCGTTCTTAATTCAACAGTTTTTATCGTGTATATAGTAACATGTGATTATATGTATTAATCACATATGATTTTATGTATTTATAAAAAAAAAATTATATATGGTTAATGCATATAATCATATGTGATTATATAATTTAATCACATTTGACTGTGTTTATTTAATCACATGTGATTTATATATATAAGATTCATTCGCTTTCACAATTCAATACATGTTTTTGTGTATTTAATCGATTGTATGTTTTTTTGAAAAAAAAGTTATATTTATATGATATATGTTTTATAAATAAAAAGAGTTAAAAACATTTTTTTCTATTTACATAATATATTCTAACGAACTAATATTCTTTTTAATCTATATAACTTTATGTGTCTTAATTATTACTCAAAATTTAAATAAGTACGATAATTATATTTATTAATCAATTCAATGGATTTATTATGCTAAAAATGATTTAACTTCACTCCAATATTAAGTCTGTTAGCATTAGTCCGAAAATTAGGTCCATTATTTACTAAGCCCAAATAAAGTTTAACCTATATAGAATATTTGAAAATTCAAAATAGAAATTTACCCTCCTCATCTCAAATTACAGGAGAAAACGACGCCGAATTCCAACTCCTTCTTTCTCTTCCGCCGACATATGCATTTCTGGTGGCTCCTTCCTCCGACGAATATTTCTTCTCCGACTAAGCTAGAGACTCAAATCCATGTTGCAGTTGCAGGACGATGTTGGAAAGCATAAAATAACGGTGCAATGTACCAAAAACACGCTCCTGAGTCGTCCTAATTATTCTGACAACACCTTCATCCTCCTTCATTCGACAAAACTATCTTCTCCGATTAGCTGAATGCTGCCACTAGTGACTCATCTAAGCCAGATCTCCTTCGACAGTTTAATCATTCAAAACCACCGAACTTCAAAGAGCCTAGACCGTGGGTGTTTTCTCTTACTCTTCTATTTTTTTAGATCAGTTTTTTATCAGTCAAACATAATGATGTGTATTGTAGGTCTAATTCGGTACTTAGGTCGTCTCCATCACGGATATTGACCGGTGGCCACCCTTGGCCCAGGCTGCGCAACGAGGTCGGAGGGGGGGGGGGGGGGGAGGGGAAGTCCGTGATTCACTTTCTTATTTCTTCAACTCTGATCTCAAATAAATGGAGGAGGAGGGAAATGGCGACAAAAAAAATTATATTTACAGCCATATTTTCAAATTAAAACTTATATTTATACGTTAATATATGAAGGCATTTCTATGTATTAAATTGTGAATTTAATATATTAAGTCGTGAATAAAATTCACAACATAATACACAATTCACAGTATTGTATACAAAATTCACAGATTAATATAATAAATTCACAATTTAACACAAGAAAAATAATATTTACACTCATATTTTCAAATTAAAACTTATATTTCTAAGTTAATGTATGGAGACATTTCTATGTATTAAATTGTGAATTTAATATATTAAGTCGTGAATAAAATTAACAACATAATACACAATTCACAGTTTAGTATACAAAATTCACAACTTAATATAATACATTCACAATTTAAGACAAATTTTTTTTATATTTACAACCATATTTTCAAATTAAAACTTATATTTATACGTTAATACATGTAGACATTTCTATGTATTAAATTGTGAATTTAGTATATTAAGTCGTGAATAAAATTCACAACGTAATACATAAAATTCACAGTTTTATACAATACATTCACAACTTAATTACAAGTATAATCTCATATTTCAGTGTATTAAAAAACTCATTCACAGTTTAATACATAAATAAATTATATCATTATTCAGAAGCAAACATAAAAAAATATAAATGAATCATAAAAGATAATAACTTATCTGCAATCAACGAATAAGATGCTTACTCTACCACTACCACTAGTATCAACACCGCCAACTATCGTACACTGCAATCAACCATCACCACCACCAACCATCCGTGCCAACATCGCCAATATCCTTCCCTTTAAAATCAGATCTGGATAAAAAAAAATCAGAATTCACAGTTTAATACAACATTTCAAACACTAATTCAAAACTTAATTCAACATTTTAGACACTAATTCAACACTTAATACATCAAAAATTACACATTCACATTTTTAATAACTTAGACAAATTAATACATAGAAAACACATATTCACAAATTAATGACTTGACTTACCGTATTTCATTGAGGCATTTCATCAAACACTTTGTGTGCACCAGATACATCAGATCCATAATTACCATAAACCATCAGATTTGACCAAACATATAAGATTTTCATCATCTCTGAAGTCAGGTGATGTTGTTTGTTTCTCCGGAGAGGTTTGACGGTAGTGGTTTGATTGAAAGAACAGATCCATATCTTCAGAGGAAAAAAAACAACCAAATTTCATAGGTCTGAGATGAAGAACACAAAACCAAATGTGCAACCTGAAGAACATGACACCAGATCTCGTCTGAACTCTTTCAATATTGTCGGACCTCATAGATCTGGACATCGGTGGCGGTAGAAATCGTAAGTCTAGACCAGAGCTTGTAGATCTGGACAACGGTACGGAAGATCTAGTGGTAGATCTAGTGTTCCAATGACAAAAAGTATTAGATCTGAAGGTGGAGGTGAAACTGATGGCAGATCAGTAAGTGGAGGTTCTAGATCTGACCACATCTTGAAAGATCTAGACTAGGAACACAATCAGAAATGAGAAAAAATCACTAGAATCATTCAGATATGGTTAGATCTGAGCAAAAAACACAAAAAAAGTCATCAGAATTATGTCGTCGGAGATGATTGGAGGTGGAAGGTAGATCTGAAGTGGAAACACCTCGGTGATGTCATTTTTTGTTGTAGTTCCAGATCTGAAGAGAAAAAAACATGATTGACTTGACATTTCGGCGAAGGTTAAGCGGCTGGCGACGGTGGTGCCGACGGTGGTAGGTGGTTGTGGTAATAAGTAATGCGTGTTCTTAAAAAATGGTGGGAGAGTTTGAAAGAATTTATCATTTGAAAAGATAGATTTGATTTAATGGTTCGTACGGTTCTTAATCTTTTTTGGTTCTCATTTGAACCTTTACCTCTCTCTTTCTCTCTCTCTCTCTCTCTATATATATATATATATATATATATATCTTACTTATCTTATTATACAAACCTTACTATTTCTAAAAATAGAATTAAGACGTCCAAGTGTTTAAGCTTAAAGTACAACAATCCAATAATATAATAATATTATAATTTAAATAGTCCAAATATCTAAACAGAAAACACAATTAGTGTATGCATACGTTTCCTTGTTTCACTCAAGCTTTTGACCTATCCGCTTAATCGGTGCATAGTTCCTTATTTCACTCAAGCTTTTGACCTAGCCCTCATCAAGTTATATTGAATCCTCTTGAATCCAAGATATATCGCCAAAACTCAGTCGATTCTGGTTCTTGAACCCCAAATCCTTAAATATCGCATGTTGATTCAAATATCCCTCCCATCGTTGCAGATGCGTTTTTCTCCATCCCCTAATATAAAGCCATCGTTAATCATCAACTGCTCCCTTCCCTGTATCTCCTTCCTCATCATCACCCTTAAGATCAATTCTGACGTTTGAAACCTGAGAATTAATCAAATTTGGCCTGCTTTCCTTTGTATCTCGCTCACATCTCCCATCCGATATGACGGCGTATTCTCAGTATAAAATTGAAGGTAAATGATGCTCTACTTTGTTCTGGGTTTTTTTTTCTCTGAGAGGAAATATGCATTCCGGCTACGTGTGTGTATGTATCTGTTTTTGTATATGATGTGTGTATCATCGCTCATCGCTCTGTGGAAACCTAGACACCGCCACTGACCGTCGTCTCCAGGTACCTTCTCTCAACCACCATAACCTTCTCTATCTCTTTCTATCTAAATCACCATAGAACCACCACCGCTCAACCCTATGTGAAAACCCTAGGCACAACTACAGACTTATTTGCTATTACCAGTCCTCCTCTTCTCTCTCTCTGGTTATAAGTCACGGATCCACAATTTGGGTTTTTTTTCTCTTAACTCAATTTTCATTGTCTTGTGCAGGTCAAATGAATCTAAAGGATTATAAGAGGAACAAAAAACCCAACGAAAATGTCATACTTGATTATCAGAAGAACAAAAAACTGAAGACAATGAACTTCTTTGCTATTTCTTGATTATCATACTTGTTGTTGCTGTGTGTTATTTCATGCTGAGGAACTAGAGGGTTGATTAATTTTCTTTTATTAAAGTTTCAGGTTCACTTTCTGATATTGATTAAGGTATGAAAGGACTACCTTATTAGATTTTGCTACATTAATTATCTTTTATTTTTCATAATAGCAAAGGTCTTGAAATCATGCATCTCTATTGTAGGTAATAATCACTTAAAAATTAGATTACTTACTTGGCATACAAAGGTATATGACATGTTTTCATCATCAATAAATGTTACTTCCTTTTTTAATTTGAACCATGGTGTGATTGCAGAGGCTAGAAGTTGTAGGTCAAGAAAAAAATCGACAAAAGTGATTTATCATTGGCCAACATTGTCAGTTGTTTCATTTTTAATTCTTAATCAGTTTTCTAAGAATTGTTCAATTCACACCCTTCTTATATACATATTTCATCTTAACTTTTATAAGGCATTATGCACTATGATTCAACCTGGTTTGGAACAACATACTTTGTGGAGACTTATATCTGCACAGGTATAATAAGCTTATGTTACAATTTTCATGAACATGCTAATTTCTCAACTATTAAGTCATTTAAAACCATTATTTTTCTTGCGACGTTATTTTAATAATGTCTTAGAGTATCTCAACATTGATCAACCACCATATTCTGTTGTGAAAGACTATAATTACGTGTATACTTGTTTTTATTTAGTATATGTCTTGTACCACGGGATGGCGGGGGAATGAAATAGAAGATTCCTGTTTTTATTTTCGTTAGTTTCCTTCGTACAATCACACACATGTCAGATCGATTCCATATCACCCTGACCACTGCCAAATTTGGTCAGGAAAACGTTCTTTGGAAAACGCCTAATGGCATGACAACAAAAACCCAACTGTAGATTGTTTTTTTCACATGTGATCTGAGTGCTTATTATTGCTTATCTATCGTTCTACTTCATTCTAGACAATTCGTTTTTCATTTACTTTCAAATAAATTTTTGTAGCCACATGCAAAAGCTTTAGGGAATCAAAAAGCTCAAATACAAACACAACATTTAAGGATTTCAGTAAGTTTTCGAACAAAGTTAGACTGTTAAACTCGATTAAAATTTGAATGCAGGGTATGTTTTTTTCGACTTTTGAAACATTTGAATGAATCGTTTTTTGTTCACAATATAATACCTTATTTGTAGCAATAATTTGTCAGTTAGATGTTTCATCTTATTGAATTTCAAAATTTAAATGTAAAATTGAAAATTACCAACACCCACACTTCATATACATGTTATGCATTTTGATGGGGTAATTGAATTTGTCCTGAAAAAATTATTCCCTAACCCCTCTATTATAATATGTTCACCTACTTTTCCTTATAGTTGTTTTTCTTCAATCTCAATTTCTTAAAGCCCTATATTATTTTATGGTTCTTTACTCTTTTGCATCAACTGTGTTTCTTTGGTTTACCATTTAGGTGATTATCTTCTTGTTTAGTGTTATAAATTTGATTTTGAATTTTCAAATCATTAGTTTTTTCTTAGTTTCACTTGGTTATAGATATAGTTAATACTTGGTTTTCTGAATTTGCAAACTGTTTGAACCGGTTTGGATTTTTTTTTTTTTTTTTTTTTTTTTTGAATGTTTACATGTATGGCTTATTGATGTGGTCACAAGAGCTCTAGAACCTATATACCCAATATAAAAAGTAGTTAATGGTAACTATTTCATCATATGTGTATTTTCCTATTGATTAAGATGATTTCAACGTACGCATACATATAGACTTCCATGTTTTAGTTAATAGTCTATTGTAAGGATGAAATGCTTTTTTTTTCGTGTTAAAAAATTACTAAGGTTATTCGTTGCATTTATCGTGGGTATGAGTTATTTTAACACTCTCCCATGACTATTTTTCTTTTAACCTTGCCTGGAACAAATGTATATTTTTTACTCTTTTCCTGATCTGTTAAGGTATACTTCATGTTCCAGAACCAACATGGGCTCTTTAAAAAAGTTGTCTTGGTTGTATTTATTCCTTTTGCATGGTCAATATGGAGGTAAGTGATGATGTCTTCAATGGTAAGGTCGAGAAGTGTAATTTCTTGGCTATCAAGGGTATTTTCATTAATCGGATACATTAATGTATTTATTCTTGTGTTCTAACTATTGGTAATGATGGTTCTTTTTAGTTTTATTTATTGAACTCACTACTAGACTTTATTACTTCATGTATACTCATTATTGGTCTGGAATAGTTTTGCATCGAGGTTTTAATGTCGATCAAACCGGTCAAAATTCCGGAATACGTTAAGATGTTACGGTTATTTGGAGTTAATATTATGAGTAATTAATTGCAATTTGTAACGAAATGACACATAAATGGATTTATCGAGGGTTATTAAAACTAAAAAAATTATCAATGTTATGTAACTTGTTAATACTTAATGATTTTTATGGTTTTATCTAATAGCTGCAAAAAACTATTCATAAAAATGATTTAATCATCACCCGGAAACAATTCCCAACCGCCGCTTTGCGTGGGTAACGACTAGTATATATATATATATATATATATATATATATATATATATATATATATATATATAAGGAATAGTTATATAAATAAATAAAAATAATATTATATAATTTGTGGCTGTAGTTTCAAGTCCGTGAAGCTGCTTGCCATCCATTAACCCATAGGCTTTTCTACGCCTACCATTTTGCTACAAAACGCCAAAACCCATGTATATTTTTTTAAACGGTTTCTAATTGATTATTTTTTTTGTCATGGGATTTGTTTGTTAAATATTCTTAATAAGAAGTTATATTATGTTAATAAAGCCATCTACATTATCTGGATAAAAGATATATTGAAATGATTTGCAGATAATCAAGATGCTTGTGAGAGTTAAATTGTAGCTTATATTGTTTTAAAAGAAAAAAGAGTGACATTTTCTATAGGTCCCGCGTAATATTATTCCAAGGTTGACATAACGTTGCACAAAGGTAGGTAAACGATGTTGGATAAGGTAACATATTATTGTCGTTATAATAAAGGTCGACATATAGTGACAATAAGTGTCGATATATAGTTATATATTGTTGTATGGCAATCTCGAGCAAACCAAACGTACATGAAAATATAGAACACTGTAATATGTAGAAGACCAAGTTTTTATACGGTTGTGACAGTCTTGGAAGCTTTGAAAGGTGTTTCAATAATCAATTATCAAAAGATATTTTGTATGTCGAAAGTAAAGCTTCGACATTGGGTTATCCTTTCATATTAAAACAAGATGTGTCATTTACCGACATTGAGTTATCCTTTCAAATATAGAACACTGTCTCAACTTATTCAGTGATGCTTTCGTCGATCTACCGAACCTAAATTGTATTTTGTATGAGTGTTCGTTATATTTTCTGAATTTTACTCGCTATTGAATTCTTGTCCTAACAAGTGGTATCATTGTAGGATTGCTTAATCATTTTGGGAAATCATCTCATTTTACATTCCAGATCTGTTTCTGTTTTCAGATCTAGTTTTTCTTAACAAAATTCATTCTCAAAAGATTTAAAAAAAATGGCTCCTGTTCAATGGAAAATTCAATATTCAAGTTCTCTACAATGCAAAAAATAACGTCGGATGAAACACCATAGCACCAATGCTTATTTCATAAGAATGTGATCAATGGGCGACTAGTATTCAAAATTACTTTTATGTTCTTGATGAAGAAATTTGCAGATCGATTGAGCTTGGACCACTTGATCGAAATGCTTCAAATATCATGAGACAACTCTCATAGTAGACAAGAAGAAGATTCTGATTGATACCCGTTGTAAAAGAGAACTTATGTATAGTCATCCACCAAACATATTTGTGCATGTACAAAATTGCTAATATGCACAAGAAATGTGGATTCGTTTGAAGAATTTGTATGAGCGAACTAGAAAAAGAAAGAAGACAATAATTACGAACATTCTTTTTGAGTTTTGAATTTTCAAGCAAAAAGGTGACAATAATCATCAAGGGACACGAAAATATAGATTCCTACACTGCATTTGATTTGTAAAGAGTTTTAAAATCACATGAAGATTATGTTATGGAATATTTGAAAGAAAACTCATATGGAAGTCCTCTGGAGTTGATGTCCAAAGAAAAATCAACTTGATCGAAACATGTTAAAAAAGAAATTACTTCAGAAGTATTGTTAGAAATTGGGTAGGGTTTATAGTGAAGATCTGGATACCCCTTGGATCGTGTAAACACTTTCCTAACTGATATTTCTACCCTATCTCCGGGTTACAAGAAATTTAGCCTAGGATAATCCCAAGGAGACACTTACAAATCTAGCCACTGATAAACCAAATTGCTAGAGAATTCTGAGTTCGTACGAAGAAAAACGAGAGCTAAGAGGTCATCTCTTCTCCTTCAAAAGGAGATCCGTTTACACAGAAAACGAGATATAGGGTTTCGTTTTTAGGGTTGGCCGTCATGAGTTCATTTGGAAACAAATCAAGGGAATCCATAATTAATGAGGAAATGAATGGTTTCCAAAACTGAAGATCTTAGTCAGTTTTACCATAATCGCCCTTAAGAATTCGATTTTTCCACTATGTATCCACTAGTAAAATCCGAAGAACTCATCTCTTCTCCTTCAGCGGGACCCCAACCAGTGGCTCTACCACTTAGACCCCGCTAGGGGCGCTGCCCCTACACCCCGCCAAAGGGGCGCTGCCCATTTGGAAACCCCGAACCCAGGGGCGCTTCCCTCAGACCCCCGACTTGTAGTCGAACTGACTTCTAATTCGATCTTATACATGTGTGCACTCCGCACATACCCAAACATATGTTAGAGTACAAATTACGAAGCCCTTTAACTCACATGTATGTTCCAATTACAAAAAAATGTATTGATGACACTAAAATCACTAACAATCATAGCCTATTTTAGTATAACCCTTGAACAAATATAACATTATCAAAACAAACCAAACTAGTACATAAATGAAAATGCCGCAACATTTGAATTTCCATTTGGGAAAATGACTTATTAAGGTAATTAACTTTTCGGTATGTTCACATCTAGGTAACTATCTTTTTTTTGTACACATCTAAGTAACAAACTTGTTGGAAGTGTTCACATGTGACCATTATGACTTGTTATAGCAGGTTAAATCCTAGATGTGTACAAAAAAAATAGTTACCTAAATATGAACAAAACGAAAAATAAAAATAAATTACACAAATGGTCCTTATGGTTTGGGAGAATTTGTGTTTTTGGTCCCTAACTTATTTTTTTTAACTCGGATGGTCCCTACTGTTTATTTTTGTTACACGTTTGGTCCTGTCTTACCTAAAAAGACTATTTTGCCCTTATTAATTTATTTTTTAATTAATTTTCTTATTTATGTATTTATTTTTTATATATTTAAAAAAATTAATAAACCCCACATATCTGTATCTCCTCACCATAAACCTCAAACCTCAAACCACATTTGAGAAATTTAATTTGGATGGTCCCTACTGTTTATTTTTGTTGCGCGTTTGGTCCTGCTTACCTAAAAAGACTTTTGTGCCCTTATTAATTTATTTTTTAATTAATTTTCTTATTTATGTATTTATTTTTTATATATTTAAAAAAATTAATAGACCCCACATATCTGTATCTCCTCACCGTAAAACTGAAACCACATTTGAGAAATTTAATTTGGGTCTTACCGGTCACCATCCCATCTGTCATCCTCCCCAACTTCTATTTCTTTTCCATGTTTAGTAACATCGACGTCTTCCTCATCCTTCTTTTTTTGGTACTTCAACTCTGGCGAACCAACACCATAACCTACTGTATCTTCATCTTTAGTGGGTTGTGGTGTTGATTCGACGGAGTTGAAGGACCGAAAAAAGAAGGGATGATGAAGACGTCGATATCACTAAAGATGGAAAATAAATAGTAGTTGAGTAGGATGAGAGATGGGATGGTGAGGAGATAGAGATATGTGGGGTCTACTAATTTTTCTTAAATATATAAAGAATAAATACATTAACAAGAAAATTAATTAAAAAAGTAAATTAATAAGGGCACAATAATCTTTTTAGGTAAGAAAGAGACCAAGCTCGTAACAAAATTAAACAGTAGGGATCATCCGAGTTAAAAAAATAAATTAATTAAAAAATAAACAGTAGGGATCATCCGAGAAGATACAAATATTTGGGGTCTATTAATTTTTTTAAATATGTAAAAAATAAATACATAAACAAGAAAATTAATTAAAAAATAAATTAATAAGGGCACAATAGTCTTTTTAGGTAAGACAGGGACCAAACGCGCAACAAAAATAAACAGTAGGGACCACCCAAGTTAAAAAAAATAAGTTAGGGACCAAAAACATAAATTACCCCAAACCACAGGGACCATTCGTGTAATTTACTTTTACTTTTCGTTTTGTTCATATTTGGGTTACTATTTTTTTGTACACATCTAGGTAACGAACTTGTTGAAAGTGTTCACATTTAGGATTTAACCTGCTATAGCAGGTCATAATGGTCATATATGAACACTTCCAACAAGTTTGTTACCTAGATGTGTACAAAAAAAAAGATAGTTACCCAGATGTGAACATACCGAAAAGTTAATTACCTTAATAAGTCATTTTCCCTTTCCATTTAGTATCATACTCTTACAAATATTCAAGAATCAAGGTGTTCTAAGAATTGAACCCATCAACCCATTTGAATACCATAAAGTAAAATACATACTAGTTTATTGAAATTTCTACCAAAATACAACTTGAAACTATTATTAACCGTGTGTCCTAATCCGCTCATGATGGTATCAAGTACAAATCCACAACCTCTTGAAATGCGGCTACACTTCACAATCACAAAGGTAGTTTCTTTATATGTATCTGCACATACATTTAATCAAAGGAATTATTAAGAAGCTAAACTTCAACCTGGTCAACTGCAGAACCGAACACATTACCTAGGATGTATACTTCATATGTTCCAATCTATAAGTGTGAGCTCTCCACATTGAATTTAGCTCATAATGTCATATTTGAATGGAATTGGGTGTCTCACCATTATAGATTTTATCTGGACTTTCATCCCGTCCCAATCATAGATTTGTGCACTAAGTCTCTTGACAAACCGTTAGTCAAATGATCTGCCAAATTAAGTTACGATTTCACAAACTCAAGCGAAATTACACCATTCATGATTAGTTCTTTAACCATACTGTGTCGGACACCTAAGTGTCTACACTTGTCATTACACACTTTAGTATATGTGTTACCCAAAGCGGCAACGATATAACAATTGATAGAAATAGGTGCAATCGGTTTAGACCACAAAGGAATCTCATAGACTAAGTTCCTTAGTCATTCAACTACTTTACCAACAGAATGTAACGCAAGAGACTCAGATTCCATTGTTGAGTTTATAATGCAAGTTTGCTTCTTGGAAGCCTACGATATAACACCTGCCCCAAGAAAAAATAACCAACTAGTCGTCGACGAATGATACTCCAGGTTGGTTATCCAACTTGCATCCAGATTTCCTTCAAAAACCGAAATATATCCCAAGTAACTCAATCCATAATCCATGGTTCCATTGAGATACTTAAGCACTCTATTCACCTCTTGCCAATGTTGAGCATCAGAATTTTTAGTGTACCTACTCAATTGTCCTACAGTAAAAGCAATATCTGGCATGGTACTTGTCATTGCATACATCAAACTACCAATGGATTTATAGTATTCCAATTGTGAAATAGGAGTTCATGTGTTGTCCATCAATTTCACACTTGGATCCATAGGAGTGCTCACAGGAGAACAATCGGTAAAATTAAACCGCTTAAGAATTTTCTCAATATAATAACTTTGTGTCATTACCACGCCTTTGTTAATCCTTTTAATTGTTATTCCAAGATTTATATCATCCTCTCGCAAATCATTCATGGAAAACTAAGATGATAAACATTTCTTTGTTTCATTTACTTGATTTTGGTCGGTACCGAAATTAGCATGTCATCTACATATAAGCAATTGATCACTCCAACACTAGTAGCATTATCAAATCTACTATAAACACATTTTTCACATTGGTTAATCTTGAAACCAGACGACAAAATAACCTCATCAAAATTTTGATGCCATTGTTTAGGCGCTTGTTTCAGTCCATATAAAGATTTGACAAGTTTACAAACCATATGCTTTTTACCGGGCATAATGAAACCTTCTAGTTGTTTCATGTAAATTTCCTCGAAAATTAGCATGTCATCTACATATAAGCAAATGATCACTCCAACACTTGTAGCATTATCAAATCTACTATAAGCACATTTTTCACATTGGTTAATCTTGAAACCAGAAGACAAAATAACCTCATCAAACTTTTGATGCCATTGTTTAGGCGCTTGTTTCAGTCCATACAAAGATTTGACAAGTTTACAAACCATATGCTTTTTACCGGGCATAATGAAACTTTCTGGTTGTTTCATGTAAACTTCCTCGAAAATTTCACCATTCAAAAAGGGTATTTTCACATCCATTTGATGAATAACCAGACTGTGGATACTTGCCAAGGCAATCAACAATCTAATAGTAGAAATACGTGCAACCGGAGGATACGTATCAAAATAGTCAACACCGGGTTTTTGTCTAAAACCTTTAATGCCTATTCGGGCTTTGAACTTATCAATAGTCCCATTAAAATTCATTTTCATTTTGAAAATCCATTTGCAACCAAGTGGTTTAGTATCTGGAGGCAAATCAGTCAATACCCAAGTGTTATTTTCAAGAATTGATGACATTTCATCATCAATTGCTTCTTTCTAAAATAGTACATCTCGAGACTGCATGGCCTCTTGAAATGTCTTTGGATCATCCTCAATACTATAACAATAAGAGTATTGAAGACCCTCCTCATCCCTTGTTCCTTCCGCCAAGTACATGTGGAAGTCGGAACTAATTTTTTTGGAATTTGACCTCTTTTGCTTTTTTGAAGCTCTTGTGTTTCTAGTTCAGTAACACCATCTGAACTTTTTGGATTTTTCACGTCATTAGTGCCAAAATTCAGATCCTTAGGCCTTTGAATAGATGCAAAGCACATCTCATCAAAAATTGCATCTCGTGACACAATAACGGTGTTAATCGATACCGAATCATTAGGTTCAATTACGTAGAACCTATATGTCTTGGAATGTTCAGCATATCCAATGAATATACAATCTATTCCACGTTCTCCCAAAGTTTTCCTTTTGGCTCGGTTAGTTTTACAACGACCCGACATCCCCAAACCCATAAATAACTTAAATTCGGATTTTTCTTGAACCAAAGTTCATATGGGACTGATTTGTTCTTTTTATTTGGAAACCCATTTAATAAATAGCAGATCATTAACATGGCCTCTCCCCAGAATCCATCACTCAATCCCTAGTATGACAACATCAAGTTTACCATTTCCTTTAAAACTAGATTTTTGTGTTCATCAATTCCATTATGTTGGGCGAATAAGGTGTCATGGTCTCATGAATGATACCCACTGATTGGAAGTATATGGGATCCATATATTTACATCCCTTATCAGTCCTGAGACAGTTAACCGGATTGTCCATTTGCAATTCCACATCGGTTTTGTATATTTTGAATTTATCTAATGCTTCATCCTTAGAATGTAACAAATACACATAGCTAAACCAAGTGCAGTCGTCAATGAAGGTGTCTACATACTTTTTATTTCCCAGGGAAGGAGTGGAGTGAAAATCACACAGGTCACTGTGTATAAGTTTAAAAATAGACGAATTTGTACTTATATTAGGAAATGGCTGTTTTACCACTTTTGTAAGCATGCATATTTTACATTTATCAGAAGTCATGTTAAAGGCTGAAATTAATCCATCTTTTGACATCTCATGCATCCTTCTAAAATTGACATGACCTAATCTTACATGCCAAAGCATAGAGTTATCAACATTAGATGTAGAAGATATAAATGCAGAACTTTGAACAGGTAATAATTTGCCAACCATATTCAAACAAAACATTCTATTATTTAAATATCCAAAACCAAAAAACATTCCACCTCGAGATAAGATGAATTTATTCGAATCAATAACTTCTTTAAAACCACCACAATTCAAACAACTAGAACTAACAAGATTCTTTCGAATCTTAGGAACAAACAAAACATCAAAAAGCATAATAGTCTTTCCAGAAGTAAATTCAAGACACAAGACACCGATACCATGTATAAAAGAATCGTCTCCCATTCACCGATCCATCATCAAGTGGTGTTAATGTTTCAAACAACCGTTACTCCTTGCATACATGGTTCTTTACCCCAGAGTCGATCGACGAAGCAAAATCATCGTCCCATACATAGAACGATTCAAGAATAATTGAAACATAATAAACATAATTCTGATTAGAGTTATCAAAGTTAGTAAAAAAACTAACTTCCTTTAACTTGGCCCGAAGACCCGGTCACACTTCTATTGGCTCCACTGTTTCCAACACCATTATTGTTATTATTATTGCCTAAGTTCACATGACAATCACAGTTATAATTGATGGGTTATGAGCATATCAACATTCCTATGTGATCATGCAACCCTAATTGATTTGGATCTAAGTTTTCTACTAATTTAACATGCAAATAGAACACCAAAGCAATAACCTTAGAGACTAGCATACATTTTCGAAATTCACAAAGAATATAGGGTTAGAAGATTACCTCACTTTTTATATTGTAATAACAAGAATTCTTGGATTGATCTTGACCTTTGAAAGTTTAGTGCCCCAAGTATTACACCTCTAATGGAGTCACAAACACCCTATGCAAAGGATGAGAGGAGAAACACTTAGAAATCGGTTAGGGTTTCTTTCTGTCAAACATAGGCTGAAATTCCAAGTGCTTAGGGGTTTATATATGGCTAGGTTGCTTTGTCTTGAAGCTGGACTTGAATAAGGAAACCCTAGTTCCTATCTGAAGCCCAAAGCAACCCATGGACCTCCATAAGATGCCTTGGACGAAATCTTATGAGCCGAAGCTATAAATTTTGTCCACTCCCATCCAAGGAGTCCCTAGGCCCATTTTCACCAACTATCAATGATTTGCAAAACAACCCCTCCATTATTAATCAGTTCCTTTAATCCTAAAATTAATATAAAATTAATTTCTGATTAATCACCAATTAATAATATGATTTTCAAATAATATATTAATCTTGTAATATATTAATAAAATCATTTGAGTAACAATTTATTATTTCACATAATAAATTCTACTCTCTCTCCACTAGTCATCTTGTCATGTTGAATGAGTGAAGGCAACCCAAAAGGACCATGCTACATATAAAATCAAATACATACCAATTATAGTTATGGGCTTAGACACCTAATCCAACAGTCTCCCACTTGGATACTTCTAATAACTATTATTGCAAGTATGACCTCAAAATTTGAGTAGCAATCGTAGATTTCAAAAGCCGCTGTCAAACTCTGATCTAATCAATTGACGCGTCCTTTAGATAAGGGATGAAATATTCCTCCATTCTACAAGATATCGTATGGACACGAGACATGGATTATAATCATTCTCTCTGTCCAAGGTTTGTTTCCCGATTTCCGATTTATGACGACTGACTAACTGAAAAAATCAAATCAGTCCATGCTTGGCCAAGTTCTTAGGGTGTCATCACTAAATCATCGAAGGGCCCACACATATCACATTTATCTCATTTAGGGTAAAAGAAACGGATAAACTTCGACTCACATGCTTGTACTATTCACTCATCAAATCATACACAACAATACGTTTTATAACGTCAAGTTACTGATGCGTTTACGTATTATCAATGCACAACCGACTCGTAAACAACAACTCATATGTCTCCGTTTCAAGAATATAAGATATTATCATCTCAGAATTACTCGTGATAAAATCCATGAAGTAATACTTGAGCATGGGTTAATCTAATACTCAAATTCCTAATTCAGGAGTACTCATGAACACTGCATCCAACACTTGCTATGTATAAGCACTTAGACAATCTACAGTCGGATTCACGACAGTCTTAATTCACTACTTACTTCCAAAGTATGAACGACTGTGGATGTTTGAATAATCCAATTATCCAGGAAGTAAAACATGTGAAGTGAAACACAAGAATAACTTAAATAACTATGGTCTCAAAACTTTTGAATATAAATAAAAAGAGTTTTATTTAATCACCATATTAATTAGAATTTATTCATGGTATAATGTTTCGAATAATCAACCAAATACTTGAATTAAAACATTAGTGATGCCATGCACAAAACACGCACACTATGTTTATCTACGGTCCTTCCTTCATGAAACAGATCAATTGAACACATTTCCAATGATGCTCATTTCACAATTTAAATCCTTATCGCAAGTGTAAGACTACCAAATTCTTGCCACTACTAGAATGTGTTAGATTCTAAACTTACATGCAATGATCCTTTTGTAATGTCGAGGCACCAAAGTCACAGAGACTTTGCCAATGATATTACAAAACATTCCAATGGAGATTTGTCACAAAACATTTCCATGGAAATGAATTCTCACATTCAAAGTACATTCCTTTGAACATCCTTCTTGCATAAAAGTTTCTAACTTACATATAGATTCCTAATGTCCAACTCCCATAATGGAAACATTTCCATATTTCCATATGACAACCATTCTGAACAGAATTCGATCTATCCATAATTACTTCAATGTGGTGCATCCATTACCATACTTCTAACTGTCCATAAGTAACCAATCTTTAGCGAACCTCAGAATGTCTTCGACAGTTGTTTACTCTAGTCAGTTCCATTCATTTTCCTTCTAATGCTCTAGGCAATTGGAGAAATAAGAATAGGCGAATATTATAGCATATGCAATCGATCCTATACCCGAAGCATATAGACATGATTCATAATGTCTTACATAAAGACATGATATTTGACTAGTCTCTTGCTATAATATTTCCATATATAGAATTTCCTATGTTGAATTACTTCAACACGATATTCATATACCTTCATGACTAAGTTCCATTAAAACTTCAATCTAAACTTTAGATTTGAAATGAAGTGTAATTATCCTCTCCCTTAAACCATACTATAGTGAAACAATTTCCAAACTTTGCAACTTTGAAAATTTAAAACTTTGTTTCCTATAAATAGTATTGCTAATTTTCAATACATAACATAATAATTATGCTCCTACTAGCATAATAATTACATTCTTACTAGCATAACAATTATGCTGCCACTAGCTTTGACATGTACCCAGAAATCAGTTGGACTTCTAGAAATCAATACACATTGACTTTCTTACCAAAGTTCAGATTTCTGATACGTGGTGCTTTGATAAGTCTTTATCTAGACTTCTCAAGCTCATACACCTTTCATTAGATAGCTTATGTGCGTGTCTAAACCATTTCAGAACTTATAGCAGTAAGTCCTGAATGTTCAAACTATTTGCCTTTTCTCACAATTCGAACTATGAAAATGGATTTCGTAATCATACTCGAATTAGAGAATGCAATTACCACAACTGCTAACTATATTGATATTGATCAATCCTTTAAAATCTACTAGCGAAAGTGTTTCCTCACAATCATTTTGATGAAGTAGAAAAACCTCTTGCCACTTAGATTTTATAGTGCATGTGTTCCTATCCATGTGAATTTGTCATTTCCACCCACCATCATAAGACAAGGTTATTAAAAAATTCAAACTCATATGGACTGAACTTGCTTAATCTTAATTTCTTGCCTTCTGGTAGCACAAGGGCCTACTAGTGCTTCCAAGTTATTTGAGAAGCTCACCCATACTGATCAATGTAAATTCACTGATCAAGGTGCTTTGTCTTATGCAGTCAAATGAGAACTCATAGAACTCACATGCATAGTCAACTTAACTGGAATGGGCACAAAAACAAGAATATGTCACCACGATAGGTTATCACCCTCAGGTCGTGTGCTAGCGTTAACTAAAAGGTTTATTCTTGATTAGTTCTTGAAACTAGTCAACACCATTAACACTCCCGCTGACCTCTCGACATATAAGATTCTCTGTTAAGGAACATTCCTCGACAAACAAATATTCAAGAGTTAGTGTGGGTTCTTATCAAGAAACACTTCATCTAATTGGTCTTAGTTGGTCTTTGTTTTAACCAAAGCATCACAACTTCCAATCGCAAATGTGTAAGAGTAAGAAAACATTTCTACACCACATTTCATGAGGTGCTATAAACCTATTTAGAACATGTCACTCAAGGTACAACTTGGAGTAACTAGAGTATGACTCTTAAACTTGTTTCTGGAACGAAGTATGACTCATCTTCTTGATTTAACCATTTCAACTTTACCTGATTCCTCTTCTTAGTCATATAAATGCACTAAGGTATCCTTAGTGGATCAATTGTGACGTGGTTTCAAAATCTTTAGGATGATCATAAAATATGATACTAAAGTACTCTCCTTTCCTTTTAGACTGGAGAAACTTTTATCTTTCTGCCCAATAGATTCTTCTTATTCGTTCTGCTGTACTTTGAAACTTTTCAAGGTATCAGAACTACACTTAATCTTATAAGCATAACCATATTTACTGAACCATTAGTAAATCCTGACAAATAGACTTGTCGTCCTTTGTGGTGGATCTGACCAGTCCACATCAATGTGTACTAGATCCTTTAGTCTTTCACTTGACTCACATATAAATCTGAACAATGAATTAGTCTTAATTTCCCAAAGATCAATATTCTCATACATCACACAATTCAAATTGCATGATTCCAAGTTTCTGTCCAATTGAAACTTGGGTGATGAGAATCCTTCCTCACTTGGTAAATTATGACACTACCATAAGCGATATAACTAAGAATCAAATCCATTTTCAACATTGCTAACAATAGAAATACAAACATCAATTTACATAAATGCCATTGCAAGGAAACGTAAAATAAGATAAAATCAAAAATTTATTTTATTGATAAAATGCGGAAAACTTGTCCTTACAATGCAAATACATATGAAAACTATGTTTCTAAATATTCCTAAGCAATCTATCATAACTCCTACGTAGCAGCCCCAAATTACGATCTTTTGAACCATGTGACCGAAATCCATTTCTTCAGATCAGAATCAGCCTTTACTTCGTCTTAAGCTTCCTTTATTTTCTTCGATCCTACAAAACATGAAAATGTGATTAACATATCATGTAATAAGAATCTATAAACAGGAACTTAATAAAGTTAGATAGGGGATGTACCTGAAGTAGAGTCATACAATTTGACTTTACCATCTCTAAGATCTCTAAGGTGGTCAGGGCAGCTTCGCTTCCAATGCCCCTTCACTTGGCAATAGAAATATATGGACTCTTCAGGAACAGCACATGGGACTATATCAGAACTGGCCTTTCTCTTTACCATATGGTCAAACAGTTTGACCTTGGCCGATCCCTTTCCATTAGGAAGAGAAATCTTTTCTGGACTACCAATGTTGCCATTGTTAAGGTCCATGGAAATTTTGGGAGGTAGATCTTCCAACCAAATTTGCTTGACTAGTGCGCCAAAGCATTGCTGCTTCAGTAGCAATTAGCAAATATGTCAGATCAATAAGGGTCACGTCGTGGCCTGTCATATAGTAGTCCTTAACGAACTGACTATATGACTCGGGAAGCAACTGAAGAACCAAGTCAATAACTAGCTTCCTTGGGAAAACAACACCCAACATTCCCATTCTATCAATGTGCGACTTCATCTTCAGGATGTGTGCACACACAGAACTTCCATCTTGGTGATTGCATGCCAATAGGGCTTGAGTGACTTTGAACTTTTCAAGTCGACAAAAACGTGGGCCGGGGAGAATCATGGAGGAGGTGGAGGAAGAGAAGTATAATTTCCAGTGCCACCAATGCACGAAGAAGGGATTGATCTTTCACGTTGATCGACACATGGAAGATCATCTTCAAAAGGAAAGCCTTTTCCAAAGGATAGAGGAAGACCATAGTTGTCAGAACTAGACATCTACAAAAGGGAGAAATTAAAGTTAGTTGATTTAATCCTTAATATAACACCCAAATGAAATATTAAGGCTAGGACCCAACACAATAATTCACAATTCGGAAGAGGGATGCCGTAATCCAATTGTAAGTTATTTGAAGGTAGGTAAATCACGATTTACCAATTCCACCATGAAAACGAAATTTTAAACGAATTAGGTTTTAAATGAAATTCCTAGATCTTTTAAGATTCGTTGAACTTTTCAATGACATGTTTAATCTCGATTATGCCCTACCATTTGTGACTGGGATACCGAGGATCACAAACAAGGTGTGAATAATCATGCAAATCAGCTTGGTACTCTCGATGTCATTTATCACCTAATCTATGTGCCGGTTAACCACACACGCTCCATTGATCAATGATAATTTATGAGAAACCCATTTCCAACAATATTAGTCCTATACTAGTGTGCCGGTTAACCACACATGCTTCACTAACGACGAATAAGGTGCAATGTGCAATTTCATGGGTTAGCATCAAATTCACATTTTCCTAAAGTAACTAAAATTGGGAATTTTAACAAAAACGTTTAGTTACTTTATGATTCATTATACTCTTAATGAGAGTTTAATGTCCTATCCTACCCGTTCGGCTAATGACCCTCCACTAGTGAAGGGTGCGGTGGGTAAGAGTGGATACCCAATGGTGGTCATTTTACTGGTCGCTTCCTTAAACACCCCTTATAGACCAGCTTCATGAATGAGGCCTACTAACGGTAAGGCTGACTGTTTTTATACATATATAATATATTAGACTTTTAATTTTATATAGTATAATGGTGTATTTTAAACTTTTAAAATACTAAGTGGTTTAATCTTTTAAATTAAACTTTTAGTTTAATTAAATTTAAACCTATCTATGGATTTATTAATTGTCTTTTAATTAAACACTTAATTGATTTATTAATAAAATCCATGAGGGTGTATTTTAAACTATTCAAAAATACCAAGGTTCTAAAATTTAAGATTTCAAAATTAAAACTATTTAATCAAATTTTAAATTATAAAACCAAAGGGTGTATTTTAAAACTTTTTCAAAATACTTGGTTAAATTTAAATTAGGAAAACAATATTATCATTATCCAAAAATTCAACCAAATCATTCAATTTTGATGCCTTGGACATCATGTTATCTTTCAGAAAATTCGATTTTAGGCTTTAAAAACGAATTATGGCAATTATCCTAATCAAAATCTGATCTGAAAATCGAAAAATTAGGCAACAGACGAGTCAACTCGTCGAGTTGGGCATAGAACTCGTCGAGTTCACCCAACTCGTCGAGTTCATACTTGAACTCGCCGAGTTTAACCTCCAGACAGCAAAAATCGATTTTCTTGTTCTTTGGACAATTCACTATTGCATCAATTTAATTGAAAAACATCTTAGGCTCTGATACCACTGATGGGTTATGAGCATATCTACATTCCTATGTGATCATGCAACCCTAATTGCTTTGGATCTAAGTTTTACACTAATTGAACATGTAAATAGAACACCAAAGCAATAACCCTAGAAACTAGCATACATTTTCGAAATTCACAAAGAATATAGGGTTAGAAGATTACCTCACTTGTTATATTGTAATAACAAGAATTCCTGGATTGATCTTGACATTCGAAAGCTTAATGCCCCGAGTGTTGCACCTCTAATGGAGTCACAAACACCCAATGCAAAGGATGAGAGGAGAGACACTTAGAAATCGGCTAGGGTTTCTTTCTGTCAAACATAGGCTAAAATTCCAAGTGCTTAGGGGTTTATATATGGCTAGGTTGCTTAGTCTTGAAGTTGGACTTGAATAAGGAAACCCTAGTTCCTATCTTAAGGCCAAAGCAACCCATGGACCTCCATAAGATGCCTTGGACGAAATCTTATAAGTCCAAGCTATAAATTTCGTTCACTCCCATCCAAGGAGTCCCTCGGCCCAGTTTCAAAACTATCAATGATTTGCAAAACAACCCCTCAATTATAGTTATGGTCTTAGACACCTAATCCAACAGTAATGTCCCAACCTGTTGCACCTCAAACAAACCAGTTCCTATTTCTTTTTGTTGGAGTTATTTCATGCATGTTCTTGCTTATGTTTGCCTTGTACTTTATGGTTCGATTTCCTGACTTTATTTTCAACCATATGAACAAAGGGTTGTCCAGATTCAACTTTCCTTTTGTTTTTATCAGATTTGTCAATTTCCTTCGCACGAAGAGATTCTTCAATACGAATATGATTAGCAAGTTAAACCAATGACAGTTCCACCTTTTGATGTTTTAGGTTATGTCTGAATTCCTTCCAAGATGGTGGAATTTTGTCAATTACACTTGACACAACAATGGATTCATCCAGAAATAAAGATATTAGTCAAATTTACCATAATCTCCTTCAAGAATTTGATTTTTCCACTATGTATCCACTACTGAAATCAATTCAAGGGTTTTTTTGGAAACAAATCAAGGGGCCCCAGCCAGGGGCTCTGCCCCTTGGACCCCGCTAGGGGCGCTTCCCCTAGACCCTGCCAAAGAGGCGCTGCCCCTTTGGAAACCCCGAACCCGGGGGCGCTGCCCCCTGAACCCTGAATTGTCATCGAACCAACTTCTAATTCGATCTCATACACGCGTGCACTATGCAGATACCCAAACATATAATAAAGTACAAATTACGAAGCCCCTTAGCTCACATGTAAGTTCTCATTACACAAAATCTCTTAGTGACACTAAAATCATTAACAATCCTCCCCCATTTAGTGTAACCATTGAACAAACATAACATTATCAAAACAAAACCAAACTAGTGTAACCCTTGCCCCTTTGGAAACCCCTAACCCGCGGGCGTTGCCTCTGGACCCCCGAATTGTCGTCGAATCGGCTTCTAGTTTGATATTATACATGATTACACTCCGCACATACCTAAATATATATTAGAGTAGAAATTATGAAGCCCCTTTAGCTCACATATAAGTTCCAATTACACAAAATGTCCTGGTGAAACTAAAATCACTAAGAATCCTCCCCCATTTTAGTGTACCTGATGACGATGATCGTCCTTTTATGGAAAGTATTGAAAAGAAATTATATAGAAACTCTAGTACATATTCTTCAAATTTCATAACAGGCATGAAATCGAAACCTTTCACTAATCAATCTGGAAATAAGTATGCAGGGAATTCCAACATAAAATCTAATTTTAATGATGAGAGATATCTAGAAGGAAAATAATTTTTTGCGAGACTCAGGTTTTGATTGCAAATTACTGTCATGGAAAGAATCACTTTGCAAATGATTAAATGTTGAAAAATCAACATGAGACGAAGGAAAAGGTCAAGGATGTAGCATACTACTTCGTAACTTAAAGAAATGCACGAGGAGACTGTACACCTTTCGTTGATGGTAACAAATGATCGAGTTGAGATATAGGTGTGGTCTTTAGGATTTTGATGATAAGTATATGTCAAGACCTACTCATTTTTAGGTGATATCAGTTCGTGCTGGTAGTGTGAGTGGAGGAACGAGTGGAAAGTTCTTAGTTACGAACATGCAAAGGCCAATAATTCTTGAGCACGTAATCTCAATTTAAAAATTCAATAATGTTTCTCTATTACAAATAGAAAGATGAAATTAAATAAATTTGGGATGATTGTATAGAAAAAGATCGAGCACTTTTTTCAACGAGTAGAGGTGAGAAAAAAAACAAGAGAAGAAATTTTTGTTGTACAATGTCTGGTAAAAGAGAAAAAAAAGTCAAAATTGAAAATACAGAGAGATGTTTAGATATAATAAATAATGAAATAATTCTTAGAAAGGATAACGAATTATTTATGAAACAAAGAAACATTTTTATAAAATAACAAAAACCTTTAATGCTCAAAGGACAAATTTTTTTGATAGTAGTGTTATCTATGAATAAGAACATCGAAATCTTTTGCAATATCTTGAATTTATACCTAATTTTCTTGATGAAATTAAACAAAATTTTGAAAGCATGATATGTTTTGATTCGATACCTAATCTATCTTACAATTATGTGATTTCTCTTATCGAAAAGAATTTGGATTTGAAAGATCGTTTAAAACTATGAATAAATCCTTAACAATTTCAGGGCAAAATTTGATACATAAATGTTCAAGTTCAAATAATGATAATGAATCTAATAAAATTTACAATTTTGAAAATCTTAGTGATAATTTCATTGAAATTGAAGAAGATTGTAAAACAATGTCTTGTTTAAACCAAATTCAGAAAGTGATGATTTCGAAATTGAAGAGTCTTTAGGAACAATTTTGAGTCTTTAGATGAACATGATATGTGTATGTAACCAACCACCATTTTCAAAAATTGACCAAAATACAATGATATTTTGAAAAACAATGGTGATAAGTTTTTTTTTTAAAAGTGAAAGTAGTAGCTTTTCTAAGTCTAACAATTTGTTCACATCAAGTTTTTTGTAAATCGGTATGATCTAAACAAGTTGATCATGAAATTATTAATATAGTATAGAATGAAAATCTGAAATTACAATCTATGCGTTTTTTTATCAACACCATTGTTGGATTAATGTGTCTAAGCTCTTAACTAAATTGATATAAAATTATAACTAGAAGTAAAACCATTTTTGTGGTTGCCTCCATAACTAGAAAATTATTACAATGACATTTATGGAGAGATGCAATAATTTATTAGTTTATTATATGATTAATAAATTAATTATAAATAGATTAAATTAATTAATAACTCATCATAGTTAATAAAGATTTAATTTGGGATCAACTAGAATTAATTAAAAGTGCAAGGGTTGCTTTGTATTTCCTAAATAGTTGAGCAAAGGAAAGGTTGTAGAAACCTGATATGATGGACGGTTTTGAGATGCCTTTTAAGGTAATCTAGAATGCTCCATTTAATATAAGGAAAGTAGATAATCACTAAAATTTGAAATCATATTATTTTATGTTCAAATATAGTATTTCCTTGCAACTATATAAAGGGACCAATGCCTTGGAATTTTCAAAAATCTGTTCTAAGATTCCTTAAGTTGAAAATCCTTCACCTCCTCCTCTATTATCTCTTGTCTTCCAGTTTTTAGCTTTGGGTGTGAGCCATTAGAGGCATCATCCTTTTGGTGCTAAAGCTTTTCAAATATCTACAAGGGAATTGATATAATAGTTTGCAATAACAATTCAAAGGTATGTAACTCTAGATCTAATGATTTCGAGTTTACTAGGGTTCTTGCAGGCTTCTTAATGTTCATTATATGTTTCTTTCTAATGTGAAGACAAAGATCCTTATAGGTTGCATGTACCCATAATTGTTAAGTATTTATTTTTTCATATGTACATGATTTTTCATAACCTAAAAACCCATCAGTAGTATCAGAGACATGATATAAATATTGATTGTGCATGAGATCAAATGAAAACAGGAAAAAAAATCGAAAAGGGTGTGTCGCGCTTTTCGTGATTTTATTTTTCTTCTTGTTTTTCTCTCTTATTTGATTAGTAGGATATTTTTAGTGATTAACTGGTCTTGATTCTGTTAAAAATCCAAATTTTAATTTTCTTATATGATTAAAAACCGTAACTTGAGCTTTAAGGAGATAAACATGGAAATATATTTTTCGATTATAAGACAACTGAATGAAGTATCCTTATGGATTTTAATATTTAATTTAGTTAATGATAATCAAAAGATAAATATTAAATCCATAATTAATTTATATCATTTAATCAGTTTAATAAATAGTTTAATTAAAAGATAAAGATAAATCATTAATTGGTTTAACAAATTAATTGATTAATAGTTAATTCAAAATTAAATTTAAACTTTGAAGTTTTTTAAAATGCTTAAAATACACCCTATACATATATAAAATATTTATTACTATATGTATAACTAAATTCGGTCGAATCAATAGTAGACCTCATTCACGAAGTCACATTATAAGAGTTGTATAAAGAAACAGCCTATAAATGACTGTTGAATGAGTGTCATTTTCACCCGCCGCTTCTTTGTAAGGTGGAGGGTCATTAGCCGAACATGTTTGATAGGACATAAAAGATTAAAAGTATAATTAATAAACTACTAGAACATTTTTCAAAAATCTCACTCTAGTTACTTTAAGAAAAATGTGAAATATATGCTAAACCATGAAAATGCACATCAATTCTTTTCTAAGTCGTTAGTGGAGTGTGTGTGGTTAACCAACACGCTAATGTGGGACTAGAAAGTAGAAATGATGGAACATAATCAATTTTATGATTTTTGATGGAGCGTGTGTGGTTTACCAGTATATCAATGTGAGATCGTAAATGACCATGAGTATGTTACGCGTGTTTGATTGGTTATTTACATCTTGTTTACGATCCTCAGTATCCCAGTCACAAATAGAAGAGCAAAATCTTAGAATAAGCTTGTCATTGATAAGATTTAGTGAATCTCAAAAGATCTAGGAATTTCATATTAGATTGAAATTGGAATTGTGGCTACCAAAATAAATTCATAATTAGATTACGACATCATTCTTCTCATTTCGAGTTGTATTTAGGATCCTATCCAATTAATTTGGGTTACAATATTAAGGATGTATATATATATATATATATATATATATATATATATATATATATATATATATATATATATATATATATATATATATATCAACTAACTAAAATTGTCTTTCTCATTAAAGATATCTGGAAATGGCGAAGCTTCTTCAATAATGCAACATCCCAAAATTGTCTTTCTCATTAAAGATATCTGGAAATGGTGAAGCTTCTTCAATAATGCAACATCCCAAAATTGTCTTTCTCATTAAAGATATCTGGAAATGGTGAAGCTTCTTGAATAACGTAATATCCCAAAAATCCAACCTTAAATTTTTTGAAATCAGAGTATAAATTTTTCTAAAAGGTTTTATTCATAATCGTTAGTAAAATATAAAGTTGTCTTTTTACATCATATTAACACAAACATAATGAAATTTTAGAATTTATGTCATGTTTTGAAAACCATAACATAATAAAGAACGTGTAGCTAGATGTCATGCCCCTCCTAGAATGTCCAAATATTAGAATCATGTCATCTCCCTGCCCTTTAAACCTAAAGGACCTGCAACTAAAAATATAAAGTAGCAACTGTAAGCCTAATGCTTAGTGAGTAATCACAACACTCACTAATTATACATATCACATGAAATACACATAAAGGCACATAACTTTATGTAGTAAGTCATATATTACTTACATTCTATCACATATAACTAAAAACATACGTATGGATTTCCTAACACATATTGTTGGTACCAAATCTACACGAGCAAGCTGATTCCCGGAAGGGTCTGTCTCAGAAACTACCAAACTGGGACTGGTCACTTCCCCCGAAGGGTCTATCATGGCAATACCAATTAGTATTGATCACTTCACCCAAAGGGTCTATCATAATAATTCAAACTGGAACTGATCATTTCCCCCAAAGGGTCTATCATGATCATCCAAACTAAAACTGATCACTTCCATGAAGGGTGTATCATGATCATCCAAACTTTTACCACTTCCCTCGAATGGTCTATCATGGTCAACATACATCACATAGTCCATATAATAAGTAAGTTCATGAAAACTCACCTGAAACAAATAAACGCAGAATAAAACCATTGAAGTGGCTAAGATGGATTCTCTTTTCTTTGAACACCTACATTCATACCATTTACCTCTAATTAGCTCATATAACGACGTATTATATTTTAATACTTATTAAATACTTAATTTTGGTTATTTTAAATAACACATTTTGATCAGTAACCATTTTACCCCTCTAAACTCTACCCTTCAAAATCCTTGTTAATTGTTTATATATTTATGCTATTAAATATATCCATCATCAATTGATCAAAACATTTAATTTAACACAATATTATTATTTTTAAATGTCTAGAAAACAAATTCCATTCAAAAACACTTAAACTTGAACACTGAATTTATGTTGCAAATTCTTCAAATATGATCGTTCTTATTTATTCATTGATATACAATAAGTCGTCTAAGCCAAACGAATCAAGTTTATTAACTTAGTCATCAAAGCATGCTCTAAATGTACATCTTGGATAACAAGATGTATTTTAGCTCAAGCACAAACTCCTTATATCCAAATTAATCGATCCATATAACAATATGCTTTATTTATGTTTGCTTTTCATTTAAGTATTTGAGAAGCCTGACTAAATTAGTCCAATTATTTTAGCCCACTAGAAACCCATTATACATTATATATCTTTTAACCTAGATCCGTAAATGTGCAGTCAAAGAGTACCTCCCAAATGTCGAACATGCTCCACCATGAACATAAAGTCAGTCACCGACGGAGCCTTCCTTTACCGATGACTCCCCTTCACCGGCTCCATATCTTTATCACAAATTCAAATCTTAGGTTTGCTCTCTTTTTTTGAATCACTACTAGCAAGCCCTCTATCGGAGCTACAACACATTTTTCTAGGTTGCATCAACTTAGGAAAGGGGAGTACTTTAGTATTCTATTTTATGACCATATTAATAATTGTGGAATTGTATTACAATTAATCCTCCAAGAACATCTTAGTGTAATTGTATGACTATGAAAAGGAATCAGACATTGTTGGAAATGATTTGATAATAGATGAGTCATACTTTGTTCCAATCAAGTTTTAGAGCTATGCTTTAGTAACTCTAAATCATATCTTGAAACTCATTTCAATCTAAGAAGGATGATAATACCTCCTAATATGTGGATTAAAGAATGGTTTCATTTCTCTAGTACATTTAGAATTGGAGTCTTATGTTTTTGTTAATCGAGATAAAAAAGTTAAACTGAGTCCTATTCTATGAAGTGTTTTGTTGTTAGGAATCTACATAAACTTTTGAATATTTGTTTTAGCTCATCAAGGAATGTGCGTTGAGAAAGAAACTTATATGTCAAGAAGTTAGTGGGAGTCATATTGATCTTGAGAACTTACAACATTCAACCGATAATGATCCTTTTAGTTATCACTAGCACACGACCTGAGGTTTATAAATTGTTGTGTTTAATTGAGATGTTCTTATTTCTATGCACATCCAGTTGAGTTGGCAATGCTTATGAGCTCTATGTTCTTCATTTAACTGTAAAATCAAAGCACATTGGTTAGTGAAAGCACACTGATCAATATGAGTGAACTTATAACAACATGGAAGCAGTGGGAGGCCATCGTGCTACCAGAAGGCAAGAAATTAAAAATAGCAAAGTTCATTCCATGATGGAAAACTAAATTTGACTTTTGTTTGTCCTAAACCTTGACTTATGGATGTAGGTTGGAAGTAATAGATTGACATGGATAGGAACTTATGCACCTTGAAATATAAATGGAAAAATGTTTCTATCTAATTCATAAATATGGTTATGAGGAAATACTTTGGCAAATAGATTTTGAAGACCTGATCTATATGGATAATATTTGTGTTAACTGCATTCTCAAATCCACAATATGATTACGACATCCCTCTTTATATTTTGAATTGTGAGGAATGGCAATGAATTGTTTGAACTTTCGAGAGATATATCGATCAGTATTGAAGGGTTTAAATAGACACACACACATTATCCAACTAAGGTGTATAAGCTTAAGAAGTCTAGTTGGAGACGTATTGAAGAATCGTGTAACAAAAATTAACACTACATAAGAAAGTTAAAGGGTATTGATTTCTAGAAGTCCAGTTGATTTCTGGGTACATGTCGAAGCTAGTGGGAGCATAACTGTTATGCTAGTATTGCATGTTGATAATATTGCTCGTAGGAAACAATGTCTCTGTTTTTGCAAATTGCAAATTTCGGAAATATTTTGCTATTGTGGATGTAAGGGAGAGCGAATTGATACTTCATTTCGAGTCTAAAGGTTTAGGTTGTATGGTTTAATGGAACTTAGTAAAAGACATATACAAATAGCATGTTGAAATGTTTCAACATAGGACCTTCGATATATAGAAATATTATAGCAAATAATTGAACATATATTAAGTCCTTGTATAAGATATAATGAGTCGAGTCCTATATGCTTCGGATATAGGATCGATCGCATATGATATAATATTTTCTTATTCAACATTTTTAAATTCTTTTAGCATTGTTGAAAAGGATTAGAATTTCATGTGACTAAAGTTGTTAAACAACTGTTAAGAACATTCTGAAGTTTTACTGAAGATTGATTGCTTGTGGACCGTTGGAAGTATGACATTATTTGGGAAGGAACATAGTGACATGTTTTGGATTGAGATGATTCTTGGTTAGAATTGATGGACATATGGGAATATCCAAATGTTTCCATAATGGGAGATGCTTGTAGAATCTACATGTGAGTTGGAAACATTAATGTAAGAGAAGTGTTCCTTGAATTTAAGATTTCAAAACCATGGAATTGTTCTGAGTAACAAATTCAGTGGAACATTTTGTAATATCGAAGGCTCGGTCTTTGTGACTTTAGAACCTCGACATCACAGAAAGATAATGCATGTAAAGATGAAATTCCACTACATCTTAGACAGTGATAAAAATTGGAATTGTGAAATAAGCATCATTGCAATAATGTGCAATCAATCTATTCACAAAGGAAGGACCATCGCGAGACATAGTATGCATGTTTAATAACATAGCATGACTAACGTTATTTATTTTAAGTGGTTAGTTGATTACTCTAAACATTATGCAATGAATGAATTTGTAATTTTTATGGTGATTAAATAATAGAGATTTGTTTATATTCAATGGGTATGATACCATAGCTAATTAATTTATTATTTTGTTTCACTTTACATGATTTACTTCCCTGAGTAATTTTAGTACCATTCCAAATTCCATAGTCGTTCATACTTTTGGAAGTAAGCAGTGAATTAATACTATCATGAATCAATTTGTAGATTGTCCAATGTCCATAGGGATTTTAATTATTGGATAAATCCATGCTTAGATATTACTTCATGGATTCAATCAGAAGTAATTATAAGACGATAATATCTACTATTCTTCAAATAGCGATATATAAGTCATATTTTGCAAATCAGTTGTGCATTGGTTTACTCCAACACATGTCATAACTGGGTGTTATAAAGTTTAATTCCATGCATGATTTGATGAATAAAATGAATGATTATATAGTCAAAGTTTATTTGTCCATTTTGCCTAAATATAAAAAGCGATATTTGTGGAACCCTCGGTGATTTGCGTTGATCTATAAGAACCATGCGTCCATGCCTAGTCCAGACTAAATTATTGTGTTCAATTTTATAGTCTAAATCTAATCACAAATTGGGAAATCGGGAAACAAAACAAATGAACATGAGGTTCATCATTTAATCCATGAATCTGTTCATATGATATCTTGTAGAACGAAGGAATAGTTGATCACTTATCTTAGGGACAACATTTTATTTGAATCAAAGTTCGACAGTGGCTTTGGAAAGCACACTTTGTTTTTTTGATTCAAGTTTATACTTGAAATTGCACTTATAGACTTATCCAAGTGGGAGACTGTTGGATTAAGGTGTCTAAGCTTATAACTAAATTGGTATATTCTTGTAGTTAGAAGCAAAGTCCTTTTTTGGTTACCCTCATAACCATAACTTGGTTAGAATGACATTTGTAGAGAGAAGATAACTTTATTAGTTTATTATATGATTAATAAATTGTAATTAATGATTTGTTAATATATTAAATGATTAATATATTAATTGGAAATAGATAGTTGATTTGTTAATTTATTATGTGATTAATAAATTAATATGAGATCAATTATTAAATAATTGATTTGTTAATTTTTATAATTTCTAAATTAATGTGAGATCAATTAGAATTGATTAATTATTCATCAGAATTAATATGAAATTAATCCGTGGTTAATTAGAATTTATTAAAGGTCCAAGTGTTGAATTGTAATTGTTTATAATTGAGCAAGGAAAGAAAATTCTAGAACCCTTCTAGGGTTGGACGGTTTTTGCAAGGATTCTAGGGGTTCTGGAAGCCTTCTGATTGCATATAAGGAAAGGATTTGAATTGTGATCAAATCTATTATTTAATCAATTTAAATTTGACTTTTTCTGCAGGTCATCCACATTATAAATAGAACCCCAACACATCGAATTTTCATAGATGATCTTCCCATAAGGCCTAGTAACGAAATTCCTTCTCCTCCTCTCTCCTCAATTGGCTTCTAGTTCTAGGGTTTGGGTGTGAGCCATTAGAGGCATCATCCTTTTGGTGCTAGCTTTTCCAAGCTCTTCAAAATAAGGATTGAAATTACTTGTTTACTACAACAAATCAAAGGTATGTAACCCTAATTATTGTATTGTAATTTGATTATATTAGGGTTCATCTAGTTTTGTTGTTCATAGTATGTTACATTCATAGTGTACGACATACATCCCTTAGGTTGCATGTGCCCTTAAGTGTTAAGTGAAATTCTGCAAGCATATAGTTTTTGTAACCTATAAACCCATCACAAGCATGGCATTCCGATGTTGCTTCCTTACGAAAATTCACAATGCTCCTAAGGCATACTACTTGACTGATTGAGTTCCTTGTCCAGCAGCTCCAATGAGGTTAGGAAAACTCATGCATCACTAAAGACATAAATGATAAACCCAATTGGTTACCCAAATTGTACTTGCGACATGATCGATTTCTACATTCCTTCTGACTCTGGGATATAAATACATCAAACCCTTTATAGATACATTGCTAAAATTTATAACCACGGACACTCTGAAGAAAACTGCTTAACTGCCCTTTCTTTATCTTAGCATGTCAATAAACATGAACTAATCATTATGCATACTCGAACCATGGACTTTTCCATAACGCTGAGACCCAAAATCAAATCGTCCTTCGAATAACTAACCCGAATATCTAGTTCTCCCCCACTCAGGGTTCGAACTGCCACTGGTTGTCGTCTGCAACATCAAAGTCCCGAACCGGATTAGCCAACACTAATAAACCCTGATTCTCACAGACTTTACCTAATGTAGAATCACATAGTCCTGCGAGTAATTAGTTCCACCCTAGAACCCCATCAGTCAAGAATAGAAAATAAGGCTAAGCCAAAATTCTAAGCCTTTGTAATTCAATTCAGTAGGGTTTTCTAACAACTGTAAGTACGCATGAATGTTCCTAATGATTCAATGCTCCTAAAGCAACATGAAACTCGACTAGTGATCTGGACTCCACCACAACCACCGAATCGACAAGGCAATCCAATATCTAATATCCCCTCGTTTCTATCTAATGATTAATAATCGTCTAATTTATTATCCCTCGAACTCAAGAGACTGGAAAAAGATAACTCAATTGTAGAAAATGACAACACAATTCCTCGGTTGATCATCCCTGAAAAAGCTACAATCCTCCTATAGAATATCAAGATCACTTTCCCATTGAGCCTGCAAATCAACTGATGAGATTCTAACCCCTTCTTCTTGAAACATAGAATATATGAGAAACCACATCGTAACAAGTGACATCTCGATCCTTCGGTTAACTGTCCCAAACAATAACTGAAACCTCATGTTATTCATCACATTCTCTACTTACTTGAGTCTAGATACTTGTGACATCCCCATTTTTACGGCCAGAAAAGACCGATTTGTTTATGCTTTATTTTGAAAATCAGAGTAAGCTTTAAAAGAAAAGTGTTGCGGAATTTGTTCCCAGTAAAACATGATAAATATGTTATCAAAGCATTTCCGAAGAAATGTTTTTTTTTATTCATTTTCAAAACCTTGGGATGTCATCGTCAATACAGAAACATAAGCATAAACAGAACTTACATTCATTTACACTAGTGATCTACTCTCTTTTAAATCTCTCAGTGTAATGTAACTTCATATCGACACCTGTGATAGAAATAAGCTGGAGTGGGTCAGGTTGGGAAACCTGGTGAGTACATAGGGATTTCAATCCCACAATGTTATATCATATATATAATGTAGAACTCACAAAATATACAATTTCACTATATATATATATATATATATATATATATATATATATATATATATATATATATATATATATATATTAGCAACTCTTACCCCACCCCGTTAATCCTCGCAACGAGACTATCCATACTCTCGGACCTTAAATTTTACCTCTTACTTAATCCATACTCTCGGATCTAATCCTTGCTCTCGTATCAATAATAGTGCCCATTCCATACTCTCGGATTAGGGACAAGTGTCTATGTGTAAATCCATTCTCCCGGATTAACGACGAATAACTATGTCCTATCCATACTCTCGGACTGAGGACGACTGTCTATGTCTTAATCCATACTCCCGGACTAATAACAGTTGGCTATGTCCAATCCATACTCTCGGACTAGGGACAATATTATGTCTAGTCCATGCTCCCAGATCAATGACATATACTAAAGTTCTATTCTCTGAGTATAACTCACTCGTACTCGTAAGAAAATACTACCCAATATTCCCCATAATTAATTTAGGTTTACTCTTTATCCTAAATCATCATATATAATCAGGTATGTTCTTTAACACGTACTTCAGGCAACATAAAATAACTCGCACATAAACATATATTTAATACTTCAATCAATACTTGTATTAAAATCATGTTCATGAAAGGGACTATGCACTCACCTGAAAGGTGGTGACTCTGCATTCGAACAACGCTTTGTTATCTCAAAATAATTTTCCTTCGACAAAACCTAGTATCAATACCACTAGGGTTTAGTCTAACGTTAACCGCGACTAATTAATAGCCTAGCTATTATTATTATTATATAAGCGTTAAACAACACTGTATATAACTCATAATAATAGCCCAAATAAATATTTGAAGGACCTAATAACATTACTATAATTATTTAAAAGCTATATTAAAATTTTCATAGGCGTAGCTCACTTATAGCGGATTTTAAAGAAAACCGGGCTTCGCTTGGAGCAGCGTTTCCGAACCGAAAGACCCTTTTTCTCGGGACTCCGGGAGCCTCGGGGCTTCCTTTGGGTGCTAGGGATTTTTCCTAGGGTTTAGGGGGGTTCAAAACCCTAGAGAGAGAAAGTAGCGTGAGAAGAAATGAAGAAAGGTGTGAAAATTTCGGAAAGGCTCGCATGCTATTTATAGCCTCTAGCAGCCTCGGACTACGCTGCACGTCCAGCAGCTACGCTGGGCGTAGTCTCGGATAGGGTTGCCAGGCGTTTTCCAGCTGGCTCGCACTCGGACAGGACCCGAATAAGACCGAAGGAACGCGGGGCGTACCGGACCTTGTATGCGGGGCGTAGTGCGAAGCAACATGGCGTGATCCGAAGGGTGCTCTGCGATCAACGATGGACGGCTGCGATAAGGCCACGTCATCCATCTCTCATCAGACTTCGTGATTTCGATTCCAAACTTCAAAAATTCGTATCTTCCTCATACGAGATCCGTTTTAATGTTCTTTATATCCACGCGTAGGCGGGAACGTACTCTACAACTTTCATTTAGACTTCGTCGGCTAATTTTGACTTTATTTTAAAAGTTATGTTTTTAACAGGTCGGGACATGATTGGTCCGTTAAAAATTCATAACTTCTTTATCCGACGTCCGTTTTCGTCTGTCTTTTTATCGTTATGCTACTATTAACGAGATCTTTGAATCTCGTTTAGGTTGTGTCGGCTAAAAACCGCTCGATCTAATATTCGAACTTCGGGCTGTACACTGCTAAGCCGAAACTTCGAAAAATCATAACTTCCTCATACGAAGTCAGATTTGGGCGTTCTTTTTATGGACGCTCTCGGTTTAACGTTTTCTAGGACTTTCGTTTAGATCGCTAAGGCTAAAACTTGCTCTATCGTAAATTCACTATTTATGTCTCCCGGTGCCGTGCCGGTTTTGCCATAAAACTTCGGCGGGTCATAACTTCTTCGTTATAACTCGGATTTCGGCGTTCTTTATATGTACGGAAACCTTGAGACATATGCTATAACTTGGTTAAGATTATTTATTCTAAATAATCTTTTGTCGAAAAGTCGTTTTCGACCCCTATTATCTCTAAATTGACTAGCCCGGATCTACGGACGTTACAATTATCTCCCCCTTAGGATGATTACGTCCCGGAATCATCAAGGAAACAGGGCTCACATGATGACTCCATCCATTATCTCTACATCCTAAGTGATCACCATAACTTTGATGTTTTTTCAAACGAGTATCTAACTCTTAGATTCCTTGACTACAGACGGTGCTCGATCTTGCACCTGCTCCCTATCTTTCATTAGACTCCAAATTATGACCTTCAAGTCACAATCTCGATTCTTACTTGAGACTCCTTCTTCTTCTTGACAAACTTATGAATAAATTCTTTGATTTCTATAATAGATTGACGTGCCTCGTTCTAACGACCTCTCGTCGTATGTTGCAACACTTAGAATCAGGTCTCTTAGAGTCAAATTCCAGAACAGACTATACCTTCCTTCATGTTCTAATGTGATATGATCACATCTTAAAAGGTAGCATTCCTAGCAACTATCGCGATACCTCTACTGATCGCTTTGATTGTCTTTCACTTCAATCTTCTAGCTTAAGTCAGATGCTACATCGGACTTAGTTCTCTGAACCATGTAACATACTCGTCTTAGTCGGACTCAATTTGATATGACCACTTGGGTCGGAATAACAACAATCTTATTAGTCATTACCGAAACAATGGTAACGACATACTTGAATAAAATGGTATCAATTACTAGCTTCTTGGTAACCATGTGACTTTCCCTGATCCAAGTGTGAGTACTGTGCTTCCGGTAGTATAGGCCTCTACTACCATTCACACCTACTCATACTCGTCCCAAGTATTGTTTCGCAGTTTTTCCAAGTCATTATACAAGAAAATCACATAACAGTTTAACACATCACATAACAAAACAAAGGTTTTATATTATTCCTTGAAACGATTACATGGGTGTTCAAGTTCACCCTAGACTATGCCTCTAATAGGCTACACCTCCTGATACTAACCTCTTGACTACTTTATAACTTGATCTTCGGATATCAGTTCTTATTCCTGATTCCTTGCATTGCCATCTGCTTCGTCAAGGATCATATGAAATGCTCTTGCCTTCGGCTTTGGCGATACATTTGACTTTACAGATTCTTCTTTCCTTGGGCAGTCTTGCTTGAAGTGTCCTTCCTCACCACACTTAAAGCAGACTTCTCTCTTGGTGGTGCATTCGCTGGCATAATGACCAGTCTTCCCACATTTGAAGCAGGTCATTTCTTTAGAGCATCTCCCAATGTGCTTCCTTCTGCACTTGTCACACAATTGTGATCCTTCCACAGACTTTGGTAATTTTCTCTTCTCGTCGGATCTTGTGGATCCTTCAAACTTTCTCTTATCGCCAACTTCAACCTTGCTGGCGGTTCTTCCCTTGATATATCTTCAACAGACTTGGCAACCCAGATAGCTGCCTCTAGAGTAGGTGCCTGACGTACCGGCACTGCATACTCCCAGGGAAGTCCCTTTGCGTACTTGTCAACTTTTGTCAGCTCGTCTGGGATAATGCGCAAAGCAAACTCCATTTTGTCCGTGAAGTTGTTGGTGTATTCATCGATGGACATGCTTCGTTTCTTCAAAGTTAGGAATTGGTTCTCTAGCTCGAGCAGGTTTTGGGCTGAGCAGTACTTATGCTTGAATTGCACCAAAAACTCTGCCCAAGTCAATTGCAGGGGCTCATTGGGGCTTAGAGTCTTCCCCAGGGTGTTCCATCAGCGAACAACGCCTCCTCTGAATTGACGTACTTCAAACGTGGTTTGTAGCTTGCCTTCGCAACCACATGTCATGAAGGCTAATTCCATCTCCGAGATCCAATCCATGACTCCGATCGGATCTTCCTTCCCAGTGAAAGTCGATGGCTTGAAAGTTAGAAAATATTTGTACTTGCATCCATTCCTCTTGACTCCGTCTTCTTGATTGTTTCTCCTAATCACCGGTGGATCAGCTTGACCAACGGTCCTGCTGTCGTTCCCTTCCTCAGACTGCCCGTCACTCAGCTCGGGCTGTTCAACAGGCATCGTGGGCTCATCCCGATTCTGTTGAAGTAATCGCCTTGTTTCCTCCATTTGACGATCCAACATTGTCTGGATCATCGCTTGCACTCCGGCCATTGTGATTGGTTCGGGAGCGGCTACCACCACGGGTATTTGCTCAACCACTGGTGGTTGATTCTTGTTCCCATTCGCATTCCCAGCTCCACTGCGGGTTCTTGTCATCTTGATCTATACACCGAATACGGTGAATTTAGATCCTTATTTAGGATAGACGTTTAAATCATCCTTATCTTTCCGAAACGTTTACATGCTAGTTCTAATATAGTAATCGTACGTTTAGAATCCTAAACACATAAGGTTTCCAGATCCGAACAAATAACAGCATATAAGGCATAAATCATTTAGCACATAAAGCATGTTAGGCATTTTCCCTAAATAAGCTAGTGCTTGTGTCTATTCAGGTGTACTACCTAAAATATATTAGACACACCCTTCACGATCATCGCTTAGCATTCTAAGTTTAAGTCTAGAAATAAATCCATATTCCTAGTTCGCTTAAACTAATGCTCTGATACCAACTGTGACATCCCCATTTTCACGGCCAGAAAAGACCGATTTGTTTATGCTTTATTTTGAAAATCAGAGTAAGCTTTAAAAGAAAAGTGTTGAGGAATTTGTTCCCAGTAAAACATGATAAATATGTTATCAAAGCATTTCCGAAGAAATGTATTTTTTTTATTCATTTTCAAAACCTTGGGATGTCGTCGTCAATACAGAAACATAAGCATAAATAGAACTTACATTCATTTACACTAGTGATCTACATCTCTTTTAAATCTCTCAGTGTAATGTAACTTCATATCGACAACTGTGATAGAAATAAGCTGGAGTGGGTCAGGTTGGGAAACCTGGTGAGTACATAGGGATTTCAATCCCACAATGTTATATCATATATATAATGTAGAACTCACAAAATATACAATTTCACTATATATATATATATATATATATATATATATATATATATATATATATATATATATATATATATATATATATATATATATATATATATATATATATATATATATTAGCAACTCTTACCCCACCCCGTTAATCCTCGCAACGAGACTATCCATACTCTCGGACCTTAAATTTTACATCTTACTTAATCCATACTCTCGAATCTAATCCTTGCTCTCGTATCAATAATAGTGCCCATTCCATACTCTCGGATTAGGGACAAGTGTCTATGTGTAAATCCATTCTCCCGGATTAACGACGAATAACTATGTCCTATCCATACTCCCGGACTGAGGACGACTGTCTATGTCTTAATCCATACTCCCGAACTAATGACAGTTGGCTATGTCCAATCCATACTCTCGGACTAGGGACAATGACTATGTCTAATCCATGCTCCCGGATCAATGACATATACTAAACTTCTATTCTCTGAGTATAACTCACTCGTACTCGTAAGAAAATACTACCCAATATTCCCCATAATTAATTTAGGTTTACTCTTTATCCTAAATC